>NC_141103.1:10561014-11153514 GCF_041138505.1 Cibotium barometz | reverse complement strand
GTGAATCTGACGATGATTTCGGTGCTTATTTCGGGGGTTGTTTTGAGGAATCGATACTGACACTTTTCTCGACATGAATTTTGACGCTTTAAGGGTTTTTTATATGTTCATTTCCACCGAGAAAGACGTTGAGAATAGGATTGCATGTAATAGTGAAACATTCTATCAACAACCTCTTCGATTGAGACCACTTCGATTGAGACCAATTTGACTTTTATGCTTGCACTTTTCTAAGAGTGTGGATTTCCAAGGACTTTGTAGCTTCTTATCAATTTGTGTGATAACTGGCTACATTTTGAAAATGATATATCCATGCCAACAAATTCTCTTCGGTAATCTGGAAAAAGCTTTGTGGATGGACCTTTGGATCAGTTTTGTGATGAGCATACAGTTGCCGAGGTAAGTTTATTAGTGATTGATTAGTGTGATTATCAGATTTTCTTTTATTAGTGATTAATTAGTGTGATTATCAAATTTTGTTTTATTTTCACTAAACTCGGTACTGATTCAAAATAAACCAGGCTCTTATTTAAAATTTGGAGCTTTGTGTACACGGTAGAGACAACATAGAGGAGGAGAGCTGCGAGTAACACTGGTTGTGCCGTGTTATATCCTATATATAGGTGGCCACAGTGTGCCGATACGCTAGACACACAAAACGAGGTAACCGTTGTTATTTTGCTGATGCAATTATCGAGGTCCAGGCTGGTTTGGACAAGGGCACCGCCGTCGTTCTTACAAGTCGCTGCTGCGAAGTCAGCAAAACGGGGCACTAGAGTTTGCCATTGTTGTTGCTCACATGCTGGTTTATGTCGATGGATGATGTCATCGAGTTGCCGCTCTCGGACGCGCAATTGATCGTCAATGTAGACAAATGATGCTGCGTAGTTGCACTGCACGCATAACAACATACAATATTTGATCAGGGCCTCTTTAAACAGAGCTTCCATATACGAGAAAGACAAAGAGAGCAGTTCTACACAAATCACCATCAATATATGCATATTTTCTCTTCAAATCACCACCAGTAGATGCATCTCTTAAAATCCCCACCATGAGCACAAGAAGTAGCGGATACACACCTATATCACTCAACAACAACAATAGCTATGCATGTTGCACATCCTAGCCTGTAGGCTATGTATCTTATATATCTCTTCAAACATTGAATAGTCATATGATCTCTCCATCCCAGTCAGTTAAGGAGTCAGTGTCCAAAACTTTGGAGAGTCGAAACCTTCGAATGATTAGAAGAAGCATCACTGACGAGCGAATGCAAGAAACTCAATGGGAGCACCACTAATTGAGTGCAAGTCCAAAGCAGCATGAGTGTGAGCACCAAAAGAATGAGTGCGAGGCATGTTGAGTGTCACTGACGAGTGGAATCCCAATTGTTGATGATCTGCGAAGAATAAGTGCAAGGCCAGCTTAGAGATTAAGTTAAGTTGTGACATATTCACGCTTGCACACAAGGACATGAAATGACCAAGAAGTTGGTGCTTTATGGATGTTGGCACACATGTAAAGACGAGATGCATGGCACATTGTTTGAAAATAATATTTTTTTCCAATTGATTGAAATAAACATAACTTCTTAATTTATTTATTTTTTCTTTTAAATGCTAGATTTATAAGTAAAAAATACATTTTGTAACTTTATTTAAGAATTATATCTTTATTGTAAGGACTGCATAAAATTACAATTGGTTTCTATAAATTTTGTTAAGTAAATATATGTTTTAATGCCTCACGTAATCAATCTACATCAACCAAATCAAACCCACCTCATAGTCCATCACACTCACCCACTTTAACACTTACGCAGGAGCTCGCATAGCCTGCCGTATCCCACTTATGCTATGCTCATGTGCCTTCATCCTACCTAAGCTACACCACACGGACAACCATATATCTTCTATATCTTATTTACAAGTTGCCACATTGGGGTGGCGACCCTCAACTGCCCCATGCGGCTATCCCCTCAACTGCCCCATGTGGCTATCCCCCCTTGTTCTCGTTCCTCTTTCTCTTCTTTACTATTTTATCTATCTTATTTGGGAGTTAGGGGGTTAGATAGAGACAATTAGAGTTAGAACAACGAGTCAGAGAGAGAAACAATGGGTTAGATAGAAAGAGATTTAAAGGCAAAGAGAGAAAAAGAGAGGGGGAGAGAGAGAGAGAGGGGGGAGGGAGCGAGCGAGCGAGCGAGGGTGAGAGAGAGAGAGGGGGAGGGAGCGAGCGAGCGAGCGAGCGAGGGAGAGAAATAGAGGATAAGTGTGAGGGTGAGTTGGGGAGAGAGAGAGAGAGAGCTAAAGAGAGAGAGAGAGAGTTAGAGAGAGGTAGCTATAGAGTTAGAGAGGGAGAGAGAAAGAGATAGAGAGTTCAACAGAGGTAAATGTAGAGAAAGATTGTTAGAGAGAGAGAGAGTCACAGAGAGACTCAGAGAAAGAGAGATAAGTTAGAGAGAAAGGAAGTTAAAGAGAGCTAGAGAGCTTGGGAATTGCCACGTGGGGGCTCAAATTCCCTACGTGAACCCCGAAGTGGTAGCTATGCCCTTCGTTTCTTCTCTTACCTCTATCTTATTTCTAGGGAGTTAGAGGGTTAGAGAGTTATAAAGTGAGCATTAGAGAGAGTAACAGAGAGAGGATTAGAGAGATATAGAAAGAGACATTGAGAGCTTAAGAGAGAGATAGAGAGAGAAATATCTAGAGAGAGAGTAAGAGAGACTTGGAGATCACTTAGAGAGAGTTAGAGAGAAAGAGTCAAACAGAGCATGAGAGAGAGAGAGAGAGGGAGGGAGAAAGAAAGAGAGAGAATTAATTAGAGAGTGATAGAGAGTTAGAGAGAGTTAGAGAGTGATAGAGAGTTAGAGAGAGTGAGGGTTAGATAAACTTAGAGGGAAAGAGGGAGAGAAAGGAAGTTAGAGAAAGTGACTATCCCTGCCTCTGCAAATTCATCGCATGGAAACACATAGAAGAGGAGTAGTCAGAATTCAAGGACGAGCCATGTCACTTATGACTTAGATTGTGTATGGATGGATTCAATCTATTTGGGTTCAAATAAACATAGAAGAGGAGCAGTCGCAATTCAAGGACAAGCCATGTCACTTATGACTTGGATTGGGTATGCATGGATTCAATCTATTTGGGTTCAAATAAACATCATGGACCACATGGCTAGTGGTAGTAGTGAACTATAATCTGCTTCCTTGGAAGTCAATAAAGAAGGGTCAATTAATGCTAGCTCTTCTCATACCTGGCAAGAACAAGGTTAAGAATATGGATGTGTATGTTCAACCTTTAATTGATGAGCTTGAGACACTATAGCATGGCATCCAAGTGCATGATGTGTCCCGACTTCTTACACAATCCAACATAGAGGTGAAGGAAATTTTATTGTGGACAATGACTTTCCAAGATATGGAGAGTGCTCTGGTATCTTTTCTATGCTCCATCACCTTCTTATGATTTGAATTATCAAATATGAATTGTCTTTAAATATACATTATTTGTGCATTCTGTAGAATTAAGACTCTTTCTAACTCGTTCGAACTCTAACTACCTCTCTCTTAACCCTGTAACTCCAAAATAAGACAGAGAAAATAATAAAGGAGAAAAAGGGATGAGAAGAAGGGGGGATAGCCATGTGGAGTAGTTGATATCTGCAAATGTGGCAACTTGCATATAAGATATATGGTTGCCCACGTGGTGTACATAGTGTAGATAGAATTAAGGCACGTGAGCATATAAGAAGTGGGATATGGCACACTATATGCGAACTAATGCATGTGTGAAGGTGGGTGAGTGTGATGGACCATAAGGTAGGTGTTGATGTAGATGATGCACATTGATTTTTGGGAAGGCATTATAGTGTATTTTTACTAGAGCAAATTTATAAAAATTTAGTATAATTTTTTGTAGCCATTATAATAAATTTAAAATTCCAAAATAAAGGTATAACATGTATTTTTTAGTTATAAACCTAGCATATAAAAGAAAAAAGAGATAGGTTAAGAAGTTGTCTTTCCTTTGCTCAGTTGGAAAAAATGTTATTTTCAAACATTGCACCATGCATCTCGTCTTGACATGTGTGATGGCATCTACAAAGGTGGAGATGTTTGGTGATTTCATGTGTGATGGCATCCACAAAGGTGGAGATGTTTGGTCATTTCATGTCCTTGTGTGTAAGCACAAATAAGTCACAACTTGACCTTGAGGTCTCTCATTTAATATCCGATCTGGCCTTGTAGTCACTTTTGGTCTACTACATTCTACAAGTGCTTGCACTCAGAATGTGCCTATGGTCGTCTTCTTGTGTGGACTATTCTAAGTCTTTTCATGCTTGCATGTTCTACATGGGTTATGTGCCGTCTGTCCATACCCAATCCAAGTCATAAGTGACGTGGCTCATCCTTGAATTTCGACTACTCCTCTTCTATGTGTTTCCATGTCGATGAGTCCGCAAAGGCCGGGACCATCACTTTCTCTTACTTCCATTCTCTCCCTCTTTCCCTCTAAGTTTAACTAACCCTCACTCTCTCTAACTCTCTATCACTCTCTAATTAATGATCTCTCTTTCTTTCTCCCTCCCTCTCTCTCTCTCTCTCTCTTTATCGCTCTAACTCTCTCTCTCTCATGCATTGTTTGACTCTTTCTCTCTAAATCTCTCTAAGTGATCTCTAAGTCTCTCTTACTCTCTCTCTAATTCTCTCTCTAGATATTTCTCTCTCTATCTCTCTTGTAAGCTCTCAATCTCTCTTTCTATCTCTCTCTAATCCTCTCTCTCGAACTCTCTCTAATGCTCACTCTATAACTCTCTAACCCTCTAAATTCATGGAAATAAGATAGAGGTAAGAGAAGAAAAGAAGGGCACAACTACCACTTCTTGGTTCAAACAGGGAATTTGAGCCCCCACGTGGCAACCCCCAATCTCTCTAGCTCTCTTTAACTTCCTTTCTCTCTCCCTAACTTATCTCTCTAACTGTGCTCTATCTAACTCTCTCTCTCTCTCTCTCTTTGTCTGCCTCTTCTTCTCTGAGTCTCTATGACTCTCTCTCTCTCTCTATCAATCTTTCTCTACATCTGCCTCTCTTGAACTCTCTATCAATCTTTCTCTACATCTACCTCTCTTGAACTCTCTATCTCACTCTCTCTCCCTCTCTAACTTTGTAGCTACCTCTCCCTAACTCTCTCTCTCTCTCTCTCTCTCTCTCTCTCTCTCTCTCTCTCTCTCCAACTTAATCTTACACTTATCGTCTCTCTCTCTCTTCCTCCCTCCCTCCCCTTGCTCCCTCCCTCTCCCTCTCTCTCTCTCTCTCTCTCCGCCTTAAACTCTCTTTCTCTCTAACCCATTGTTTCTCTCTCTAACTCGTTGTTCTGACTCTAATTGTCTCTCTCTAACCCCCTAACTCCCAAATAAGATATAGAAAATAGTAAAGAAGAGAAAAAGGAACGAGAACAAGGGGGGATAGCCACATAGGGCAGCTGAGGGTCGGCAATGTGGGAGCTCGTAAGGCGCCCATGCCATCTTCTCACAAGAAACTCTCTACTTTTGTAATCTGGCATTGGTACTGATACACCATTAGCTAAGCATTGATGGTAAATGCCAAAGGATAATAAGTCATTAGACTTTATTGTAGAGCATCAGAGTGGAGTTAATCAAAGTAAGACAAGAGTCTATTTTAAGTTATGCTGGTTACTCATAATGTGAAAATTTTTTCCTTATATATATATAACACTTTCGTAGAGTTTTGGTTCAGAGTTCTCAAGTGGAGGATGAATAATACACTTCCCATTTTAAACTAAGCTTTGTTACACCTCTCTCTCTCACTCTCTCTCTCTCTTTCTCTCTCTCTCTCTCTCTCAAGCACACACACAATAAAAGGACATCACATAACCACAAGTTTCTAAGTGAGAGAATCATGGATATTCTATCTTATCTAGACAACCATTCATGTAGGGAGGAGGTGAAGATGTAGGGGGAAATGAAGGGGTCACAGTGGCTCATGTGCATGTTCCTTTATAAGGGGACCAATTTTATGAGTCCACAACACCAATATACTCTTATTATGGGTATCAGAGCCTCATCTCCATCTTACTTGAACCCATTCATCAAAATTAAGCTCCTAAATTACATAATAACTAGAAATCAAGCTCCCTACTAAAATCTATTTTTTCCCTCTTTGTAGCCCTTGTGCTTAATCAGCTCATTAAATGAGCATTTGTAGCTTTTGTACTGCTTACAAGGGAGTGAAGAGCCTTCCAAGCAAAGAAGTAAAAACTCTATGATTCACTTATATCATCAACAATAACTATTTGTTCTAGAAAATCAAACACTAAAGTGGTAGCCCAAATCTACGCAACATGTTAAATCTGCTCTATTGCTTGTCTATTGTCAAAAATGACTATATACTAATGTTATAAGGGATCTCTACATTGACTTTGATAAGAAACCATCAAGTATTGTAGCCCTAGCGACACTCCAATATCTATATGGGTCGTAGAGAGTGTGTATTAAGATTATGAATTACAAAGATATTTTAGTCAGTGAGATGTTTCTTGGTACCTCACACCTCTAATTAATATCTCATTCAAGTGTTTCTAGTACTCTATTGTTGACTCCAAAATCGAAATTGATTTTCCCCTTGATTTTATGTAATCAAAATTGATTTACCCCTTGATTCTAGTACTCTACTGTTGACTCGAAAATTGGTTATTTTTTGCATTAAAACAAAGAAGTTATTTGCTAAAAGTACTTTAGTTAGCACTCACAAATCAATCTCAAACTTGTCCATTAGAGGTTGGATTTGAGATTGTCTTTGTGGAATTGTCTTATCATTATTAGAGGCCAGGTTTGAGCTTGTCTTGATGGAGTTGTCTTATCATTATTTTAGGTTATTCAGATTTTTAATCCTCTTCCAAAACCTCTCTTCAAGGAAAGGTACATTCAATGAGCTACTTGGTTCAAATTTTCCATCTTCCCGCACAAAGCAATAAGAGTTGGTGAGGGTCACCTTTGAGCCCAAAAATAATATTGTCGAAGGAAATCCGAAACCTCTATACTATCGTTTTGCAAACGCACAAGGTTTTTCTGAATTTTTAGGCACAAATATGTACTTACATGATGAAGCCATGTAAAGCATCATTGTACTAGGGATTAGACAATGCACAACAAAGTGATGAGATAAGACCTTCTCTCATTTGGAGCATGGTTAATGTTAAGGAGGAGAATTCCCCAGAGCTAGAGATGATAAAGAACTCTATATTATATCACTTGCTTTAGTATCGTATTCATCATATTTATGACCTTGATTCATCCTTAGATGCAAGGGAGCTACAAAAATTGTTTGGGGCTAAAGGAAATATTGGTAAGATAATTCTAACACTTAAAAGTTAATCTTTTGGATTAAAAATGAAACCCTAAGACTTTTTATAGTTCTATGGTGAGGATGGCGCAGAGAGCATGTAAATTCCAACATCATCTGAATCCCTTCATCTCTAAGCTTGGACAAGGTCAGCACAACAAGTGGTATAGGGTTGCCGACTACATCCCTTACTATAGGTTGGGAGGAATGATGGCATTTTCATCACTATCTTCTATGGATTCTAACCCATAACGGTCCTACAAAAGAGATATATGCTGTTTATCACAGAACCATGGCAAGATTTATAGCATCTTCAATCTTAAATTGAACATTCTGGCACTACAAAGTTGTTGCCTTCAATTTTGTGCAATAATTTGGAACAAGTCCATAGATATTACAATAAAGAAATGGTGTCGGCCTTCTAGATATTTTTCTAAGAGACTTTACATTGACCTAAATGTGCATTCAGAACACCAACAATGTCCACAAGAGTAGAAGTTTCTAACAATGGTTTAGGTGTTGGCAAATTGAAATTGGAAAATTTATTGCTTTAAAAAGCACACATCCATTTTCTCTTCCATCCTTTGAGCACTATTATTAGCTTTGTGGGAAAGCTTAGTAGTGTAGAACTAGGAATCCAATTTGCTTCTATCCTTTGAGCACTCTAAATACCCCATGAAATGTTGGAGGACCATGATCCATTGGTCTTGTAAAAATATCATGCTCTAGTTAAGGTTTTTCAAAAAAATAATTTCAATCTCAACCCTCCCATCCTCTTTTTCTCGACACCACCTTGTGGGGCCCACATGGGCCCACCCACGTCCATGTGTTTACATGGGTCCCACTTGTCCCATACGCATGCTAGAAGCTCCCTCCTCACACCCTCATGCATAGCCTCTCCACCCAGGCCCACGATACCAGGACATAACCTAAGCCTCTTCATTCATTCTAAGCCTCGATATGTTCACATTTTTTCCAAATATTGTTTACAATTTCTCCATACTCTAATGATGTGTTATTTTCTTTTAGTATCAAAAATGTGCAGCAGTGTAATCACATGGATGCCATTTTCAAGTGGAGCGGATCGATAAGAAGATACAACATTCGATTGTGGTGTTAAAGCAAATTTCATGCAGGAAAGGAGGACTACTACAAGTGATTCAAATACAGATATGAACATGCTTGATTACTTTGGAACCATCCAAGATATCATCAAGGTTGGCTTTAGAAAGTTTCATATGTTTATCTTTGAAGTTAAGTGGTTCAAGGTAGTCACAATAGGAGCACATGCAACCGTACGAAGAGACAAATCCGGATTAGTTTAAGTGGACTCCACAAAGATATGGACATACCAAAAAGATACATTTGTACTACCAAGGCGTTGTGAGCAAATAATCTTTAAGGAGGACCCAAGAGATCTAAGATGGTGGTTTGTAATCCAAGTGGCACCACGTAATAAACAAATATATGAAAACATCGAAATAGATGGAGATGAAGTAGAGTTTGGTGTGGACCAGCAAGATCAAGTTCCACTACATGTGAAAGTATAGTAAGAGCAAGGGCTAGATGATACAAATAATGTAAAAAAATATATAATAAAATTTTGACTTTTATTGCAATGTGTATAGAGGCGTTATTTCCAACATTTATAGTGACATTGTTTTTTATGTCAATAAAGACACTTTTATAAATGCTTATTCCGACATTGCAAAAAAATGTCAAAATACGTCGTCAGAACATAGGAATCATGTAGTAGTGGAACTTACCAAAAAATCTCTCATTCTACTCTCGTTAACATTTACCTTGTTATTTGTAAGGTGCCCATGCCATCTATCAAAAGAAACGCTCTTCTTTTGTAATCTAGAATTGGTTCTGATACACCGGCTAAAAGCATTGATGGGTAAATGCCAATGGATAATAAGTCATCAGACTTTATTGTAGATCATCAGAGTGGATTTATGACATAAGTCTATTTTAAGTTATGCTGGTTAGTTATAATGTGAAATTTTTCTCTTTATATATATGTATATATATATAACACTTTCGTAGAGTTTTTGTTCATAGTTCTCAAGTGGAGGATAAACAATACACTTCCCATTTTAAACTAAGATTTGTGAGACCTCTCCCCTCTCTCTCTCTCTCTCTCTCTCTCTCTCTCTCGCACACACACACACTAAAAGGACATCACATAACCACAAGTTTCTAAGTGAGAGAATCAGGGAGGTTTTATCTTATTTAGCCAACCATTCATGTAGGAAGGAGGTGAAGAAGATGTAGGGGGAAATGAAGGGGTCACAGCTCATGTACGTGTGCCTATATATGGGGACCAATTTTATGAGTCCACAACACCAATATACTCTTATTATGCATATCAACGCATCATCTCTAATTTGACTTTATTCTTTCACTTTGGTGATGGAGAAAATAGGTAGCTACTTTACCTTCTAAGAGTCTAGATTTCGAAGGGCTGTGTGTCTTCTTCACAATTTGTGTGATAACTGGCCACATTTTGAAAACGATATATCCCATGCCGAGACATCCTCTTTGTTGGTAATTCAGAAAAGGCTTTGTTGATGGACCTTTAGATCGGTTGTGTGATGAGCATATAGGTGCCGAGTTGAAACAAGATTAGTGATTGATTAGTATGATTATCAAATTTTCTTTTATTTTCAATAAACTCCTAGTGCATGGAGGCATCTTTATACAGAGAAGAACACGGCATATTCCTTTTAGGAAGTAACACTACTCTCACGAAGAAGTGAGGAGGAACTCAAGAAGCAATGATAGGAAGACAGGACTTCTACCAAAAATTCTGTATTGTACACAAAATTGACTCTAGCTCGAAGTGCTAGTAACCCCTTAAGGACCTCGTTCACTAGAATCAATGATAATCTGGATTGCACATTAGCAAATGGATATAAACCTAGTACTAATTAAAAAAATTCTCTTATAAACCACGCTCTTATTTAAAATTTGCAGCGTTGTGTACATGGTAGAGGTAACATAGAGGAGAGCTGCAAGCAACACTGGTTGTGCCGTGTTATATCCTATATATAGGTGGCTGCGGCGGGCCGATACGCTAGACACATGAAACGAGGTAGCCGTCGTTAGTCTCATCGAGAAAAGTTTCAAAACAACTGTCGTTAATCAATTTTAATTTCAACGCTTACTGCACCGGTGAATCTGACGATGATTTCGGGGGTTGAGGAATCGATACCGACACTTTTCTCGACATGAATTTTGACGCTTTCAGGGTTTTTTTATATGTTCATTTCCACCGAGAAAGACTTTGAAAATAGGATTGCATGTAATAGTGAAACATTCTATCAACAACCACTTCGATTGAGACCAATTTGACTTTTATGCTTGCACTTTTCTAAGAGTGTGGATTTCCAAGGACTTTGTGGCTTCTTATCAATTTGTGCTGTCGAGTTTAAACAACATTTATTAGTGATTGATTAGTGTGATTATCAAATTTTGTTTTATTTTCACTAAACTCGGTACTGATTCAAAATAAACCAGGCTCTTATTTAAAATTTGCAGCTTTGTGTACACGGTAGAGACAAAAAAGAGGAGGAGCGCTGCGACCCGCTTAAGCCCTCCGTCGGCGCACGATGCTGCGTAGTTGCACAATATTTGATCATGGCCTCTCCAACCAGCCTACAGCTTCCGACGATTTAGGGTAATTTTACGCTAACGCGGGCGAGAAGCTTACGACGACGCGCTCCTGAGGATCAGAACGAGACGAGAAGTTTTCATTTTTTTTAAAATAAAAAATGATTTGAACTTGTAATTACGCTGGAAACGAGAATAACAAGGAGAAAGAAAAGCTGTCTTCTTACTGATGCAGTGACGCGTAAATCCCCAGCCACAGCTAGGAGAAAGCACAGAAGTAAGATGTGAGCAGGCGATGGGAATAAAGCAGCCATAATAATAATTGCTAATCAGCTTGCTCTTTCGGAGAAGGAGAATAGAGTGGCAAGCGTCCCCAAGAATAACGCTTTTAGGTGAGTACCAAGTCTAAGATTTAGGAGACGGTCAATTTAGTTTGTCGGCCATGTCTCCGTTTGACAATGTACACAATCAGGCAAAACAAGGGGCGCCCTCGCGCGGCGTGCTATTCACGAGAATAAAATATATTATTCACAAGAATAGCGAAGCCTCAGGGTGAAGGTACACAGAAAGGGAGAAATAAAATAAAAGCTCCATTGAAAGAACAAGTGCTAGCTTTCAAATTGAACCAAAAAAAAACATATATTATTCACAAGAATAGCGAAGCCTCAGGGTGAAGGTACACAGAAAGGGAGAAATAAAATAAAAGCTCCATTGAAAGAACAAGTGCTAGCTTTCAAACTGAACAAGGTTATGAATATATTATTCACAAGAATAGCGAAGCCTCAGGGTGAAGGTACACAGAAAGGGAGAAATGAAATAAAAGCTCCATTGAGAGAACAAGTGCTAGCTTTCAAATTGAACCGAAAAAAACATGTAAAACATGAGACCAGCGACTCAACACCGGTTTTGAATAACCCTGAATGCTTTATCCAAGTGGCACAATACGTGGCCCCCAAAGTTGAAAAGATGAAAAGTGGTTAATGGTCCCGAAAGTTTATATTGCACACAGAGTGTAATTTGGTAAATGACATGTTGCATTTATTTTTCTGGTTTTCTTCCATATATAATGCATTTACTTTTCTTTGGAAACTATTATCTCTAAGAGATTCAACAAAGTCACGAGCTACAACACACAAGGAAGAGAAGTCATCTATTAATCTCCATGGAATTCGTGCATGAGATGAAATCTTACTTAATGATATTGGGAGAAAAGTTCTAAGATACCTAGTGGTGTATGCACACTACAAAGTGGTCTGGTGGCTAATTCAATAGACATAATAACCTTCATTCTAGACTCTCTACTATTGATATATTAATGCAAGCATTCTATGGTGACCCTTATATCATTCAAGATATATCTTGTATGTAATTTTGCACAAAGACTTGGGATCAGTAGTAATCTTTCAAGGGACCGTAGCAATAAATTTAATATTATACTCAATAGCTTGTTGGAAAAATCTTCATTCTAGCAAACATGCCTAGAACTTACCAAAAAAACTCTCATTCTACTCTCGTTAACATTTACCTTGTTATTTGTAAGGCGCCCATGCCATCTTTTCACAAGAAACTCTCTACTTTTGTAATCTGGCATTGGTACCGATACACCAGCGAAGCATTGATGGTAAATGCCAAAGGATAATAAGTCATTAGACTTTATTGTAGAGCATCAGAGTGGAATTAATCAAAGTAAGACAAGAGTCTATCTTAAGTTAAAGTAAGACAAGAGTCTATCTTAAGTTATGCTAGTAAGTCATAATGTGAATTTTTTCTCCTTATATATATATATTACTTCTGTAGAGTCTTCGTTCAGAGTTCTCAAGTGGAGGATGAACAATACACTTCCCATTTTAAACTAAGCTTTGTGACCTCTCTCTCTCTCTCTATCTATCTCATGCACACACACACTAAAAGGACATCACATAACCACAAGTTTCTAAGTGAGAGAATCATGGATATTCTATCTTATTTAGCCAACCATTCATGTAGAGAGGAGGTGAGAAGATGTAGGGGGAAATGAAGGGGTCACGGCTCATGTACATGTCCCTATATAAGGGGACCAATTTTATGAGTCCACAACACCAATATACTCTTATTATGGGTATCAGAGCCTCATATCCATCTTACTTGAACCCATTCATCACAATTAAGCTCCTAAATTACATAACAATCACAAATCAAGCTCCCTACTAAAATCTATTTTTTCCCTCTTTGTAGCCCTTGTGCTTAATCAGCTCATTAACGAGCATTTGTAGCTTTTGTACTCCTTACAAGAGGGAGTGAAGAGCCTTCCAATCAAAGAAGTGAAAACTCTATGATTCACGTATATCATCAACAATAACTACTTGTTTTAGAAAATCAAACACAAAAGTGGTAGCCCAAATCTACGCAACATGTTAAATCTGCTCTATTTCTTGTCTATTATCAAAATTGACTATATAATATTGTTATAAGGAATCTCTACATTGACTTTGATGAGATAGCATCAAGTATTGTAGTGCTAGCGACCCACCAATCTCTATATGGGTCGTAGAGAGTGTCTATTGAGATTATGAAACCATCAAGTATTGTAGCCACAGCGACACTCCAATCTCTATATGGGTCATAGAGAGTGTCTACTGAGATTATGAATTACAGAGATATTTTAGTCCATGAGATGTTTCTTGGTATCTCACACCTCTAATTAAAATCTCATTCAAGTGTTTCTAGTACTCTATTGTTGACTCCAAAATCAAACTTGATTTTCCCCTTCATTCGATGTAATCAAAATTGATTTGCCCCTTGATTCTAGTACTCTACTATTGACTCCAAAATTGGTTATTTTTTGCATTAAAACAAAGAAGTTCTTTGCTAACTGCTTTAGTTAGCACTCACAAATCAATCTCAAACTTGTCCATTAGAGGTTGGATTTGAGATTGTCTTTGTGGAATTGTCTTATCATTATTAGAGGCCAGGTTTGAGCTTGTCTTGATGGAGTTGTCTTATCATTATTTTAGGTTATTCAGATTTTAATCCTCTTCCAAAACCTTTCTTCAAGGAAAGGTACATTCAATGAGCTACTTGGTTCAAATTTTCCATCTTCCCGCGCAAAGCAATAAGAGTTGATGAAGGTCATTTTTGAGCCCAAAAATAATATTGTCGAAGGAAATCCCAAACCTCTATACTATCGTTTTGCAAACGCACAAGGTTTTTCTGAAATTTTGAGCACAAATATGCACGTCCATGATGAAGCCATGTAAAGCATCATTGTACTAGGGATTAGACAATGCACAACAAAGTGATGAGATAAGACCTTCTCTCATTCTCATTATGGCATCCAATTCATATCACTTTAATGAGACAAGAGTTATGGAGCATGGTTAATGGTTAATGGTAAGGAGGAGAAATCCACAACTAGAGATGATAAAGAACTCTATATTATATCACTTGCTTTAGTATCATATTCATCATATTTATGATCTTGATTCATTCTTAGATGCAAGGGAGCTACAAAAAAATTTTGTGGCCAAGGGAAATATTGGTAAGATAACTCTAAGATAACACTTACAAGAGAATCTTTTGGATTAAAAATGAAACCCTAAGACTTTTTATAGTTCTATGGTGAGGATGGCGCAGAGAGCATCTAAATTCCAACATCATCTGAATCCCTTCATCTCTAAGCTTGGACAAGGTCAGCACAACAAGTATAGGGTTGCTGACTACATCCCTTACTATTGGTTGGCAGGAATGATGGCATTTTCATCACTATCTTCTGTGGATTCTAACCCATAATGGTCCTACACAAGAGATATATGCTTTTTATCATAGAACCATGGCAAGATTTACAGCATCTTCAATATTAAATTGAACATTCTGAAACTACAAAGTTATTGCCTTCAATTTTGTGCAATACTTTGGAACATGTCCATAGATATTACAATAAAGAAATTGTGTCGGCATTGTAAATAGTTTTCTAAGAGACTTTACATTGACCTAAATGTGCATTCAGAACACCAACAATGTCCACAAGAGTAGAAGTTTCTAACAATGGTTTAGGTGTTGGCATTGAAATTGGAAAATTTACTGCTTTAAAAACCACACATCCACTTTCTCTTCCATCCTTTGAGCGCTATTATTAGCCTTGTGGGAAAGCTTAGTAGTGTAGAACTAGGAATCCAATTTGCTTCTATCCTTTGAGCACTCTAAATACCCCATGAAATGTTGGAGGACCATGATCCTTTGGTCTTCTAAAAATATCATGCTCCAATCGGGGTTTTTTTTATAAAATAATTTCATACTCTCATACATAGACAGGTCTGTCCTCAAAAGCAATTGGTGTAATTTAACTGAAATTTGAGCTATAGATTCACCTTCAGTTTGCTTAAATGGTTTTAAAAGCTCATAATAGGATACTTAGCCTTCGATAGTCAGTTTTAATGGTACTCTCGTCCTCAAAATAACCGTCTAAACGATGGTGAGAATAGCCCTTTATATACAAGTCAAAAAACGCGTCAAAATTTGCGTTGATGTGATAACGACTATAGACAAGTTGATAAAAGGATCCAAATTTTAGCACTACAAAAGAATGAGAGTTTAGCAGCGAAAATAGTAGTGCTTTTATAACTAGAAGGGTACGGAGATGTCAAGCCTATATCACTGCTAAACACACTACTATGTTCGCTGACAGCATCACTGCTCAGAGCACACGAAATAGCCCTGCTCAACAGCGATATTGCGCTACTCAATAGGGAAAGTTTAGCATAATTAAAAAAAGTTGGGACAGAATGGGGAGTCTGCACAAGACTCCTCAATCTCTGCGCCAGCTCTTTCTTTTCTAATATAGACACAATAAAACTAACATAACTTCACATCATCATGGATAAGTGTAATGTAAAACTTGAAAAATACCAAACAGAAAAGACATTTGCAAACCATGGTTTTAGGATTGTCAAAATTCAATTACAATACTTAGCGAAATTACGTAAGTGTATGTTTCCAAAAAACTCATATACAAGATAAAGCGTAATAAATACCTTATGTATCTAGGGGCTATCTAGATCTCATGCTATGAGATTGGTATTGTTCCTTGTAGCTCCAGCCCCTTCGCTTCTCACATTTCCATTACTACCACCATGGACATTTGCACCACCGTTTCTAGTTACATGATCCTAAAACACAATAAAACTAACACAAGTGAGAATCAATTTTGTAGAAACAAAGAGATTTAGGGTTTAGGAATTTACTTACTTGACATGCTTGCCAAGCTCCTCCAGAAATAACAATATATCCTTCATCTTGCACCCTATCCACAAAAAGAGTTTGCAAACACTACTAGAGGTTTAGGGCATACCGACGCTAGAACACCGACGTAAATGTGGAGCATCGGTAAGTACGTCCTAAACTTGGAGGCAAAAAGTCGGGCGGGTAATTTTCAAAAGTGCGTATAACGACGCGTATACCAACGCATATACCAACGCGTATTTCGACGCACATTCCGGCAGATATTCCGATGCAGATATCGATGAATATTCTAACACAAATACCGACGGATATTTCAACACAGATACCAACGCCCGTAACTTTTTTACAGCCGAGAACCTATTATTCTCTGTTTTGCAAGGCGTCAAATGTCTAGACAAGGTATGCGTGCATCTCCCTCAAGCGTTCGCCTTCTTCCATTCGACCCACTCTTAATGTGTGTGTGTGTGTGGAGAGAATTAGTGAAGTGTGTGTGTAGATCTCCCTCTATCTCCTTGGGCGTTTTGCCTCTCCCCATCTCCTCATCTTCTTATGGCGTTTTGCCTCTCCCCATCTCCTCATCTTCTTATGTGTGTGTGTCTGGAGAGATTAGGGTAAATGTGTGATGTGTGTGTATATCTCCTTCCCCTCTCTCCATCCTTCTTCTTACCTTCTTAATTATGTTTAGAGAGAGGATTTGTATGTGTGTGTTGTAAGAGATGTAGAGAGTGAGAGAGCTTCTGTATGTGCATCTATTACTAATGTATGCAATGTGTGTGTAGGTTTGTTCCTCCCACGTGTGTCCTAGCTTGCAGATCTGCTTCGAACACGCACTATCCAATCCACATTTGAGCGGTAAGCACATTACCAATTATGTTGTTTTATTACTTCTCTTTTTGTTATGTTTTAATTTGTTCTCAATTTGTAATTATTAATTGAAATTGAGTATGCAAGCTTGTTGTTTTATGCACATGTGAGTGCATAATAAGTGATGAGATAAGACCTTCTCTCATTCTCATTATGGCATCCAATTCATATCACTTTAATGAGACAAGAGTTATGGAGCATGGTAAGGAGGAGAAATCCACAACTAGAGATGATAAAGAACTCTATATTATATCACTTGCTTTAGTATCGTATTCATCATATTTATGATCTTGATTCATTCTTAGATGCAAGGGAGCTACAAAAATTGTTTGGGGCCAAGGGAAATATTGGTAAGATAACTCTAAGATAACACTTACAAGAGAATCTTTTGGATTAAAAATGAAACCCTGAGACTTTTTATAGTTCTATGGTGAGGATGGCGCAGAGAGCATCTAAATTCCAACATCATCTGAATCCCTTCATCTCTAAGCTTGGACAAGGTCAGCACAACAAGTATAGGGTTGCTGACTACATCCCTTACTATTGGTTGGCAGGAATGATGGCATTTTCATCACTATCTTCTGTGGATTCTAACCCATAATGGTCCTACACAAGAGATATATGCTGTTTATCATAGAACCATGGCAAGATTTACAGCATCTTCAATATTAAATTGAACATTCTGAAACTACAAAGTTATTGCCTTCAATTTTGTGCAATACTTTGGAACATGTCCATAGATATTACAATAAAGAAATGGTGTGTCAGCCTTGTAAATATTTTTCTAAGAGACTTTACATTGACCTAAATGTGCATTCAGAACACCAACAATGTCCACAAGAGTAGAAGTTTCTAACAATGGTTTAGGTGTTGGCATTGAAATTGGAAAATTTACTGCTTTAAAAACCACACATCCACTTTCTCTTCCATCCTTTGAGCACTATTATTAGCCTTGTGGGAAAGCTTAGTAGTGTAGAACTAGGAATCCAATTCGCTTCTATCCTTTGAGCACTCTAAATACCCCATGAAATGTTGGAGGACCATGATCTATTGGTCTTCTAAAAATATCATGCTCCAATCGGGGTTTTTTTTATAAAATAATTTCATACTCTCATACATAGACAGGTCTGTCCTCAAAAGCAATTGGTGTAATTTAACTGAAATTTGAGCTATAGATTTACCTTCAGTTTGCTTAAATGGTTTTAAAAGCTCATAATAGGATACTTGGCCTTCGATAGTCAGTTTTAATGGTACTCTCGTTCTCAAAATAACCGTCAAAACGATCGTCAGAATAGTCCTTTATATATAAGTCAAAAAACACGTCAAAATTTACGTTGATGTGATAAACGACTATAGACAAGTTGATAAACGGATCCAAATTTTTTTCGTTTGGTGTGATGCACTACAAAAGAATGAGAGTTTAGCAGCGAAAATAGTAGTGCTTTTATAACTAGAAGGGTACGGAGATGTCAAGCCTATATCACTGCTAAACACACTACTATGTTCGCTGACAGCATCACTGCTCATCACAGCACATGAAATAGCCCTGCTCAATAGCGATATTGCGCTACTCACAATAGGGAAAGTTTTGCATAATTAAAAAAAGTTGGGACAGAATGGGGAGTCTGCACAAGACTCCTCAATCTCTGCGCTAGCTCTTTCTTTTCTAATATAGACACAATAAAACTAACATAACTTCACATCATCATGGATAAGTGTAATGTAAAACTTGAAAAATACCAAATAGAAAAGACATTTGCAAACCATGGTTTTAGGATTGTCAAAATTCAATTATAATACTTAGCGAAATTACGTAAGTGTATGTTTCCAAAAAACTCATATACAAGATAAAGCGTAATAAATACCTTATGTATCTAGGGGCTATCTAGATCTCATGCTATGAGATTGGTATTGTTTCTTGCAGCTTCAGCCCCTTCGCTTCTCACATTTCCATTACTACCACCATGGACATTTGCACCACCGTTTCTAGTTACATGATCCTAAAACACAATAAAACTAACACAAGTGAGAATCAATTTTGTAGAAACAAAGAGATTTAGGGTTTAAGAATTTACTTACTTGACATGCTTGCCAAGCTCCTCCAAAAATAACAATATATCCTTCATCTTGCACCCTATCAATAACAAAAAAAGCTTGCAAACACTACTAGAGGTTTAGGGCATACCGACGCTAGAACACCGACGCAAATGTGGAGCGTCGGTATGTACGTCCTAAACTTGGAGGTAAAAAGTCGGGCAGGTAATTTTCAAAAGTGCGTATATCGATGCGTATACCGACGTGTATACCGACGCATATACTGACACGTATTTTGACGCATATTTCGGCGAATATTCTGACGCAGATATCGACGAATATTCTGACACAGATACCGATGGATATTTCAACACAGATACCAACGCCCGTAACTTTTTTACAACCGAGAACCTATTATTCTCTGTTTTGCAAGGCGTCGAATGTCCAGACAAGGTATGCGTGCATCTCCCTCAAGCGTTCGCCTTCTTCCATTCGACCCACTCTTAATGTGTATGTGTGTGGAGAGAATTAGTGAAGTGTGTGTGTAGATCTCCCTCTATCTCCTTGGGCGTTTTGCCTCTCCCCATCTCCTCATCTTCTTATGGCGTTTTGCCTCTCCCCATCTCCTCATCTTCTTATGTGTGTGTGTGTGGAGAGATTAGGGTAAATGTGTGATGTGTGTGTATATCTCCTTCCCCTCTCTCCATCCTTCTTCTTACCTTCTTAATTATGTTTGGAGAGAGGATTTGTATGTGTGTGCTGTGAGAGATGTAGAGAGTGAGAGAGCTTCTGTATGTGCATCTATTACTAATGTATGCAATGTGTGTGTAGGTTTGTTCCTCCCACATGTGTCCTAGCTTCAGATCTGCTTCGAACACGCACTATCCAATCCACATTTGAGAGGTAAGAACATTACCAACTATGTTGTTTTATTACTTCTCTTTTTGTTATGTTTTAATTTGTTGTCAATTTGTAATTAATTGAAATTGAGTATGCAAGCTTGTTGTTTTATGCACATGTGAGTGCGTAAGAAATTAATGTATGTGCTTACACACACACACACACTTTGCAAGAGAGAGAGAGAGGGAGGGAGAAAGAGAGAGAGATTTTCTTTTTGGCGCATACCCAAGGCATTTCGGTCTCTTTTTCAACTTGAAATCTAATTTCTAAGACATGCACGTCAACGCTATGTCTATATGTATATAGTCTAATGTATATGCCTAAAGCACATATCCATAAGCTAATGTATATGCCTAAACATCGCTAATGTATACTTGATCTTCCTCAACGATAGCTGGGGAAAAGAAGCGCGTTTGACGCTTTAAATATTATTTTTAAAATCTCCCTCAACGGGGGAAAAGAAGCCCGTTTGACGCTTTAAATGTTATTTTTAAAATCTCCCTCAACAACGGCTGGGGAAAAGAAGCCCGTTTGACGCTTTAAATGTTATTTTTAAAATCTCCATCTCACGGGCGGGTGGAAAAAAGAAGCCCTGTTTTATGGTTTACATAATGCTTTGTGTAATGCGTAATGATTTGCATTTAATGAGATACATATATATGTTATCCTGCTAGATGAAGCCTCTCAATCTTGAAGAGAGAATAGCGTGTCCATGCATGCGATGTAAGTACCAAATATTTCGAAAACGAAGGATTTGCAACCAACATATTCATGACGCTGGTTAATTTCCAATGGAACACTTACAACATTTACAGTTTCAATCATACGACCAAGCAAGTGTGCAACCATATCTTGATAACATTGCGCCTATAAGATTAGCACATTGGTGCGTTGGATTTCTTCAAAAAATATAAAGAGAGACACTTTGGAGACAGCGCGTTTAAACTCCATAGAGGCACTCTGCATGGTAGAGAAGTTTTTCCCTACAAGTTTATTAATAATCCAGATGCATCTGCTAGTTCATGTTGTAGATGAGGTTGCAGTTGCTGGAACAGTCCATTCAAGATGGATGTTCTTTTTGGAGAGGTTTATGAAGACATTAAAGGGATTTGTTCGCCAAATGGCTCGCCCAGAGGGAAGTATGTCAGAAGGGTGGCTGATACAAGAGTCCCTTGTTTACATCACTGAATATTTAAGTTCATCAGATCCAGAGATACCTCGACTATGGTCTCAAGAGTCTAACAGGCGAGTCATTCGTGAGAAACCTCAAGGCCAAGGCATTAAGAGAAAGATGATAACAATTTGGGAGAAAAAATCAACAAATTTTGCATCTTGAACTCGCATGTAATGGAGAAGTAGATTGAGACATATGAAGCTCTCAAGCGACAGCGAGTACAAGATCGTTTAAGTTTCAAAAGGAATCGCACTACAAGAAATCTCCCATATCCAGAAGGTCTGTAAGCTCTTCTGGACTTTCCCACAGGTAGATGGCTAGAAGCTACAATTTTAGAAGCCAAACGTGCTGGTTTAACTATAACAGAGGAGGCAGAGGAGCTTACAAAAGGATGCGATTGGCATGTAAGTGTTTAAGTTCTACATGTCTCTCTTTTTTTTCTCTACATGTCTCAGTTATTAATTGTCCATCAATAATCTTTATGTGCTATTTGTAGTATCACAAATATGGGGCGTTTTGGTCACATGGATGTCATTTTCGAGTAGAATGAATAGACCAAAGAAGAAAAACCTTTGATTGTGGTGTCACAGCATAATTTGTTCAAGAAAGTCGAGCAAGTGCAAGTGATGATAACACAATTAGTGGAATGCTTGATTACTTTGGAACCATTCAAGACATATTAAAGGTTGTCTTTAGAAGTTTTGAGTTGTTTATCTTTGATGTGAAGTGGTTCAAGGTAATCACAAATGGGCCACATGCAACTGTACGTAGAGACAAGAGTGGCCTCATCCAAGTGGACTCCACAAAGGTATGGACCGATCAGCAAGATACTTTTGTGCGCCCAGGGCATTGTGAGCAGGTTGTCTTTAAAGCGGATCCAACAGATCCATACTGGCTATTTGTGGTTCAAGTCTCCCCCTGCAGTAAGCAAATTTGTGAAGAATTAGAGCTACAACAGGGTGATGTGGATTCACAGGGTGGTGGGGAGCAACAAGAACAAGCCAATATCAACAATGAAGAGGAGCAAGCAAACGAAGAGGAGCAACTTGCAAACCAATGAAGCTGGAAAACCTGTTGAGAAAGAAGACATAGATGATGAGGACAGCCTTCATCAAGGGACTTTTAATGATGAGGATGCTGAAATGTACATAGAAATAGATCTCTTTGGGGCTACTGATCTTAATGAGGATGATAGAATAGATAATGATTTTTAAAATGATGTATCTTAATGATTATGCAAATAGTTATGACATATTTGTAATGATTTTATGACATTGAAGGTGCAAAGTGATATGGTTTACCATTGTTGTTTGGGGAAGTTAATGTTTGTCATATGGTCCTTTCATTGTTTACCATTGTTAATGTTTACCATCATAATCACTAGTGCAGGTGCAAAGTGATATGGTTCACCATTGTTGTTTATCATTGTTAATGTTTGTCATATGGTTTTTTCATTGTTTACCATGTAATTTTCATTTCGCACAAGTTTGTCATATGGTTTTTTGTCCAACAGGCCATGGGTGATGACTCACCACCGCTCAACTACAGTCCTGATTTCTCATTTAACCCTACACCTCAGGGCATGAGTCCCAAGCAATTATATGGTTTTTTCTCATCCATGACTCTAGAGCAGAGAGCCATGGCTCAGACTTATTAGGGTTCTGGAGCAGGGACATCTGCCTCACCATATGGCTTCACGACGGTAGTTCCCACACCTGTAGGTAGTACGACAGCAGTTCCCACACCTCATACCACACAGCCTTCCACTCCTCTTACAGCTTGATCTACCACCTCTTTACATAGACATTGCTCACGTAGTAGGTCTTCAGGGGGAGGTTGTTGCGGTGGTAGTGCCACAGATGCTGTGACACCACTTCCCATTTTAAACTAAGATTTGTGAGACCTCTCCCTCTCTCTCTCTCTCTCTCTCTCTCTCTCCTACACACACACACTAAAAGGACATCACATAACCACGAGTTTCTAAGTGAGATTATCAGGGAGGTTTTATCTTATTTAGCCAACCATTCATGTAGGGAGGAGGTGAAGAAGATGTAGGGGGAAATGAAGGGGTCAGAGCTCATGTACATGTGCCTATATACGAGGACCAATTTTATGAGTCCACAACACCAATATACTCTTATTATGGGTATCAACGCCTTATCTCCAATTTGACTTTATTCTTTCACTTTGCTAATGGAGAAACTAGGTAGCTACTTTACCTTCTAAGAGTCTGGATTCGGAAGGGCTTTGTGCCTTCTTCTCAATTTGTGTGATAACTGGCCACATTTTGAAAACGATATATCCATGCCAAGATATCCTCTTTGTTGGTAATTCGGAAAAGGCTTTGTCGATGGACCTTTAGATCGGTTTTGTGATGAGCATACAGCTGCGAAGTTGAAACAAGGTTTATTAGCGATTGATTAGTATGATTATCAAATTTTCTTTTATTTTCAATAAACTCCTAGTGCATGGAGGCATCTTTATACGGAGGAGAACTTGGCATATTCCTTTTGGGAAGGTTACACTACTCTCACGAAGAAGTGAGGAGGAACCCAAGAAGCAATGATAGGAAGACAGGACTTCTACCAAAAATTCTGTATTGTACACAAAAATGACTCTAGCTCGAAGTGCTAGTAACCCCTTTAGGACCTCGTTTACTAGAATCAATGATAATTACGGATTGCACATTAGCAAATGGGTATAAACCCAGTACTAATTAAAAAAATTCTCTTATAAACCATGCTCTTATTTAAAATTTGCAGCGTTGTGTACATGGTAGAGGTAACATAGAGGAGAGCTGCAAGCAACACTCGTGCCGTGTTATATCCTATATATAGGTGGCTGCGGTGGGCCGATACACTAGACACATGAAAGCAAGTAGCCGTTGTTATACTCATCGAGATAAGTTTCGAAACAATTGTCGTTAATCAATTTTAATTTCAATGCTTACTACACGGGTGAATCTAACGATGATTTCGACGCTTATTTCAGGAGTCGTTTCGAGGAATTGATACCGATACTTTTCTCGACATGAATTTCAGGGTTTTTTTATATGTTCATTTCCACTGAGAAAGACTTTGAAAATAGGATTGCATGTAATAGTGAAACATTCTAACAACAACCACTTCGATTGAGACCAATTTGACTTTTATAATTGCACTTTTCTAAGAATGTCGATTTCCAGGGACTTTGTGGCTTCTTATCAATTTGTGTGATAACTAGCTATATTTTGAAAACGATATATCCATGCCAACACATCCTCTTCGGTAATCTTGAAAAAGCTTTGTGGACGAACCTTTGGATGTTTTGTGATGAGCATACAGCTGCCGAGTTTAAACAACATTTATTAGTTATTAGTGTGATTATCATATTTTCTTTTATTTTCACTAAACTCGGTACTGATTCAAAATAAACCATGCTCTTATTTAAAATATGCAGCTTTGTGTACACAGTAGAGACAACATAGAGGAGGAGAGCTGCGAGTAACACTAGTTGTGCCGTGTTATATCCTATATATTTAAAATTTGCTGCTTTCTGTACTACATGGTAGAGGTAACATTCATAGAGGAGAGCTGCAAGGAACACTGGTTGTGCCGTGTTATATCCTATATATATGTGGCCGCGATGGGCTGATATGCTAGACACACGAAACGAGGTAGCCATTGTTATTCTCATCGAGAAAGTTTCGAAACAAGTGTCGTTAATCAATTTTAATTTCAACGCTTTCAGCGTTTTTTATATGTTCATTTCCAACGAAAGATTTTGAAAATAGGATTGCATGTAATAGTGAAACATTCTATCAACAATCACTTCGATTGAGACCAATTTGACTTTTATGCTTGCACTTTTCTAAGAGTGTGGATTTCCAAGGACTTTGTGTCTTCTTATCAATTTGTGTGATAACTGGGTACATTTTGAAAACGATATATCCATGCCAACACATCCTCTTCGGTAATCTGGAAAAAGCTTTCTGGACGGACCTTTGGATCAGATTTGTGATGAGGATACAGCTGCCGAGTTTAAACAACGTTTATTAGTGATTGATATGTGTGCTTATCAGATTTCCTTTTATTTTCACTAAACTCGGTACTGATTCAAAATAAACCAGGCTGTTATTTAAAATTTGCAGCTTTGTGTACACGGTAGAGACAACATAGAGGAGGAGAGCTGCGTGTAACACTGGTTGTGCCGTGTTCTATCCTATATATAGGTGGCCGCGGTGTGCCGATACGCTAGACACACGAAACGAGGTAGCCGTTGTTATTGCTGATGCAGTTATCGAGGTCCAGGCTGGTCTGGATAAGGGCACCGCCGTCGTTCTTACAGTTGGCGGTGAGGGTGTGTCCGCCGCTCAGGCCTATGTTTGAGCAAGTCGCTGCGAAGTCAGCACCGGGGCACTGCAGGTTGCCATTGTTGTTGCTCACATGCTGGTTCAGGTCGATGGATGATGTCACCGAGTTGCCGCTCTCGGACGCGCAGCTGGCCGTCAATGTCGACCCGCTTAAGCCCTCGTCGGCGCACGATGCTGCGTAGTTGCACTGCACGCATAACAACATACAATATTTGATCATGGCCTCTCCAACCAGCCTACAGCTTCCATATACGGGAAAGACAGAGAGAGCAGTTCTACGCTAATAAGATTTAGGGTACGACGCGCTCATGAGGATTAGAACGAGACGACAAGTTTTCATTTTTTTTTAAATAAAAAATGATTTGAACTTGTAATTATGCTGGAAACGAGAATAACAAGGAGAAAGAAAAGCTGTCTTCTTACTGATGCAGTGACGCGTAAACCCCCAGCCACAGCTAGGAGAAAGCACAGAAGTAAGATGTGAGCAGGCGATGAGAATAAAGCAGCCATAATAATAATTGCTAATCAGCTTGCTCTTTCGGAGAAGGAGAATAGAGTGGCAAGCGTCTCCGGTACCTCTTATAACCCAAGAATAACGCTTTTAGGTGAGTACCAAGTCTAAGATTTAGGAGACGGTCAATATTTCCGTCTAGATTTAGTTTGTCGGCCATGTCTCCGTTTGACAATGTACGCGCCCTCGCGCGGCGAAACGAAGGTGATGAATATATTATTCACAAGAATAGCGAAGCCTCAGGGTGAAGGTACACAGAAAGGGAGAAATAAAATAAAAGCTCCATTGAAAGAACAAGTGCTAGCTTTCAAATTGAACAAGGTTATGAATATATTATTCACAAGAATAGCGAAGCCTCAGGGTAAGGGTACACAGAAAGGGAGAAATAAAATAAAAGCTCCATTGAAAGAACAAGTGCTAGCTTTCAAATTGAACCAAAAAAAAACGTGTAAAACATGAGAACCAGCGACTCAACACCGGTTTTGGAATAACCCTGAATGCTTTATCCAAGTGGCACAATACGTGGCCCCCAAAGTTGAAAAGATGAAAAGTGGTTAATGGTCCCGAAAGTTTATATTGTACACAGAGTGTACGTAGGCCTCAAGTCGTGTATTTGGTAAATGACATGTTGCATTTATTTTTCTGGTTTTCTTCCATATATAATGCATTTACTTTTGTTTGGACACATGGGGTAAGGGAAACTATTATCTCTAAGAGATTCAACAAAGTCACGAGCTACAAAACACAAGGAAGACAAGTCATCTATTAATCTCCATGGAATTCGTGCATGAGATGAAATCTTACTTAATGATATTGGGAGAAAAGTTCTAAGATACCTAGTGGTGTATGCACACTACAAAGTGGTCTGGTGGCTAATTCAATAGACATAATAACCTTCATTCTAGACTCTCTACTATTGATATATTAATGCAAGCATTCTATGGTGACACTTATATCATTCAAGATATATCTTGTATGTAATTTTGCACAGAGACTTGGGATCAGTAGTAATCTTTCAAGGGACCGTAGCAATAAATTTAATATTATACTCAATAGCTTGTTGGAAAAATCTTCCTTCTAGCAAACATGCCTAGAACTTACCAAAAAAACTCTCATTCTACTCTCGTTAACATTTACCTTGTTATTTGTAAGGCGCCCATGCCATCTTTTCACAAGAAACTCTCTACTTTTGTAATCTGGCATTGGTACCGATACACCAGCTAAGCATTGATGGTAAATGCCAAAGGATAATAAGTCATTAGACTTTATTGTAGAGCATCAGAGTGGAATTAATCAAAGTAAGACAAGAGTCTATTTTAAGTTATGCTGGTAAGTCATAATGTGAATTTTTTCTCCTTATATATATATAACACTTTTGTAGAGTCTTCGTTCAGAGTTCTCAAGTGGAGGATGAACAATACACTTCCCATTTTAAACTAAGCTTTGTGACCTCTCTCTCTCTCTCTCTCTCTCTCTCTCTCTCTCATGCACACACACACTAAAAGGACATCACATAACCACAAGTTTCTAAGTGAGAGAATCATGGATATTCTATCTTATCTAGACAACCATTCATGTAGGGAGGAGGTGAAGATGTAGGGGGAAATGAAGGGGTCACAGTGGCTCATGTGCATGTTCCTTTATAAGGGGACCAATTTTATGAGTCCACAACACCAATATACTCTTATTATGGGTATCAGAGCCTCATCTCCATCTTACTTGAACCCATTCATCAAAATTAAGCTCCTAAATTACATAATAACTAGAAATCAAGCTCCCTACTAAAATCTATTTTTTCCCTCTTTGTAGCCCTTGTGCTTAATCAGCTCATTAAACAAGCATTTGTAGCTTTTGTACTCCTTACAAGAGGGAGTGAAGAGCCTTCCAAGCAAAGAAGTGAAAACTCTATGATCTTATATCATCAACAATAACTACTTGTTCTAGAAAATCAAACACTAAAGTGGTAGCCCAAATCTACGCAACATGTTAAATCTACTCTATTGCTTGTCTATTGTCAAAATTGACTATATACTAATGTTATAAGGAATCTCTACATTGACTTTGATGAGAAAGCATCAAGTATTGTAGTGCTAGCAACACACCAATCTCTATATGGGTCGTAGAGAGTGTCTATTGAGATTATGAAACCATCAAGTATTGTAGCCATAGCAACACTCCAATCTCTATATGAATCGTAGAGACTGTCTATTGAGATTATGAATTACAGAGATATTTTAGTCAGTGAGATGTTTCTTGGTATCTCACACCTCTAATTAAAATCTCATTCAAGTGTTTCTAGTACTCTATTGTTGACTCCAAAATCAAACTTGATTTTCCCCTTGATTCTAAATTACTATGTAATCAAAATTGATTTGCCCCTTGATTCTAGCACAAATATGCACTTGCATGATGAAGCCATGTAAAGCATCATTGTACTAGGGATTAGACAATGCACAACAAACTGATGAGATAAGACCTCCTCTCATTCTCATTACGGCATCCAATTCATATCACTTTAATGAGACAAGAGTTATGGAGCATAGTTAATGGTTAATGGTAAGGAGGAGAAATCCACAACTAGAGATGATAAAGAACTCTATATTATATCACTTGCTTTAGTATCGTATTCATCATATTTATGATCTTGATTCATTCTTAGATGCAAGGGAGCTACAAAAATTGTTTGGGGCCAAGGGAAATATTGGTAAGATAACTCTAAGATAACACTTAAAAGTGAATCTTTTGGATTAAAAATGAAACCTTGAGACTTTTTATAGTTCTATGGTGAGGATAGCACAGAGAGCATCTAAATTCCAACATCATCTGAATCCCTTCATCTCTAAGCTTGGACAAGGTCAGCACAACAAGTGGTATAGGGTTGTCGACTGCATCCCTTACTATTGGTTGGCGGGAATGATGGCATTTTCATCACTATCTTCTATGGATTCTAACCCATAATGGACCTACACAAGAGATATATGCTATTTATCACAGAACCATGGCAAGATTTACAGCATCTTCAATATTAAATTGAACATTCTAAAACTACAAAGTTGTTGCCTTCAATTTTGTGCAATACTTTTGAACATGTCCATAGATATTACAATAAAGAAATGGTGTCGGCCTTGTAAATATTTTTCTAAGAGACTTTACATTGACCTAAATGTGCATTCAGAACACCATTAATGTCCACAAGAGTAGAAGTTTCTAAAAATGGTTTAGGTGTTAGCATTGAAATCGAAAAATTTACTACTTTAAAAACCACACATCCACTTTCTCTTCCATCCTTTGAGCACTATTATTAGCCTTGTGGGAAAGCTTAGTAGTGTAGAACTTGGAGTCCAATTTGATTCTATCCTTTGAGCACTCTAAATACCCCATGAAATGTTGGAGGACCATGATCCATTAGTCTTCTAAAAATATCATGCTCGAGTGGGGGTTTTTTAAAAAAATAATTTCATATTCTCATACATAGACAGGTTTGCCCTCAAAAGCAATTGGTGTAATTTAATTGAAATTTGAGCTATAGATTCAGCTTCAATTTGCTTTAATGGTTTTAAAAACTCATAGTAGGATACTTAGCCTTCGATAGTCAGTTTTAATGGTACTCGCATCCTCAAAATGTTCGTCAAAATAGCCTTCTATATATAAGTCAAAAAACGCATCAAAATTTGCGTTGATGTGATAATGACTATAGACAAGTGGATAAAAGGATCCAAATTTTTTTGTTTGGTGTGATGCACTAAAAAATAATGAGAGTTTAGCAACGAAAATAGTAGTGCTTTTATAACTAGAAGGGTACGGAGATGTCAAGCCTATATCACTGCTAAACACACTGCTATGTTCGCTGATGACAGCATCACTACTCTCACAGCATACGAAATAGCGTTGCTTAGCAACGATATTGTGCTACTCAACAGGGAAAGTTGTGCATAATAAAAAAAAGTTGGGACAGAATGGGGAGTCTGCACAGTGTTGGAGCTCTATATATGGCTCACTCTACCTAACTTGGTCTCACCTATATATATGTATCTTGTCCTCAATATGAATCAGTCTTTGGGAGCGTACATGATGTGTCTCTTGTCTCGTCTCTTTCTCTCTACATTTCAACACACAGGACTCCTCAATTTGCGCCAGCTCTTTTTTTTCTAATATAGACACAATAAAACTAACATAACTTCACATCATGGACAAGTGTAATGTAAAACTTGAAAAATACCAAAAAGAAAAGACATTTGCAAACCATGGTTTTAGGATTGTCAAAATTCAATTACAATACTTAGCGGAATTTTTGTAAGTGTATTTTTTCAAAAAACTCATATACAAGATAAAGCGTAATAAATACCTATGGATCTAGGGGCTATCTAGATCTCAGGCTGTGAGATTGGTATTGTTCCTTGCAGCTCTAGCCCCTTCGCTTCTCACATTTCCATTACTACCACCATGGACATTTGCACCATCGTTTATAGCTACATGATTCTAAAACACAATAAAACTAACACAAGTGAGAATCAATTTTGTAGAAACAAAGAGATTTAGGGTTTAGGAATGTACTTACTTGACATGCTTGCCAAGCTTCTCCAAAAGTAACAATATATCCTTCATCTTGCATCCTATCAAATAGAGCTTACAAACCCCGTTGTAATGTGAAATCATATTCCTCTTGCGTAGGGGACAGTCCATTACTTCAAGCTATAGACATATAAACAAATGAATATTTTAGAAAGTTATTATTTAAGATAACCTTCTTTAATTAAAAGATAAGATACAAGTTGAGACTAATATATACTTACAAATATTATTGGGATATCGACTCCTCCTTCACGTGTGACATCATGCCTCAAGTTATTTGCCATCTATCCAAGAAAAAACATAACTACTTTAAACTCTTATGCATAGGAAGCCACGGGCATACATAGGAAGCTATCGACATGTGTTGGATGATATCAGCATGCATCGGTTGCTACCGGCACGTATAGGAAGCTACCGGCATGTATTGGTGGCTACCGGAATGCATTGGTTGCTATCGACATGTGTTGGTGGCTACCGGCATGCGTAGGAAGCTAATGGCATGCGTTGGATGCTACCGGCATGCGTAGGTTGCTGCTGGCATGCGTAGGTAGCTACCGGCAGGCATAAAGCATGGAGCATGGAAAAATAAACAAACCCTAATCTTAAAACCCTAAACTTACAAACACTATAACATGTAAAAGCATAAGAGAAGAAACATATAAGAAAAAGATCTCTTACCTTTTTTGAGGCTTGTATGTGTTGAAAACCTACAAAATCAAACCAAAATAAGAAAAAAAATATTAGTAAAAGACCCTAATCTTGAAAGCCCTAAAATTTATAAACCCTATAAATATGTAAAAGCATGAAAGAAGAAATATACAAGAAATATACAAGAGAAAGAGATCTCTTGTGAGGCTTGTACGTGTTGAAAACCTACAAAAATAAACCAAGTCAAGAAAAAAAAGTTTTAAAGAAAATCAAGATCTCTTACTATATGAATCTTTAATGGAGAGCTCTTAATTAGGGAAAAGGAAGAAAATAAAAACTCAAAAGAGAGAAAAGAGAAAGGAAATACTTAAAAGATAGCTTTCATGAAAAGCCTGTTTGCATAGGAGATAAATGAAAACAGTAGACATACCTTGCTTGAGCTTGAGGAGGATAGGGTAGCAGAGGTAGAAGTGATAAACAAGGCAAAAACCTGCAAAAAAAAAACTCAGAGTACAAGTTTATTGTATTAAAAAAAGATGAATTTTTACCATATTTTTTCTCTCATCTATATATATATATACTTGCACAAGTAAATAAATCCTAAGTCTATTTCCTCATATATATTTATGCCTAAGAAATCTTTTTCCTAAAAGTCTCCTTTTGCATCCAACCTACTATGCCCTATCCTAGCTATGCTATGATACTACTATATATATTATTTACACCACCATATTGTATTTATTAGAATTCACACCTAATAGATTTAAAAGCCATGCTACACCATATATTTATGCTATATAATATCATTGTTTCTCCCTCATTATCAATCTCCACTCTCCCATCCTCTTTTTCTCGACACCACCTTGTGGGGCCCAGCCACGCCCATGTGTTTACATGGGTCTCACTTGTCCCATACGCATGCTGGAAGCTCCCTCCTCACACCCTCATGCACAGCCTCTCCACCCGGGCCCATGATAACAGGACATAACCTAAGCCTCTTCATTCATTCTAAGCCTCCATATGTTCACATTTTTTCCTAATATTGTTTACGACTTCTCCAGAATCTAATGTTTTCTTTTAGTATCAAAAATTTACAGCACTGTGATCACATGGACACCATTTTCAAGTGGAGCTGATCGATAAGAAGATACAACATTCGATTGTGGTGTTAAAGCAAATTTCATGCAGGAAAGGAGGACTACTACAAGTGATTCAAATACAGATATGAGCATGCTCGATTACTTTGGAACCATCCAAGATATCATCAAGGTTGGCTTTAGAAAGTTTCATATGTTTATCTTTGAAGTTAAGTGGTTCAAGGTAGTCACAATAGGAGCACATGCAACCGTACGAAGAGACAAATCCAGATTAGTTCAAGTGGACTCCACAAAGATATGGACATACCAAAAAGACACATTTGTACTACCAAGGCATTGTGAGCAAATAATCTTTAAGGAGGACCCAAGAGATCTGTGATGGTGTTTTGTAATCCAAGTGGCACCACATAATAAACAAATATATGAAAACATCGAAATAGATGGAGATAAAGCAGAGTTTGGTGTGGACCAGCAAGATCAAGTTCCACTACATGTCAAAGTACAGTAAGAGCAAGGGCTAGATGAAGGTGTAGAGATCGAACAATCAGACACAAGAAATGTTGTAGACACAGTAGATAGTGATCTTGATGAAGAGCCAGAAAATGAGGAACCAGAGCGAGAGCTAGAAGATTTAGAGGCCGGCATAGATGCATCGTCTATTCCCACACAATTTCAAGATGGAGGGATTTTTCTTGAAATAGATATTTTTGGAGCTAATGATCTTTTTGAAGATGAGAGGGTTGATAATGATGAACTTTGATTTTGTAAACATGCAAATATTCTCACATGTTATGATTTGATGGTAATGTATTTATTAGTTTCATTTAATTTTATAAGTATTCTATTATACTAAAAGTGAAAAAGAAACATATATATTGGTAATGATACAAATAAGGTAAAAAAAGTTAAATTAAATTTTTGACTTTTATTTCAATGTGTATAGCGACGTTATTTCCAACATTTGTAGCGACATTGTTTTCGATGTCAATAAAGACCCTTTTATAGACGCTTATTCCAACATCAAAAAAAAAATGTCAAAATACGTCGTCACAACAAAGAGCTCTCATTCTACTCTCGTTAACATTTACCTTGTTATTTGTAAGTTGCCCATGCCATCTATCACAAGAAACTCTCTTCTTTTGTAATCTAGAATTGGTTCTGATACACTAGGTAAATGCCAATGGATAATAAGTCATTAGACTTTATTGTAGATCATCGAAGTGGACTTATGACATAAGTCTATTTTAAGTTATGCTGGTTAGTCATAATGTGAAAATTTTCTCCTGATATATATGTATATATATATAACACTTTCGTAGAGTTTTTGTTCATAGTTCTCAAGTGGAGGATAAACAATACACTTCCCATTTTAAACTAAGATTTGTGAGACCTCTCTCTCTCTCTCTCTCTCTCTCTCTCTCTCTCTCACGCACACACACACACTAAAAGGACAGCACATAACCACGAGTTTCTAAGTGAGAGAATCAGGGAGGCTCTATCTTATTTAGCCAACCATTCATGTAGGGGGGAGGTGAAGAAGATGTAGGGGGAAATGAAGGGGTCACAGCTCATGTACATGTGCCTATATACGGGGACCAATTTTATGAGTCCACAACACCAATATACTCTTATTATGTGTATCAACACCTTATCTCCAATTTGACTTTATTCTTTCACTTTGCTGATGAAGAAACTAGGTAGCTACTTTACCTTTTAAGAGTCTGGATTTCGAAGGGCTTTGTGCCTTCTTCTCAATTTGTGTGATAACTGGCCACATTTTGAAAACAATATATCCATGCCAAGATATCCTCTTTGTTGGTAATTTGGAAAAGGCTTTGTCGATGGACCTTTAGATCGGTTTTGTGATGAGCATACAGCTGCCGAGTTGAAACAAGGTTTATTAGTGATTGATTAGTATGATTATCAAATTTTCTTTTATTTTCAATAAACTCCTAGTGCATCGAGGCATCTTTATACAGAGGAGAACCCGGCATATTCCTTTTGGGAAGGTAACACTATTCAGGAAGAAGTGAGGAGGAACCCAAGAAGCAATGATAGGAAGACAGGACTTCTACCAAAACAATTATGTATTGTACACAAAAATGACTCTAGCTCGAAGTGCTAGTAAGCCCTTAAGGACCTCGTTCACTCTAGAATCGATGATAATTATGGATTGCACATTAGCAAATGGGTATAAACCTAGTACTAATTTTTAAAAAAATCTCTTATAAACCACGCTCTTATTTAAAATTTGCAGCATTGTGTACATGGTAGAGGTAACATAGTGGAGAGCTACAAGCAACACTGGTTGTGCCGTGTTATACCCTATATATAGGTGGCCGCGGTGGGCCGATATGCTAGACACATAAAACGAGGTAGAAGCCGTTGTTATTCTCATCGAGAAAAGTTTGGAAACAATTGTCATTAATCAATTTTAATTTCAACGCTTACTGCACCGGTGAATCTGATGATGATTTCAGCGCTCATTTCGGGGGCTGTTTTGAGGAATCGATACCGACACTTTTCTCGACATGAATTTGGACACTTTTAGGGTTTTTTATATGTTCATTTCCACCGAGAAAGACGTTGAAAATAGGATTGCATGTAATAGTGAAACATTCTATCAACAACCACTTCGATTGAGATCAATTTAACTTTTATGCTTGCACTTTTCTAAGAGTGTAGATTTCCAAGGACTTTGTAGCTTCTTATCAATTTGTGTGATAACTGGCTACATTTTGAAAACGATATATCCATGCCAACACATCCGCTTCGGTAATCTGGAAAAAGCTTTGTGGATGGACCTTTGGATCAGTTTTGTGATGAGCATACAGCTACCGAGTTTAAACAACGTTTATTAGTGATTGATTTGTGTGATTAATAGATTTTTTTTATTAGTGATTGATTAGTGTGATTATCAGATTTTCTTTTATTTTCACTAAACTCGGTACTGATTCAAAATAAACCAGGCTCTTATTTAAAATTTGCAGCTTTGTGTACATGGTAGAGACAACATAGAGGAGGAGAGCTGCGAGTAACACTGGCTGTGCCGTGTTATATCCTATATATAGGTGGCCGCGGTGTGCTGATATGCTAGACACACGAAACGAGGTAGCCGTTGTTATTGCTGATGCAGATATCGAGGTCCAGGCTGGTCTGGATAAGGCCACCGCCGTCGTTCTTACAGTTGGCTGTGAGGGTGTGTCCGTCGCTCAGGCCTATGTTTGAGCAAGTCGCTGTGCGAAGTGAGCACCGGGGCACTGCAGTTTGCCATTGTTGTTGCTCACATGCTGGTTCAGGTCGATGGATGATGCCATAGAGTTGCTGCTCTCTCGGACGCGCAACTGGCCGTCAATGTCGACCCGCTTAAGCCCTCATCGGCGAACGATGGTGCGTAGTTGCACTGCACGCATAACAACATACAATATTTGATCATGGCCTCTCCAACCAGCCTACAGCTTCCATGTACGGGAAAGACAGAGAGAGCAGTTCTACGCAAATCACCATCAATATATGCATATTTTCTCTTCGAATCACCACCAGTAGATTCATCTCTTAAAATCCCTACCATGAGCACAAGAAGTAGCGGATGCACACCTATATCACTCAACAACAACAATAGCTATGCATGTTGCACATCCTAACCTGTAGGCTATGTATCTTGTATATCTCTTTAAACATTGAATAGTCATATGATCTCACCATCCCAGTCAGTTAAGGAGTCAGTGTCCAAAACTTTGGAGAGTCAAAACCTTCGAATGATGAGAAGAAGCATCACTGACGGGCGAATGCAAGAAACTCAATGGGAGCGCCACTAATTGAGTGCAAGTCCAGAGCAGCATCAGTGTGAGCACCAAAAGAATGAGTGCAAGGCATGTTGAGTGTCACTCACGAGTGGAATCCCAATTGTTGATGATCTGCGAAGAATAAGTGCAAGGCCAGCTTAGAGATTAAATGAGAGACACCAAAGTTAAGTTGTGACATATTCACGCTTGCACACAAGGACATGAAATGACCAAGAAGTTGGTGCTTTATGGATGTTGGCACACATGTAAAGACGAGATGCATGGCACATTGTTTGAAAATAATATTTTTTTCCAATTGATTGAAATAAACATAACTTCTTAATTTATTTATTTTTTCTTTTAAATGCTAGATTTATAAGTAAAAAATACATTTTGTAACTTTATTTAAGAATTATATCTTTATTGTAAAACACGACTCCATAAAATTACAATTGGTTTCTATAAATTTTGTTAAGTAAATATATGTTGTAATGCCTCACGTAATCAATGTACATCAACCAAATCAAACCCACCTCATAGTCCGTCACACTCACCCACCTTAACACTTACGCAGGAGCTCGCATAGCCTGCCCCGTATCCCACTTATGCTATGCTCATGTGCCTTCATCCTACCTAAGCTACACCACATGAGCAACCATATATCTTCTATATCTTATTTACAAGTTGCCACATTGAGGTGGCGACCCTCAACTGCCCCATGTGGCTATCCCCCCCTTGTTCTCGTTCCTTTTTCTCTTCTTTACTATTTTCTCTATCTTATTTGGGAGTTAGGGGGTTAGATAGAGACAATTAGAGTTAGAACAACGAGTCAGAGAGAGAAACAATGGGTCAGATAGAAAGAGATTTAAAGGCAGAGAGAGAAAAAGAGAGGGAGAGAGAGAGAGAGAGAGAGAGAGAGAGAGAGAGAGAGAGAGACAGGGGGGGAGCGAGCGAGCGAGGGAGGGAGGGAGAGAAATAGAGGATAAGTGTGAGGGTGAGTTGGAGAGAGAGAGAGAGAGAGAGAGAGAGAGAGCTAAAGAGAGAGAGAGAGAGTTAGAAAGAGGTAGCTATATACTTAGAGAGAGAGAGAGAGTGAGAAAGAGGTAGCTATATAGTTAGAGAGGGAGAGAGAGTGGGATAGAGAGTTCAACAGAGGTAAATGTAGAGAAAGATTGTTAGAGAGAGAGAGTTAGAAAGAGGTAGCTATATAGTTAGAGAGGGAGAGAGAGTGAGATGGAGAGTTCAACAGAGGTAAATGTAGAGAAAGATTGTTAGAGAGAGAGAGAGAGTCACAGAGAGACTCAGAGAAAGAGAGACAGACAAAGAGAGAGAGAGAGAGAGCATAGTTAGAGAGATAAGTTAGGGAGAGAGAAAGGAAGTTAAAGAGAGCTAGAGAGCTTGGGGATTGCCACGCGGGGGCTCAAATTCCCCACGTGAACCGCGAAGTGGTATCTATGCCCTTCGTTTCTTCTCTTACCTCTATCTTATTTCCAGAGAGTTAGAGGGTTAGAGAGTTATAAAGTGAGCATTAGAAAGAGTAACAGAGAGAGGATTAGAGAGAGATAGAAAGAGACACTGAGAGCATAAGAGAGAGATAGAGAGAGAAATATCTAGAGAGAGAATTAGAGAGAGAGTAAGAGAGACTTGGAGTTCACTTAGAGAGAGTTAGAGAGAAAGAGTCAAACAGAGCATGAGAGAGAGAGAGAGAGAGAGAGAGAGAGAGAATTAATTAGAGAGTGATAGAGAGTTAGAGAGAGTGAGGGTTAGATAAACTTAGAGGGAAAGAGGGAGAGAAAGGAAGTTAGAGAAAGTGACTATCCCTGCCTCTGCAAATTCATCGCATGGAAACACATAGAAGAGGAGTAGTCAGAATTCAAGGACGAGCCATGTCACTTATGACTTAGATTGTGTATGGATGGATTCAATCTATTTGGGTTCAAATAAACATAGAAGAGGAGCAGTCGCAATTCAAGGACGAGCCATGTCACTTATGACTTGGATTGGGTATGCATGGATTCAATCTATTTGGGTTCAAATAAACATCATGGACCACATGGCTAGTGGTAGTAGTGAACTATAATCTCCTTCCATGGAAGTCAATAAAGAAGGGTCAATTAATGCTAGCTCTTCTCATACCTGGCAAGAACAAGGTTAAGAATATGAATGTGTACGTTCAACCTTTAATCGATGAGCTTGAGACACTATAGCATGGCATCCAAGTGCATGATGTGTCCCGACTTCTTACACAATCCAACATAGAGGTGAAGGAAATTTTATTGTGGACAATGACTTTCCAAGATATGGAGAGTGCTCTGGTATCTTTTGTATGCTCGATCACCTTCTTATGATTTGAATTATCAAATATGAATTGTCTTTAAATATACATTATTTGTGCATTCTACAGAATTAAGACTCTTTGTAACTCGTTCGAACTCTAACTACCTCTCTCTTAACCCTGTAACTCCAAAATAAGATAGAGAAAATAATAAAGGAGAAAAAGGGATGAGAAGAAGGGGGGATAGCCATGTGGAGCAGTTGATATCCGCAAATGTGGCAACTTGCATATAAGATATATGGTTGCCCACGTGGTGTAGTGTAGATAGAATTAAGGCACGTGAGCATACAAGAAGTGGGATATGGCACACTATATGCGAACTAATGCATGTGTGAAGGTAGGTGAGTGTGATGGACCATAAGGTAGGTGTTGATGTAGATGATGCACATTGATTTTTGGGAAGGCATTATAGTGTATTTTTACTAGAGCTTTGTTTTGTCTCATATCAAGTTTGGGCTAAATACATATATTTGAGTGCATTGAGTACACACACTATATATATAAAGAAGATTTTGTCGAGTATTGTATGTTCATTTGTTTCTTTTTTGTATGTTCATTTGTTTCTTTTTTGCATTTCAATAAAGACTTTATAGAGAAAGAGAATATGTTCTTTTGTTGCTTAGTGTGCCCAATTTTGTCCACTCAGGCAACCATGTAAATACTAAAAACACGCATTTGGTTACTTGTAGTGGCTAATCTCTCCTAGCTAACGAAGGAATTTCCTTTTAAGTTCTTTTGTTGGAATATCACATGCAAAGTTGGAAATATAGTTGTATAATCTGATTAAGCATTAGATAGTCGAATGTCCTCATTTCCTTAGGTACAAATTTAATGTATACACCTTGTCCAAATTAATTGGTTCCATAAAATGCTAATATTTTTTACATATAAAATCATATGAGATTCCCACTTTAGACCTTAGATATTCACATAGTATAGAGCTTAACTTGATTTTTTGAGAAACTTTTAAGTTATTTGTCTAATTTCACCAAATATTTCAAGGTCTTTAAAGTGTTATAATATATGCCACTTTTTGTACTCAAAATAACTAGCACTTAAAATGGTTAATCTTGTAGATTAAAAGAGTGGTAGATAGTGAGACATTAGTAGAATGTGGTGCTTAGTCAAAATTGCAAATCCAATGGTTGGATTTTTATTGATCTCTTTTCCAAAATTCTTCTAGACTGTCAAAGGCTTGACAATATTAATAATCTAATTAGTGAAATTATAATTTTTATGTAAATGATCTAAAACCTATACCAGGGACTAGTGTAACTGTAATGGTGCATCTATGGAAGAAAAATTGGATCACTCTAAGTATGGAAATATCCTTTTTTTATCATTTCATCATGTTTTGATTAATTAGATTAATTTATATTAATTTAAGTTATATTGGGTTAATTTGAGTACGTGTGTATTTTCTATTAGTTGCTTGATCTCATTTGAAGTACCTTGCCCCTACCAAAGTGTCTCCAAGAATTGTCCCAGTTTAGCATATAAATTGAAAAAAAAAATTAGACACCCTGATCTTGCAACAACCCACCTACTTGAATGATTTTTTGTCCATTATTAATTGAAGTCTTGCTTTGAAGCTTATAAACATAGATAAATTTTGAATCTATGAATGAAAACAAGTAAAGTATACATACACGTAAAGCCTAAAGTAGTCTTATCGTTCAAGAGAAGTATTATTGTAGTGATGATGTATTAATCTCTAGTATCCAATATGGAATTATATCGCCACATGGAAAGATAAGATTTGTACATTTTTGAGGAGTTGTGCCCCTTGAGAAAATCCACATAATTACATGTGAACATCTCTTCTTAAATGTATCTTTCTTGCATCATAAAAAAGACAATCCTAGTGTTGTAAACATTGATTTTTTTGGAGAGATGTGAGACTTCATGGCCTATTAAGAGCATTTGTGTGACTTGGTTGCATGCCTTTTTACAAGGACAACTAAGTTATACGGAGCCTCATTTTGTCTCACCAATTGGCCAAGGCTTTCTTGAGATATTGGACCTCTTATTTTGCTTAGCCTTAAGCTATATTGAAGGCAAAGTTCCTAGGAAGTTTCTTTTACAACTAAACTGGAGATATTGGACCACCTATCATACTACATGTTTGTTGTTTTTTAGCCCACATTTGATTTTGATCTAAGATGTAGAAAACTTCAATGCTCGAATGATGATTATTGACTTTATGTTAATTGTTATTTCAAGCCAAATTTGTGTAGCCCAATGTATGTGTAGCTTATTCTTGTCCTTTTTATTACTTTTAGGTTATTGTCTTATTTTGTTCAAATATGAATAGTTAAGGCATGGACTCCAGATGTTTGTTGGAAATCATTTATTTTATTCCTTGTGTGGCTGAATATATACAATTGAGCCTCAACTTTTGGAGTAGCTTATGTAGCTAAGCTACTTGGGGTGTGTGTGATCATACATAGATAAAAAGTTCTAAACCCACTACTGGGCGCTGATGACATTAGTGGGGATATCATAGTAGCTGGGCCCTACTGTGCATAATGGAGTTGATGGTTTATAATCTAGTGGATGACTGCCATGAAGTTATAAACTGCACTTTATTATGTGATGCGCTTGGGCATTTTTCCCGATTCATCTAGGTATATCTTATACAAATTTAGTCTAGACATTTTAGTCTATGGAAATTCATGTAGGTGGCTCTTTATTTCTCTAGTTGTGTAGGTGCCACTTTACCACAAGTTTCTTGTCACCTTACCCAAATCTAGGATATCTAGTCTATGGTGTAGCTTTCTTGTTAGTCGGATGTGTGCTCTCTAGTAATATAATGGGTGTTCTAGGTATCTTTGCTACTCGATTACTTTCAACAAAGTAGGGTAGGACGAAGAAGCATGAGCATAAAGGGCACATAATGTAGATGCAGAGGTTAATGATGCTGAAGAAGGAAAGCAAGCATGGGGCACATACCATACATGCAGAGGTTAATGATGCTGAAGAAGAAAAGATGAGTCTACTAATCAAAGTTGTGAGCACTTGTTGACTTGTACTTTTGTGGAACAATCAGATGCTAATCAAGGATTACTTGATGTTGCACTAGGTGATTCTTTAAATGATGAGTGTGAAGAGTAGGATGTTGATCCGATTCTACTTGATTTTCTAGTAGATAATGAGGGATATGCACCTTGTCACTTTTCGATATCTTTGATAATTAGCCAAAAGATTAGTGTTGTGTTGGTTTTGGTTTGTAGAATTTTGATCATGATGAGCAAGAGTACTTCTATTTAAAAGGTATGAGCTTGTCTTCTTTGACATAGATTATGAATCTGATGATAAATCAAATTATGATGCAACTAGTATTATGGATATTCAACTTACTAGTAATGGGCAACAAGCCCTCTTTGTGAGTATGAGGAATCTACGAGGGAGTTACATAATGATTTTGTTCTACAAGGCCAAGTCTAACAATCATGTATTGTGAGTCAACATGATTGGTTAATAGATTAAATTACCAATAAGCACATGATAAGAAAGAGGGATTGGTTTGTCTCTTCTTGTATCTTACGTGTGCACCCCCCCAAGATACAAGCACAATTTTATAGGATGAATGTCTCAACATGTAAGGATATTCAAATCACTTCCATGGCCACTAGATATGATTTATTAGTCCTCATATGATAAACAATCACTTGTTTTAATCCCTTGATACTTAACCTTTGAAAAACAAATCCTAGGAACTAAGATTTGTTAAACCAATGTGAGAGAGACAGAGAGACACGTCATATGCATCCCCAAAGGTGTGTCCAATACACACGAGAGATTGAGCATATATAGAGGAGACCCATCTATATATAGAGCACATCTATATATATAGTTCCAACACCCCCGCTCAAATAAGGGTCTCTAACTGTGGATTAAAAAACCCTTGGGGGCTCAAGGGAAAAACCCATAGCTCTATATACACCTACTGTTATATTAAATTATTTCAAGTTACAAAAGAATTGTTCAAAGGAGCTACATCACTCCCAAATATACAATGGTGGCCACAAAGGGTCACTTGAAAGATATAAAACATCTTGAAAGAATTTGTGTCATCGGCTTGAGTTCAACTTTTGTGTGAGTCATCAATTGAATATGACTTTTGCGTGTTATGACCTAGAATCATCGGCTTGAGTTCAACTTTTCCTGTGAGTCATCAATTGAATACGACTTCTGCTTTGTTATGACCTAGAAGCATCATAAACTCAAAACAAAGAATCCACGTAAAGTGTTATGGAAAGATTATGAATGTGAAATGCAATCACAATGTCGTAATATACAAACGGTATGTAGATACGGACATAAATTGCAGAAACAACTAAATGATTTATAGCTACAACTAAATGAGAAAATAGATTCACTCATTGTCTTTGATATGTCTTTGTATTCTCTTTAAATTCAAGCAACATAGTCTGTAATCTCATTGTCTTTGTGATATGTCTTTACCTTCTCTTCAGATCTGGGCAGCATAATCTATAATATCATAAACTCAACAGAAAGTTGTATAATTATGTTATATACAAAATATCACAACATAAGCACAATGCCATAAGAGACGGGTCATGATGCCGCTTTATGGACAACATAGATACAAATGATACTAATGAAAAATGTGCGCATATGAAATCACAAATGTGTCATACAAATAACATATAGGAAAGGCAGCACTGAGATGAATATGAAAAAGGTACTATTGTTATATACAAAATATCACAACATAAGCACAATGCCATAAGAGACGGGTCATGATGCCGCTTTATGGACAACATAGATACAAATGATACTAATGAAAAATGTGCGCATATGAAATCACAAATGTGTCATACAAATAACATATAGGAAAGGCAGCACTGAGATGAATATGAAAAAGGTACTATTGTCTTGGCACTAGAGATTATCATTAACTGAGATGCCATGAGTCAAAGTGACATAGTTAATGATATGATTACCAAGGCTCCAAAATTACAAACTCACCAAACCTGTCAGAATCACCGAGGCTTGCATGCTTAAAATAATAATGGTTGTAATGTAACAAGAAAAAGTAGAACACATGGTAACTTTAACTATATCTTGCAAAGGCTACCGAGAAATAGTTGCATGCTTACAAAGTCTCTCGAGCAGTAGCAGCATGCTAAGCATCAATAAAGTTCTCTTTACGCACAAGACAAACTTCCTCAAAGCCATAGAAAGAACAAATGCACAACTTCCTTGCGAGACCAATCAAACAAGAGATCAACATCACCGCCGAGATGACCATGAGCCAGTAACTGTAACGATTCCGAAGTCATGATATAAAACGATCAAATCATCATCAAGAGGACCATGAGCAAGGAACTATAACAATTCTTAAGTCATGAGATAAAAAGGATAATGAGATCATCACCGAGATGACCATGAGCACATAACTATACTCTTGTACCAAAGATTAGAGAATAGGAAACAAATTCAAATAAACATTATGAGATTTAAATAATGAGATCATCACACCGAGATGACCTTGAGCCAGTAACTGTAACGATTCCGAAGTCATGACCTGTCTCACAATAAACACTAAAATAGAAAATGACACTCATTCTAGTTAGTAAGTCATATCTTTGCCATGGGAAAAATCTATGACATAAGATCAAACCTCCAATATTATGAGTCAAGATAACGAGACAACTATAACTTGGATCAAACCTCCAGGATGACATGATATGAAAGCAAACCTCCAGGATGACATGATATGAAAGTAAACCTCATAAGATGATAGGACGAGATTAAGAAGCCTTCTAACCTTAGAACAAACCACTCTAAGGTATCACTACGAAAACACACTAAGAATGCATGCTAGATCACATATTTCTAACACCCTCCCTTGATCAAGCATCCATACCACACAAAACACCATATTGGGGAATATGGGAATTTTCCACAAGTTTGGGACACGTGGTCAAAAGTTTGGATTAACCATAACTTGAACACCACTAATCCAAAATGAGCGCTTTATAGCTCTTTAGATTCCATTTTTCAAGCGCTTTCCAATGATAGGTCATATGATAGGGTTTTGAGAAACTTACAAACATGTTATCCATGTCCCCTTTTTTAAGTATTCAAAAATGGGAATTGGGAAATTTTCCAAATTCACTAATATAGTGTTACAAGGTGTGCTTCTACGCATAAAGTCAAATTGGTCCGAATCAAAGTAGTTGTCGATCGATAGAAAGTTTGGCCCAACAAAATATCATGCAAAACAACTTTTAAAACAATTTAAGAAAATCGAAGGTAAGTACACCAATTGCTTTTGAGGGTAGACCCATCTATGTACGAGAATATGATTATTATTATTATTATTATTATTGCCTCGACAATAGCATGATATTTTTACAAGGCCAATGGATCATGGTCCTCCAACATTCCATGGGGCTATTAAGAGTGCTCAAAGGATAGAAGCAAATTGGATGCGTGGTACTAAAGTACTAAACTTTCCACAAGGCTAATAAGAGCACTCAAAGGATGGAAGAAAAAATAGATGTGTGGTCTTAAAGTAGTAAATTCTCCAATATCAGTGCCAATATCTAAACCATTGTTGGAAAATCCCACTCTTATGAACATTGTTAGTGTTCGGAATGTACAATTGCGTCGATGGAACAAGATTTACAAGGCCGACACTATCTCTTTATGGCGATTGTAACCACCAAGGGTTCCCATAGTGGTCAACCAGAGGAACTAGCCAGAAGCAATGGTGCAAGTATCCGCATTGAAGGTGACGTTGCACTAACACTTCGACAAACAAGGCCATCATCGCCACCACATTGTCACTCCAACGGCTTCTTCTAAGGATAGGAGATTCTTCCAACAAATATCACCATGCCATGTGAATCTTCCAAAGATCGAGGATGACATCGACTCAAACGGCGCAGGGACACATGCCACCTCGACTCATCTTGAGGGAGTCAACTCATTTGCAAGAGTTGGACATCTCTTCTGATATACTCTTGTAGTTTGTGTCACTAGTGACTTGACTAGTCTTGAAGAGTCACTTGCCTCCATCTTGAGCCATGCATCGTCCTTTCCACTATGACCTTTGCTATGAGTGTGCGCAGCGTAGTGTGGCGGACTTGTATAAGTGTTTCTTGAGTAGCGCAAGTGCCTTGTTCATCTGTCACAGTCTTCTCTCTCTTATCTGTATTCGTTTTGTTATCTCTTACCTTGTGTTTGTGTTTTATTCCACTTCGTCTTTCCATCCGTCTCATGACTAGTGATGAGGAGAGCCCACCATTTAGTGTGCCGGTCACTAAACAACATTGCTACATTAGTCTAATTCCTTGCTTTCTTTGTCTATTATGTTTGAGAGAGAGAGAGTTTTGAAAGGAGAGAGCTACATTCTTGGTACAAGTTACTTTCATTCTTGTGTACATGAGTATGAGAGTTGAAAGAAGTTCGTGGTGGGAAGTGGCATGATAAGCTGGCTACTTTGCGGGTAGTTTGGCAAAAAGTGGGACATTTTTTTGCCTATCAAATCCATGTCCGGGTATCTTAGGTGAGTTAAAAATGACCATGTAGAGCGGTTCTCTCTACCGTGCAATATAGTGCTCATAGAGTACTATCGATCATCAACAAATGTGTTAAGAAACACAATGTCAATCCGAGGACTTGACCCGATTAGTGCATAAAGGCTTATCCCATGAGGGAGAGCTCACATACACGAACCACCACTTGACGATTCAACCATTCAACACCTCAATCAATCTCTCAATCCCTTAAATCAACTACACTAATCAAGAGAACAAGCAATGCATGGCAATCTCTTAATCCCATTCAAACATTGATTAAATCTTAGCTTTCCCTAATGCCAGCAAACCCATAAGCGTGCATCTACTAACCCACAAGCTTAAGCAAGCATAGAATGTAACATTCACAAACCCACAAGCTCATAGAGAGAGTCTATCCATGAATAACTCATTGCCAATGAAGTGGGCAAGAGCTTGCATCAATGGAGACTACACACACACACACTATAAGCATGCATACACAAGAGAAAGAAAGAAGCATTCAACTAATCATAGATTAATCTACTTCAATGATGCTAAAATAGATTAAGAGAAAGAAGTGGAGCTATACTCCTTGGAGCTTGATGCTCATTAGAGTACAATAGAGAGAGAGTTAGAGAGCTGCCATAGCTTGAGAGCTCAAGAGCTTCACTCAATAGCTTATGAGAATGGCCAAAAACGTACTTTCTTTAGCTAACATCTCTTTTGTAGAGATGTCACTAACCCTAACCCTAGGCCTCTTTCACACATGGGCAGACAACCCCATAAGTGAGCCTTGCTTAATACACTTAGAACTCTCATTTAGAACCCACATTGGCCTAAAACAATTTACATTGCACTTCGGCACAAAAATATAGAAAAATTATGTGCGTCTTTATGTTCTCATGGCTACAATCCCGCTCTCTCGCATTAATTGCTTCCGGACTCCTTCCATAATCCGTATTCCCATGAGTGTTCCTGTGGAACATTCCTCCCTTCCTAAATCGTGCACGTCCTCGGGCGCTGTAGAAACAAAAGCTGCAAAAAACAATGGAAGACAAGTAAAGCCTTTTATTGAAAAAAACCAGAAATGACAATTGTCAGGTATTTTTCTGAAAGATCTTTTGGGCTCGTGTAAATACGTGTGCATGGTGTGAATAAAAGTTTTGCTATGGAATGCGTTGCCACGTGTACAGGGTGGATGCATTTGATTTGGGCTTGTTGCAGGCCTGTCCGAAAAACAGGGTTCGATGCAGGTGGTTTCAGCTATTTGGTCGTCTTGAAGTGTGGGCGTCCAAGAAATACAATGGGCATTGGAAGCTGCATTTGAATGTGTGGAAAGCATAAAGGCAATTAATGATAAAGTAGGCCAAGGTAGCCTTTAGATTGATGTGAAATGGAAGGAAGGGCGGCCATCCATTAGGAGAGGAGGAAAATAAAAATAATAATAAAATTAATGTGGCCACATGGCTGTTGATGATGCCGCCAGCGAAGGAGTCCAGAAGATACGTGAACGTGGAGATACGTGGTGATGCGCGAGAGACAGGTCAAGGTGAGGCCGCCGAGTTGTTTACAGAGGCTCTCTAGCGCAGCTGCAAGACAAGCGAAGGGAAGCGCTGGCACGCTCAGCGGAGGTGATGGCCGTCTGCAACTGTGTGAAAGCAGATGGGGGGGCTTCCCAGGTGAGAGCGCAGGCAAAAGAGAAGTTGCTGGCGTCAACATGAAGGGCTGAGGACAGAGCCGACGCTGGGCGAGAGGAGAAGGTTCCCTGGTGAGCGCAGCTAGTAATAGGGCTGGCGTGGCTGAAGCGCAAGAAGAGAAGCGCAGTGGTGAAGAGCAGTGTGGAGGTCGACGTGAAGATTGGCTAGCGCCGACGTGTGGGCTGAGGGGAGAGCAGAAGCGTGGTGAGATATAAAGAAGGAGGCCGTCTTTGGGCTAGCGTGTAGAGGCCGCCTATGGGCAAAGTGGGCGCAGAGGCAGCAAGGTTGGCATGGACGAGGCATGACGGGCTGACAACGCAAGCAGAGCCGCCTTGGTAAGGACAGCCGACGGGCTGTGAGCGTGGAGGGCACGTGTAAGTGGAAGCCCGGCTGGTGCAGCTGAAGCAAGGTGAGGCCCTTGATGGAAGTGTGGCGGGCTGCTGAGAGAAGCTGGATTGGTGAAGAGCGCCGATTGGCTGGCGACAGAGGAGCTAGGGAGCAAAGGAGCAAGTGATGTACTTGTAGACCAGGTTGATTTGAAGGCGTGGAGGGCTGCTGGTCGACTGGGAGACATGCTGGCAAGTAAGTGAAGAGGGCTTCGACGCAGAGGCAGAGAGGGCCACGTAGGTGAAGCCGAATGCGGAAGCACAGGTAGATGCTGGAGACAGGGCAGTGGACACAGAGGAGGGTGCCGAGTGAAGCAGAGAGAGATGAGGTGTTGCTGCTGGGCTGGTGGGGCCGGTAGCATTGCAGAGGAAGGGTTTGGAGCAGGTGGCAGAGGATAATCACAAAGAGCGAGAGAGAGGTGTGTTTGGGTAGCTGTTGCTGACGACACATGCAGAAGTGATGGGCTGCAGAGACTCGAGGGTTAGCTGGTGGGGCGCCTTTTGAAGAGTGAGTGGCCGGGTTCATTCTGATGTGATTGGCACAGCACGTAGGCGAGTGATTCATGTTGTGCTTGGGGATGTGGTGTATCCTCGGTAGTGAGATAGGTCTGAGTGTTTTGTTTATGGTTGTGTGAGTAAGGCTTCTGTGTCGGGAGAAGCTTGTATACAATGTTGTGACTGGAAATATATTGCTGGGTGTTTGCTTTGTCTATGGTGCCCCTGTTTTGGGCTGTCTGTCTAGCGTGGGTTGGGTGGTGAAGTGTGAGAAACGTTCGAGCCGGTGGCTGGTGGTGCCCCCGTTCGTGTTGTTATTCCAAGTTTGTGAGGTGGAAGGGTATAGAGGCAGAGTGTCTTTCTTCTTTTCTTTCACCTCACATCCTTCTGGTGCCCCCTTTGAGGATAGCTGTGGCGATGTTCTTTGCCTAGAAGGGTGTGTGTTCCACTGAGGAGAGCTTAGGGATTGTTACAGGTTGTCATGATGTGGTCTTATTCGGAGTTTTATGGCAGGAAGGGTGAAGATGTGGTTGACTTTATGGAGTAGATGGAGTTGGCATGCATTAGCAACCATGTGACGGATGAAGAGCAGGTTCTGAGGCTAGTAAAGATTTTCTTGAAGGGAGATGCCCGAAGCTGGCTTAAGGATTTTGAAGCACAGGATGCTGGTGTCTTGACTTGGACAGGTTGAAAGAAGGCCTTTTGGAGCGTTTTTAGCAAGTGGAGGATTCTAGTGTGCTTTGGCAAGAGTTGAGCATCTTGAAGCAGGTACATGGGCAATCACTGGATGATTTTGTGCAGGTATTTACATGTTTGTGGGGTAAGTGGTGTATGACATTAAAGCAGGAAGTTCCTCCTATGTTTCTGAAGAAGAGCTTGTTTATTGATGGTTTGTTACCCCATTTAAAGGTCAGGGTTGAGTTGAAGAATCCCAGGTCATTTGATGATGCTGTTAGGATTGCTAGGGAAAAGGAAGGCAAGATTTTGAAGCAGATGGAGATGGGTATTTATCCATATGAAGGTGTTGTGTCTGTAAGGGATATGCATGTGAATTTGGTTGAGGTGGATGAGAATCCTATGCAAAGTTTGATTAGACAGGAGCCTCAAAGGCCTATACAGGTGCAAAGGGGGATGTTTTATGTGCCTTCTGATTTTTTTCCAAAGTCTTTAAAGCATGTGCATGTGGATGAGAAGCAGGTGAAGGAGCAAAGTGCAGATGAGGAGTTACCAGTGGATTCTTCTTTGGATTTGGATATCATAGATGTTCATGACAGTGAGTTGGAAGGTTCTATTGGAGACCATTTGCATTCAGATCTGGATGACATGCATGCACATGGAAGCAAAGAGGATGATGTCTTGGGATTGGCTGATGATGAGACGGAAGAGGAGCTGGATACAGGATGCTTTGAGGAAGATTTTTTGCGAAATTCTACAAGGGAGGAGGATGGGGTAGAGACTGCTGGTGAAGTGAAGATGGTTTGTGATGCGGATATGGAGAGCATGGAGGAAGATCCTATCATATTGGATTTTCTCAAACAGCTTGATGATGGTCTGGTACCTGTGATGAACGAAGTGGATAATATTCCATTTGATGCATTGTGTGCTGAGGAGTCTTTGGACGATGATACCAGGGGGGTTGGCAACACTGAAGAAGGTATGCATGTAGATTTGGATGATGAAGAGCATTGTGAGGTGAGTATTGTGCTTGAGGATGATATATGCGAAGTTGCTAGCCTTGATGAGCAGGAGCCAGAGATGGAGATGGATGCAGATATGGTTGAGAGTGTGACAAAGGCTTCTTTGTGGGCTGCTGAGATGCTAAAGGCAAAGTGTATGGATGACAAGGGTATTGAACCAGTTGAGCTGTATGGTTGTGAGGAGATGCCTATTGTACAAGAGCTGGAAGTGCTTGTGGACACTACTGTTGGAAGGGATGTGGATTTTAGTGTGAAGAAAGGTCAAGATGCTGGAACCTGGCCTTCACTGGTGTTGATGAATGGGATGCTAAATGCTGCAATGCCACAGGTTTTGAAGACGAGGAGGTTTGTTGTGGGTGAAGTGGACAAAAATGATTTTGTGATGGATATGGTTGATGTTTGGTATGCAGTGATACAGCCATGGTGTTTCACAGATATTGGGGCATGGGATGGTGAGTTGCTGTTTCCTTTTGATCCTGGTGGATAGCTATTGGACTTTGTTTTTTGCTGCTGAGCATGAATGCTCTAGCAGATGGGGGGGTTGGCAAAGTATGTCAGGCGTTTTTATGAAATATCTTTTGGGCTCGTGTAAATACGTGTGCATGGTGTGAATAAAGCTTTGCTATGGAATGCATTGCCACGTGTACAGGGTGGATGCATTTGATTTGGGCTTGTTTGCAGGCCTGTCCGAAATAGGGTTCGATGCAGGTGGTTTCAGCTGTTCGGTCGTCTTGAAGTGTGGGCATCTAAGAAATACAATGTGCATTGGAAGCTGCATTTGAATGTGTGTGGAAAGCATAAAGGCAATTAATGATAAAGTAGGCCAAGGTAGCCTTTAGATTGACGTGAAATGGAAGGAAGGGCAACCATCCATTAGGAGAGGAGGAAAATAAAAATAATAAAAAAATTAATGTGGCCACATGGCTGTTGATGCTGCCGCCAGCGAAGGAGTCCAAAAGATACGTGAACGTGGAGATGGCGGGTGATACGCGAGAGACAGGTCAAGGTGAGGCCGCCGAGTTGTTTACAGAGGCTCTCTGGCGCAGCTGCTGCAAGACAAGCAAAGGGAAGCGCTGGGGCGCTCAGCGAAGGTGATGGCCGTCTGCAACTATGTGAAAGCAGATTGGGAGGCTTCTCAGGTGAGAGCACAGGAAAAAGAGAAGTTGCTGGCGTCAACGTGAAGGGCTGAGGACAGAGAGGACGCTGGGCGAGAGGAGAAGGCTCCCTGGTGAGCGCAGTTGGTAATAGGGCTGGCGTGGCTAAAGCACAAGAAGAGAAGCGCAGTGGTGAAGAGCAGTGTGGAGGCCAACGTGAAGATTGGCTGGCGCCGACGTTTGGCTGAGGGTAGAGCAGAAGCGTGGTGAGATATAAAGAAGGAGGCCGTCTTTGGGCTGGCGTGTAGAGGCCGTCTATGGGCAAAGTGGGCGCAGAGGCAGCAAGGTTGGCATGGACGAGGCAGGACGGACTGATAGCGCAAGCAGAGCGGCCTTGGTAAGGACAGCCGACGGGCTGTGAGCGTGGAGGGCACGTGTAAGTGGAAGCTGGGCTGGTGCAGCTGAAGCAAGGTGAGGCCCTTTGATGGAAGTGTGGCGGGCTGCTGAGAGAAGCTGGATTGGTGAAGAGCACCGATTGGCTGGCGACAGAGGAGCTAGGGAGCAAAGGAGCAAGTGATGTACTTACTGCAGGCGAAGACCAGGTTGATTTGAAGGCGTGGAGGGTTGCTGGTCGACTGGGAGACAGGCTAACAAGTAAGTGAAGAGGGCTTCCACGCAGAGGCAGAGAGGGCCGCGTAGGTGAAGCCGGATGCGGAAGCACAGGTAGATGCTGGAGACAAGGCAGTGGACACAGAGCAGGGTGCCGAGTGAAGCAGAGAGAGATGACGTGTTGCTGCTGAGCTGGTGGGGCCGGTAGCATTGCAGAGGAAGGGTTTGGAGCAGGTGGCAGAGGATAAACACAGAGAGCGAGAGAGAGGTGTGTTTGGGTAGCTGCTGCTGCTGATGACGACACATGCAGAAGTGATGGGCTGCAGAGACTCGAGGGTTAGCTAGTGGGGCGCCTTCTGAAGAGTGAGTGGCCGGGTTCATTCTGATGTGATTGGCACAGCACGCAGGAGACGAGTGATTCATGTGGTGATTGGGGATGTGGTGTATCCTCGGCAGTGAGACAGGTTTGAGTGTTTTGTTTATGGTTGTGTGAGTAAGGCTTCTATGTCCGGAGAAGCTTGTATACAGTGTTGTGACTGGAAATATATTGCTGGGTGTTTGCGTTGTCTATGGTGCCCCTGTTTTGGGCTGTTGGGTGGTTAAGTGTGAGAAACGTTCCAGCCGGTGGTGGCTGGTGGTGCCCCCGTTCGTGTTGTTATTCCAAGTTTGTGAGGTGGAGGGCTATAGAGGCAGAGTGTCTTTCTTTTTTTTTTTCACCTCACAACAATCTCACACGTGAGCATGTAAGTGAAAGTTGATTAGAGTTTTAAAGAGTGCTAAAAGAAGCGAGTAAAGACTAGTCAAAGTGAGACTAAGTGGTTAGATAGTGCTATGCAAAGGCAAGTGTGGTTGTACACCACAGGTTATGACCGCAGTCTCAATGTCCTACAAGTGTTTAAGTTATTCCTAAGTGGCAACCCTACTCCAAAATAGAAGCCATGGTGATTTGACCTTTCTTTCTTTTCTTTTCTTTTCTTTTTTTTTCTCTTTTTTGTTTTTTTTTGTTTTTTTGTGTAAAGAGCAGAAGATTAAAGAGAATTATTATTTTTAGCTTGATAAAGAGGAAGGTTCCATCCCAATGAGACCCAAGCAATGGCCAAGAGACCTCCGCTAAGAGAATCTAAAGGCTGCTAAGTATCTCAATGGTGGCAGACCCTTTTCTTTCTTTTTGACATAAGGAGTACCCCATGAAGACGAGGGCATCGGTCTCGAGGGCCCATAATGTACCCAAGAGTCCTACCAGCATCCATCAAGGTGAGAGAGTCCTTGTAGGTCTTCTTCTTAATCTTTTAGACATCAGTGTACACCCCACGGAAACCAAGGCATCGGCCCCAAGGTGCTAAAACAACCCAAGGTCCTACCAAGCATTCCACATGGCTGTAGACACATCATGTCTCAAGTCACTTCTATATATTTTTTAGGGCATGTGTTTCGTAAATTTTTGTTTATCGTAGTACCTAGCCCATACCTAAGAGGTAGCTATCACTAGGGATAACTAATATACTTCTAGAGCTTAAGAACTTGGCATACTCCGTTGGTATATGTCTTACACCGTCTTCAAATAGAAATACCTTCTACTAAGTCCTCTAAGAATCTAGAAATCACTCGCCAATAGTAACAACTAATTTAAAACTTAAACTAGCCAACTATGTGTGAACATGCAAACAGTATATGCAAAAGTGAAAAGCACATAAAGAACAAAAGATTATGATTTGAATACACCTATTGTAGTGCTCATTGATGTGGCGCATTTGTCTTGATGCATTGTTGATGTGTAGATTGCTTCTCTTTGCTCTTTGTAGGCATTGCATGTCTCCCCCCTTCCTAATTTGTGTGCACGGTAGGTGGACTGTTGGAGCATGTTTGTATGCTCTTGTTTTGCTGAGATCTCTGCAAAATGTCTTATTAACAAACAAGAAAAGAAAAGAATAAAATTTGTTATTGGTGCCAATCACCGTATATAGCCGAGGGGAAAAACCCAGTGGGAGAAAAGTGCCCTGGTTTGTTGATCTTATTGTGGAGTTGATATGCTTATCCTTGCACTGGCGGTGGATCCATGTCCACTTCTGCTGGAAAGATTGTATCAATCACTTCAGGATGGAAGGACAACCCTATACAAAAGCCGGCCTCTAGAGAAGGTGGTAGAGGAAGGAGTGCTTCCTCGCTAAAATATGGCATTGGTTCTATGGGAAGCTCGGGGGGGTCACTATATGTAAATCCTCTATATCACGTGCGTTCAAGGCCTATTTAAAAAGTCCCTTATCTGTGAATTTTTTAGTGAATATAATGTATCCTTTCCTATTCAAATCTGTAAATTTTTTTTAAAATACAATAAATAAATCCCCTTTGTAAATATATTTCTGTAAGTTTTAAATATTTAAAATGTCCTTCTGTTGAACCCACGTGATACTTACATATTTATACGAGTGACCCCCCCGAGATGGGAAGGTTAAGTAGACAATGCCGATTTTGGAATTGCTCAATATAGGTGCTCATAGTGATCCAAAATTGACATGTTGAGGTTGGGGGAAGAAGGACTTGCAAGATAGGTGGTTGCAAGTCATTTATGCATGTATCCCTCCATTGTTGTGCTTAAACCTCCTCAGGTAATCTACGTTTATTTGGTCCTCGGTCTGGTACCATAGCGAGAAACAATATGGCCCAAAATCATCCCTTGTCTTATCATGAATTTGCACTTGTCAGGATTCAAGCATATACGAACTTGACACTTTTCAAACATAAGTCTGAGGTGTTCTATATGATCATCACGCTCTTGTGAGTGAACACATAAATCATCCATGAAGATCTCAAGAAATAGCCTAAGGTACTCCTTGAATACATGACTCATTAACCGCTGAAAGGTTGCGGGTACATTTGTTAGACCAAATGGCATAACACGATAGGCAAAGATGTCATCTTCAGTTGCAAAGGCTGTCTTCTGTTAATCCTTCGGATCAATTGACACTTGATTGTAACCGGAGAATCCATCCAAGAAACTATATGCCTTTTTCCCTGCAACACGTTCCAAAACATGATCCGTGATTGGAAGTGGGTAATGATCACATACAGTAGCTGCATTTACCTTCTTGAGGTTTACACATACTCGAAGTTTTCCATTTTTCTTGGGCACCACTACAATAGGAGAGACCCATTCAGTGTGTTCAATCTCATAGATAAATTTTGCCTCTAAGAGCTTGTCTATTTCTTCTTTTATCTTTCGTACAAAGTTCTCATTGTAAGTATAAGGACGTTGCTTTGGAAGGCTTTGCATCCTCTCGCAATAGAATTGTATGCTGACATATGCTTGGGAAGGCTTTGCATCCTCTCGCAATAGAATTGTATGCTGACATATGCTTGGATCAACTCCTTTGAGGTCTTTATAACTCCAAGCAAAAACATCGTGATACTCCTTTATTGTTTGAATTAATAACTTCTCCTCATCTAAGGACAAGTCTATGGCAATCCACACATAGCGAGGCTCTTCTCCTGGCTTAGCGATATCAATTTTTTTTTGCATCTTCTAGACCATCATATGAAACCCCTGGCATGCTTGGCTTTTTGTCACATGGGCTGTTGAAGAACAATCTTTCGATCTTGAAGAGTATACTATGTGAAGTTGGGGGGAACATTGAGACCTTGTTCTTGTCCACTTGAGTCATCACTAATTGAAGACCATGCGGTTTTGAGCTCTCTTTTGCAATCTTGCATCAGAGTTTTTTGTTCAACCGTTATCTTTGCACTTCTGACACTCTCTTTTGAATCGGTTTGAGACTTGAGTTTTTGTTTTGGTCTCTTTGTTTTTTTGCAATTTTTGCTAACATATTTTAGCTTTTCTCTTGGTTGGAATCCATCTGATCGTTTTACTTGGTCTTTGATACTATCTTATGCTTGGACATAGTATAGATATCCATTCTTTCCTGAGAAGTGAGGTGGTGGTCGAGAGTATTCATTCTTAAACTCCTTGTTTTCTTTTTGTATTCTCTCACGTCGTTCCCTCTCATCTTGTTTACGGATTCTCTTATGGCTCTTACAGCATTTACGTTTGGGTCAGTTTCGAGGGATCTCTATTTGAACCTCCCTTCCTCTCAAGAGTAGGCGTGCCTTTCCTAACTCTTCCTCGGGGATTATCACATCATCATCAAGATCATAGTCCCATCCGTCTTCCTTATCAGCATCATTAACCGATTCGAGTGTTAAATCCTCCACTGAGACTTCCTCTACATGCAGTGCTGTGGATGCAACCCCATAGTACAAATCATCTAGAAGGTCACGTGGTTGTACCATTCGTATAGGAATAATGTCATATCCATCTGAGTCACAAAATTGAATTGGCTTAGGTAAAGCACATGTCGATAATGTTGCAACAAGGACATGACTCCATTCTAGGGGATCAATTAAGTGCTCAGGGAAGGGTTGTGGAATGTATGCTCTTAGTTTGCTTGTTGCAATTCTTTTTCCTCTCCTAGTGGTCCTTTTTCTATTAGAATGTAGGGTCTTGTCCACTAGATTTGCCTTTGCATCCCTAGTTCGAGGTGTCTCATCAATCTGCATTTCGGCATTTCGTGTCTGTGATCTAGTCATGACTCTAAGGTGGCATGACATCCTCATTCTCTGATGAAGGTGGCGATGATGGAACTGCCTCTACAAAGTTGAGTGAGACCTTTGGTTGAGAGGTGCCTTCCTCGTGGTTTCAGCAAACAATCCTTTAGAAAGTGTTCTACACAACACCCTAGACAATATCTTTCAATTGGTGGAAACTCTGGTACTGTTGTATTGGATCGAGCTGCTTGCCGTGGGCGATGTGGACAATCACGAGCCCAATGGGGTTCTCCGCACTCATAACAGGGGCCCATTAGTTTGGCTTCTACTTTTCTTTGCTGCCATTGACCTGAGGGGCCTCGAGTCCTAGGTTGGTAGCCGCCTAGCAACATCAAAGAATTTTGTTCCCCCGGTTGAGGCTCCAGTGCTTGGCTTGGATATGCGGGACTTTCAAAGATATTTTTCTTGGATGAATATGATGCATATTCCTTCTCCACATAGCTTGGGTTTACCAAGTCTCTACACATATTTGAATTGTCGTAGTCAACAAACCTCACAGGAGCAGTCCCAGGAGCAGGAAGTTGAGCTCCAAGTACAGGTCGTGCTTGCTCTTGTGCCATCGGTGGCTTACATTCAAAATTAGTGTACTGTTGATGCATTTGTGGAGCCACTGCACCCCTTTGCTGCTCACGTTCTTGTCTCATTCTTGTAATGCGAGTACATTCCTGTGTGGTGTGGGTATAATTCCAAGCACAGGCCTGGCACCACTTCTTTGTGGGTTGGTTTGTGACTAGAGGAGAAAAGGTATTACATTCTTTGGTTTTGTGGTTATCGCCACATGCTCCACAAAGATGAGGACCTGTAGGTAGTACACTCCTCATTCGCTCCTGCTGTTGTTGTGGCTGCATGGGTGGGCGATAGGTTTGTCCCAATCTCCTTAGTACTAGGTTAGCTATATGGTCTGGATTTACTAGTGCGCTAGACCTTGAACTTTGGTCATCACCCCACTGATCTCTAGGTTACACGTCAGGGCCAGTACCAGCAAACCCATAAGTGTGCATCTACTAACCCACAAGCTTAAGCAAGCATAGAATGTAACATTCACAAATCCACAAGCTCATAGAGAGAGTCTATCGACCGTGAATAACTCATTGCCGATGAAGTGGGCACGAGCTTGCATCAATGGAGACTACACACACACACACTACAAGCATGCATACACAAGAGAAAGAAAGAAGCATTCAACTAATCATAGATTAATCTACTTTAATGATGCTAAAACAGATTAAGAGAAAGAAGTGGAGCTATACTCATTGGAGCTTGATGCTCATTAGAGTACAATAGAGAGAGAGTTAGAGAGTTGCCATAGCTTGAGAGCTCAAGAGCTTCACTCAATAGCTTATGAGAATGGCCAAAAATGTACTCTTTCTTTAGCTAACATCTCTTTTGTAGAGATGTCACTAACGCTAACCTTAGGCCTCTTTCACACATGGGCGGACAACCCCATAAGTGAGCCTTGCTTAATACACTTAGAACTCTCATTTAGAACCCACATTGGCCTAAAACGATTTACATTGCACTTCGGCACAAAAATATGGAAAAATTATATGCGTCTTTATGTTCCCATGGCTACAATCCCACTCTCTCATTAATTGCTTTCGGCCTCCTTCCATAATCCGTGTTCCCGTGAGTGTTCCCTTGAAACAGACCAATCACACAATGCCAAGCTGTCGTGGTCACATATCTCGGTTGAGATATGTGTCGGCCATGTAAGTTCATGAATGGAAGAGCCATGCAATATCTCGGGCGATCTAGTCAGCATCTCAACATATCTCGAGCGTGCGAGATAGGTGGAGTTGCTAACTAGATTCCATGCCATCTTAGTATGTATATTTATATCTCGAGCGAGATATGAAAATTGATAAATTATTTCTCCGACGAGATACAGAAATTTATTTTAATATATCTAGGGAAAGATACAAAAATTTATTTAACATATCTCAGGAGAGATATAGAAATTTATTTAACATATCTCAGTTGAGATACAAAAATTAAATTGAATATATGCATGAAATTGAAAGCATATCTTGGTCGAGATACTAAAAATAAAATTGGATTAATATATGCATTACATTGAATTACCATATCTTGGGTGAGATACCGAGAATGAAATTGGATCAATATATGCATTAAATTGAATTTCTATCTCTTGGGCGAGATAATAAAACGAGAAAACATATCTGAGGCGAGACACCAAAAATGAAATTGGAGTAACATATGCTTGAAATTTATTTAAATTATCTCAAGCAAGAAACAAAAATTTAATTAACATATCTTGGATGGGATACGAAAATTAAATTGAATTAATATTTATCATGCGAGAGCAAAAATGAATGTCGATGGCCACATATCTCACCTAAGATATTTGTACCCTGAAATGCCTAAACTTTTTTCACCTTTCATTATCTATCATCCTTTTTCTCGTCTTTTTCAGAGCTTTTCACATGAGCACCTGTCACCATCCATGAATCTCGATCAAGCTATCGCGTGTGCTGCTGTCAATCTCGCCCAATCTTCCCCATCAATCTCTTGTCGGACCTAGCCTTTCATCGAAGTAAGCCCCCTAGTTTAATTAGTAATGCTTTTCTTAAGCTTTGAGCAAAACATTTCTATTAAAACCTGGATTAAAGAAACTTGATTATTGTAAAGAATAATTAAGAAAACCATTCTGCATTCGATTATGCATGGGTCCATTATTTTAGAGCCACGTATCATGTTTAAAATTGCTTGATTTATTCCAATCAGACTATTGCGTGCTTGACAAATTCATTGGTTAGTCATCAAAATTCCTCGAACTCCCCTGCATAGATAAACATTGTTTCAGGCCAAGGATCATATCCCCTTGTATACATTGGGGAAGACCCATTGATTACATGTTCCAAAAGTGCAATTTATAGATAAATTGTTGCTCCCAAAAAATTCTACAAATAGAAATTTGGGCATTCCTTCCTCTAATAAGCCTTTTGATTTATTCCTCAACATGCATTTATACATTTTAGTAATGGAGGATTGGTGTGTGTTTGCTATTTTTTTATGTTTGCAGAGTTGAGCTAGATTTATAAACTGCAGCATGTTTATAGACTGCAGCATGTTTAATATAAAGAAACCATTGATCAGGTTGCTTAACAACCTTTTAGATTTGTAAATTGGAGCATGTTTAATACAAAGAAATAAGGTTGCTTATCAAAGTTTAAAATTTTTAGTGGGTATAATTCTTCTCTATGTGTCTTGTTATCAAATTGTAATATAGTGAGCCCAAAAAGAGAGCTCTCTATATGCACTTTATAGCCACACCAATTAGTCCATGTGGTGGGGATCTGGTGGCTGTGCCACTTTAACTCCTCCCTTTGTACAAGTTACTTTTCAAAAAAGAAAAAAATAAATGCCTAGAACTCCCACTTATCTTCCCAATTTCATGAGTATTTGTGGGGCTATCAGGCGCTTCACAAAACCTTAAGGCAACAATGTCACGCACCGTGGAAACATGATTAGCGTGTTGAGTCCATGGAATAGCATGAATTACTATTACTCAAACTCCATTTAAGTACGCAAATGATTGCAGACACCTTTTTCAATGGGATAGTGGAGCGTCGTGCATTGTCGTGATAAACAGTATAAGCTCCGTTGTCCTAAGTAACTAGGTTGTTCAATCACAGGTAACAAATCTTCATGCTAAAAAGTGGAGAAAAACTCATGGATGATCACCAAAGTGATGATCCTTGTTTTTTTAAGTCAAAATTACTACTCCAGCCTACTAAAACCATTAGCATTCTTGCCCAATTTTGTAATCTTTGTGTCTTCATTAGTCTTCGTTGACATATTCCTAAGTATCTTTTGTCTCTTCATTGTCCCATACACATGCAAACCCGCTCTGTTGTGTCCAACCAACCACTCGCACTCCTTGGCAACCACGCATGTATCACCGATCCTATAGCCTATCATTGCTCCTAAATCATCGAGGTTCTTTTTTCCATCATGAATAAAAGACCCTCTTGCCCCATGTAGACTACAATGGCCCACATGAACCTTTCTAAAATTGTTTCAAGCCTACATGGTTGGCCCCAAGCGGCCTATTTGCCCTTTGAGGCACATAAAAGAGTCCATAGAGGCCCTAAACAATGCCTAGGCACAACAAGTAGTCATCTCACTTGGGTGATATAAAACTATTGAGAATCAGAGAGAGGATGAGAGAGAGAGAGAGAGAGAGAGAGAGAGAGAGAGGGAATTGGCCCTTCAATAGAATTGAAGAAAAATTTAGAGCCTTGTATAGAAGGTTAATTATAAGAAATTTCCCTTCTCAAAGAAATGCATTTAAAAAGTCACCTTTCTACATAAGGGTAATTTTTTAAAAAGAAAATTAATATTTTAATATCAATAGTGCCTATATTACCTTAAGGTATTTAGCTTTGAAGTTTGGATGCTTATATAGTATAAACATTTATGGGGCAATAGCTAATGGCCAATGGCCGTATGGTATAATTATTAACCATCACAATTCATAATGAAATTTAATATCTAGAATTTCAATTTATCATTTGGCACCTTATTTATGGTAGCAAAGTGGCCTATGTAAAACTTTGCTTTTAGAGAAACCTAACTGGGCATCTAATCTTCTTTGTTTTCAGATATCTTAAATCAAGGAAAACCTAATTTGAAAAAACCTTATGGAGTAGCTAAAGCATGCCTAGTCTTACTTCGCTTCATGTTGTTTCATCTATGGCCTTCCTTTGTCTTTTGTAGTGATTTTGGAGGCACACTTGGGTCAGAAGGGAAGATTTGGGTGTGGAGGGAGGATCCCTACAGGTGGTTGTTTTGAAGGAGGCATAAATGATGGAGGTAGCTGGAGTAATAGCAGTGGAAGAGGGGGTGGCTGGGGTGACAGAGATTTCAAAAGCTCCAAGCGGGAAGTTGACGGCGTTGTGTTGCCACGCAATATCTTGGGCGATCTAGTTAGCATCTCCACGTATCTCGGGCGAGATAGGTGGAGTTGCTGACTATGAAAAATATTGGTTCTATTTTGGTCTAGTGCAATGCTATATGGTGTGAAGGCAAGCATTTTCGAACACAAAGAATTGATGAAAAGAGGAATACACAAGATTGCGGTGTCATTAGTAGCTTTGAGAGAGCTAATGGAAAAATGGATGATTATTGTGGCACAATCCAAGACATATTTAGGAATTGACTTTCGTCGCTTCTTTGTGTATGTTTTGGATGTCAAATGACAAATGAACGTGGTGGAAAAAGTTCCTAATGCAACGATAAAACGCCATGCAAGTGGCTATGTAACTATTGACTCTACAAAGTTTTGGCAAACAAAGAAAGATAGGCTCGTATTGCCACAACAATGTGAGCAGGTATGCATTTTTTTACTAATGTGTTTCATGTACATATATATCTAAGCTCGTGTACCCCTTGACTTTTGATATACTAATTAATTACTGCAGTATGTGTATTTGAGTAGGTTATCTATCTACCAATGGTGCATGACATTCAATGGTGGTACGTCATCCCTATTGCACCACGTTTCAAAGTGATGTATAATACATTCACTGATATGGAGCATATGGAGGATGTAACAAGCCGTAATGAAGATGATGTCGAACATGCCAATGAAGATGTTGTGATCGATGATCAAGAAATAAGAGATGATCATGATAATGTGGATGAGCGTGCCATTTCTCATGATCATGAGAATGACCCTACCATTGAGGATGATGGTGATGTTGATGAGGATGATCAGGACATCAATACTATTATCAATGGACAGAATATCGATAGTGGAATAAATTTAATCGTAGCCTTACAAATTGATCAAATGGATATTGATGTTGATCGTTTGGCAAGGATGGATCTTATTGAAGATGAGATCGAACCCTAACCAATCCGTCATTGTATCATTCTAAATTGATGACATTTCTATTGTATGTGTTGTCTTTTAATTATCATCTCATGATTTATTTTTGAATATATTTCATTGTTGTAAATGCATGTAGTGGGATTGTGTAATGATATATACTGTAATGTACTATGAGATGGTTTAAAGAAAATAGTTTTTAATTTTGTAAAGGAATTCAATTTTTCTTTACCAAGCGTGTATTGATGTGTGTATTATTGCGTGTATATACACGCGCTGATAGATGCCAATATACACGCAAATTTAAATGCCAAAATACACGCGCCCGCGATTCTATTCAAATACATGTGCGACCATACACGCGCCCGTAATTTATCGCATGTATGAAACGCGTGTATGGCAGCATTGTCTTGTAGTGTCTCACTCACTCACTCACTCTCGCTCTCTCTCTCTCTCTCTCTCTCTCTCTCTCTCTCTCTTTCTATCTCTCTCTAACTCGCTCTAATGCTCTCTCTATAACTCTCTAATCCACTAATCCAATCATCTAGCTCTCTAGAAATAACATAGAGAGAAGAGAAGGAAAAAAGGATATCTACCACTTCGAGGTTGACATGGGGCATCTAAGCCCCCACGACTCTCTCTTTCACTAATCCTCTTTCTAATCATCTATCTCTCTCTCTCACTAGCCCTCTTTCTAATCATCTCTCTCTCTCTCTCTCACTAACCGTCTCTATGACAACCTCTTTCTCTAGCCCTCTCTCTCTCTCTCTCTCTCTCTCTCTCTATGTCTCTCTCTCTCTCTCTCTATTTAACTCTCATTCTCTCTCTAATCTAATCTCTCTCTCTCTCTAATACAGCTTAACTCTCTCTAACTCTAACTATCTCTATCTAACACTCTAATTCCAAAAAAAGATAGACAAAAGTTAAGAAGATACAAAGAAATGTGAATAAAGGGGGATAGCCACATGAGACAGTTGAGAGCCGCCAATGTGGCAACTCGTAAACAAAATATAGAAGATATAGGGTTTCCCACATGGTGTAGTTTAGGCAGGATAAAAGCACATTAGCATAGCATAAGTGGGATATGGTAGGTGAAACATGACAGGCTATACGACCTCGTGCATAAGTGTGAAGGTGTGTGAGTGTGATGGACATTGAGGTGGGTTTTGATGTAGGTGATGCACAATTGATTACATGACGGCATTATGGTCTATTTTTACTAGACAAAATTTATAAAAACCAATTATAATTTTATGTAGCTGCTACAATAAAGATAAAATTTTAAAATAAAGGTACAAGAAGTATTTTTTAGTTATGAAAGTGGTGTTTAAAAGATAAAATAGATAGGTTAAGAAGTTACCTTTAGCCGATTGAAAAAATATTATTTTCAAACACTCCACTGTGCATCTCGTCTTCACATGTGTGCTGACATCCATAAAGCTAACGCTGCTCGGTCATTTCATGTGCCTGTGTGCAAGTCTGAATACATCACAACTTGACTTTATTGTCTCTCATTTAATCTCCAATCTAGCCTTGCACTCATTCTTCACATATCATCAGGCGATTTGGTCTTGCACACTCAGTTAGTGACGCTCATCATGCCTTGCGCTCATTCTTCATTGATCATCTGGCCCTGCACCTAGTCAGTGATGCTCCTATTGAGTTTCTCTCATTCTTGGCCATTAGTGATGCTCTTGCTCATCGTTCGAAGGCTGGAATGTGTGACGTCCGTAGCTGTTGTTGGTGACGGTGACCATATGCTTATTGAGCGTTTGGAGAGACATACATGGTACATCGCCTATAGGCCAAGACGTGCAACGTCCGTTACTTGGTGTTGAATGATACAAGAATGTAGCGGCTTGCGCTGAGAATGCGCCTGCGGCCTCCATGGACCCTTGCAAATAAAATATGGGTTCCTGCCGAATTTGAAGCTGACCGCGGGCTTGCATGATTTACATGCAAGGCTCGTCGTCACACCGTTTGGAAGCCTCGTCGTATACTCAACGCTCACAATATACACAAGCCTCAACGAATAGGAGTTAAGCATTTAAGCGTGGGACGTATGTATATACATATATATATACACACACACTATAATATATTATTACATACACATATACATATGCATAAACATGTATCTATATGTATGTATATATGTGTGTGTATGTGTATACACACAGACATATATCTGTATGTTTATATATACACACATATACATAAATTTATATATGTATGTGTGTGTATGTGGGTATATGTGGGTGTATATATATACACGCACACATGTATCTAGCTATGCATGCATGTATGTATCTAAGTATGTATATATTATGTATCTATGTATATATACACAGACATATGCACATTTATATATCTTGTTTGTGCACATGATCCTCGCTCACTATTTGAAGCAGTGGCATAGATAGAATTTAGAATTCACAACTTTTAGTAACTTTCTTTTTTTAAACAACATTCACAGTATTCTCTTATTAGAGAATAGTTTCTAATCTAACATGCACTTTAAGAAACCCCTTCATTTAAACTTACATGGTATACTTACATAGTTTTAAGTGAAGCACCCAAGCAAGTACCCACCCTTCCACTTGTGTGAACTCATACAAAGTGGTGTTATAGCGTACCCCATATTTTGTTCCATTTAAAGAATCACAAGTATTCACAACGTTTCCCAAATTTTTAGAAAGTCACATCACACTTCAAGAGAAAGAGTAAATTTTCCAATAACAGTAATCGTTTTTCGAAGTCATACAATTCAAAACACATAATAATTACCTATACATTTACTCAAAATGAGAGAGAGAATCAAAAAATCTAGCCAATCTACGGCTTTCCTCTAGCACCCATCCACCCAACCTCCACACCGCGGGTCGCAGCTATCCCGGGTATCCCTTCTTCTCGATCTCGTCCTCTTTGGGTTCTACCACATGGCTCTAAGAGGGCTTCAATCTCATTTTGTTTTCTGGTGGGTAAACAATGCCGACCGACTGAATCTGAAAAATCTCTCTCTCTCTCTCTCTCTCTCTCTCTGTCTGTCTCTCTCTCTCTCTCTCTCTCTCTCTCTCTCTCTCTCTCTTCCTTCACAAAATCATCTCAAGGCTCTGAAAGAATAGCCCACAAAATAGTTCAGGAGAATTAGTTAAATTATCACACACGAAAACAATAAACATAGTAATCCTTTCTGGAAAGTGGTGTCAAATTTGTTTTACGAATACCAGCCAAACTGTGCGGATTAATCTTGGATGTATGGATGTAGAAATGGATGTGGATGTATGGATGTAGATATGGATGTGGATGTATGTATGTGGATATGGATGTATGAATGTGGATGTGAAAATGGAGGTATGGATGTAGATGTGGATGTATGGATGTGGATGTGGATGTGGATGTGGATGTGGATGTATGGATGTATGTATGTGGATGTGGATGTATGAATGAGGATTTAAAAATGGATGTATGGATGTAGATGTGGATGTATGTATATGGATGTGGATGTGGATATGGATTTGTCAATGTGGATGTATGGATGTAAGTATGTGGATGTGGATGTATGAATGAGGATGTGAAAATGGATGTATGGATATAGATGTGGATGTATGGATGTAGATGTGGATGTGGATGTATATATGTGGATATGGATGTATGAATGTGGATGTGAAAATGGAGGTATGGATGTAGATGTGGATGTATGGATGTGAATGTGGATGTATGAATGAGGATGTGAAAATAGATGTATAGATGTAGATGTGAATGTGGATGTGGTATGGATGTGGATGTATGAATGAGGATGTGAAAATGGATGTATGGATGTAGATGTGGATGTCGATGTATGTATATGGATATGGATGTATGATTGCGGATGTGAAAATGGAGGTATGGATGTAGATGTGGATGTGGACGTGGATGTGGATGTAGATGTGGATGTGGATGTGGATGTATGGATGTGGATGTGGATGTGGATGTATGGATGTGGATGTGAATGTATGGATGTATGTATGTGGATGTGGATGTATGAATGTGGATGTGAAAATGGACGTATGGATGTAGATGTGGATGTGGATGTATGGACGTAGATGTGGATGTGGATGTATCTATGTGGATGTGAATATATGATATGTGATGTGAATGAATCTGAGGTGATGAGATGAAAAATGATATGATTAGATGAGAATGAGTACATATATGAATGGAATGAGGTGATGAGATGGAAAATGATGTGATTGGATGAGAATGAGTACATATATGAATGGAATGTGGAATAAGTAATGTGGACTGATGAGGGATAATGTGGAAAGACGAGAGTTCAATATAGAAACTGTATTTGTGACCTGTTTGCAAATGACTGTTTTATGTCTAGAATGTTGGGGAAGCATTTTGACCGTCTTGTGATTAAGGTCGTGGAGACCTAACTGATAAAGTTACAACTGCTATGAACGGAGAGTCAATGGAGGACGTCTCGCGTAGCAAGGTCGGCCGAGGTCTTGACCAGCCTCGGTTCGATTTAAATGGTGAGCTTCTGGTACGGTGGATGAGGGACCAAGGAAGCGGCCTATGAGTGAAGCGCTAGGTGACCTGTGAAGGATCCTAGAGGGTGCTGACTTTACGGTGCTCGGGCTCTAGGTCGCGGAAGATACCCACACGTGCATCATGGAAGATATTGGAAGAAGGAGTAAGAGATGTTTTTTGAAACCGGGCATGGATCTGGTTGATTAACCTTGCTCGTCCTCAAACGGATGAGTCCATGGCTCTTTTATATGGATCTGTTGGTTGATCTTGCTGATCTTCAACGGAGATTCTATCTTGATTTTTATAAGTGATTATATTGCCGAGTACTATGAGCTAGGAACTATTGAAAAGGCCCTTGAGTGGACAGGTGGTGAGCGTTCTGGTTGCCAATGATGCCATAGATACTCCGATGAAGGAATGATTGGAAATAAGGATTCAACCAGGGATTTTGAGGATTGTGATCAGTGACACAATGGTTTCTTTAAAGGATTGTTTTAAAGATAGCTAATGCTAAGAAAAAAGATAATTTCATATTGGGTGTGTAAGTGGTGTGACTAGTTTTATGTTTGCATGAACATCCGGCTAGGGGGCTTGGGAACTCTTTTCGCCCTGATACCCGAGAAAAAACCTAACTAAATTCCTAATTGGATCCCATCACTACAGCGATTGGCTAACCCATGGGACTAGATGGGGTTAGGCTGGACTGATGGATTGGTAAATCGAGACTGAATTTCTGTTTAGTTCAATAGATGAAGTAAATCCCGGACAAAAATTATTCTATGGAAAAGAATCACCAACTATGCCTCTCAATGAGGAAAAAAGCGTTGGTCTCTATGATCCAAGTACAGTCTTTTTCCCTGATCTGACTATGGGACTTACAGGTTCGGTCAAATCAGTTCAGTTAGTTAAGGCTTTTGACTATGTTAGGGAATAGTTATCCTGGTGCAATCGCCCGTGCTTTCTGGGCAAAGGAAGTTTTTCCGGGTTCGGTTTTGGAAAAACCGATGGATTAGTCTCTTGTCCGGATATCCGTGGGGGCGAGACCCCGAATGTGGGACCCTGCCCCGTGCAAGAAGTGCTACTTACGCTACTAGTACCCCAAAATTTGTTACGTAGTGGGGACGGGGATCTTACATCATTGATGAAAGTACATATAGAACCATGGAGAAACATTTGATAATCTACATTTTGTACTTGGCTGGGAATGGCAAAGGAGATTCCAGTTGTAAATTTGTGAGATTGCTACCAGTTGATAATGGATCTGGGGAGGCAATATACAATGCTATCCATGCCATGCTCTTAGAGAGCAATCGAGATTTGAAGAAACTAGTTGAATTTGTAAAACGGATTGTGCCTCAGCGACGATGACAGGTCATAAGACAGGTGCAATGGCATGGTTTTAAGCATCGTCTTCACAAATTATGGGTGTGCATTGTGAGATCCCTGTCCCCACTGCGCAACAAATTCAAGGGTGGCAGCAGAAGTAGCACTTCTTGCACAGGGTAGGGTCCCTCACTCGGGGCCTCGCCCACGGATATCCAGACAAGAGACTAATCCATCGGTTCTTCCAAAACCAAACCCGAAAAAACTTCCCTTGCCCGAAAAGCACAGGCGATTCCTCCAGGATAATTTTTCTCTAATGTAATCAAAAGCCGTAACTAAATGAATTGATCTGACCAAACTCGTAAGTCCCATAGTCAGATTAGGGAAAAGATTGCACTTGGATCATAGAGACAAACGCTTTTTTCCTCGTTGATGTTGAACTGTAGAGAGAAAGAGACGAGACAAAGAGACATATCATGTACGCTCCCAAAGACTGATTCATATTGAGGACAAGATACATATATATAGGTGAGACCAAGTTAGGTAGAGTGAGCTATATATAGAGCTCCAACACTCCCACTCAAACAAGGGTCTCTTAGCTATGGATGAAAAAACCCTTGGGGAGTACAAGGGAAAAACCCAAGCCCCTATACAAATGTGAAAATATGAACCAGAAGTAATGATGTGAAAGTGCATTGTGCATCTATGTACAAATATACAAAAGGACCAAGAGGTCATATTGTGCAATTGTGAAATGTGCAAAGTGCATGGTGTCTAGAAGATTACAACGATATATGTACAAAGCTACCATAAGAGTAAAGAGCCTAATCTAGAAAGAGTGAGCCCGAGGCAACTCCAAGCTCTGAGACCCTTGGTAAGAATATCTGCAATCATCTGGTCACTTGGATAATGTTCAATCATGATAGTGCCTTTGCGTACTTCGTATCGAGAACATAATGGTAATGCACAGCAATATGTTTTGACTTGTTATGTTGGACATAGTCTTTTGCAAGACTAATAGCACTCTGATTATCACACCGCAAGGGTGTACTAGAAAGAGGAGAATGGCCAATATCTGTCAACACTTGTCGAAGCCAAATGAGTTCACGAGCTACAAGTGATGCCGCAACATATTCAGATTCTGTTGTAGAAACTGCAACACAACGTTGTTTCTTGCTGGTCCAAGAAATAAGACAACCATTAATGAAGAAACAATTGCTACTAGTAGATCGCATAGATAAATGTGAGCTGGCCCAATCTACATCTGTGTAAACCAAAAGAGAAAGAGATGGAATGGAGTCGGATGTGAATTGTCGTTGATAAACCAAACCATAATCTGCAGTGCCTTTCAAGTATTTCAACACGTGCTTTGCTGAAGACCAATGCTTAAGAGAAGGACATGCAAGATGTTGCCCGGGATAGTTTAGCAATAAACAAAATGTCAGGACGAGTGTTCAAACCAACAACTTGAAGACATCCAACCAAATTAGCATATGGTTGATTTGTAACAAGCTGGCCACCACCATCAGAAGTGTTTTTCATGGAACTCGCAAGACAAGTAGTTGCTGAATGTGCAGATTCCAAACGAAACTTCTTAATAGTATCTTCAATAAACTTTGACTATCAAAGTAATAAAATACCTTTGTTGCGATCCCTTTGAATCTGAATGCCAAGACACGAGTGAAGCTCTCCAAGATCCACCATATCAAATGCCGAAGATAACAACTGCTATAACAAATCCTTCTGGCTGCTCCATGTAAATTTCTTCATTCAAATGTCCATTCAAGAAAGCTGTGCGCACGTCCATTTTTGACATTCGCAGGGAGCATGTAGCCAGGATGACATGATGTGAACATAAACCTCATAAGCTAACGGGACGAGAAATCAAACCTTTGACATCCGCAAGCAGCATGTAGCCAGGATGACATGATGTGAACATAAATCTCATAAGCTGATAGGACGAGAAATCAAATCTCTGACGGGAAGAGAAATCAAACCTCTGGCATGTACTCAGGATGACATGACGTGAACGTAAACCAACCTCGTAAGATGATGGGACAAGAAATCAAACCTGTGACATTCACAATCAGGATAGTAAACCTCATAAGATGACGAAACGAGAAATCAAACCTTTCACATCCGTAGGCAGCATGTAGCCAGGATGACATGACGTGAACATAAACCTCATAAGCTGATAGGACGAGAAATCAAACCTCTGACGGGAAGAGAAGTCAAACCTCTGACATGTACTCAGGATGACATGACGTGAACGTAAACAAACCTCGTAAGATGATGGGACAAAAAATCAAACCTCTGACAAGTAGCCAGGATGACATGACGTGAACATAAAACTACCTCGTAAGATGACGGGATAAGAAATCAAACCTCTGACGGGAAGAGAAGTCAAACCTCTGACATGTAGTCAGGATGACATGACGAGAACATAAACCTCATAAGCTGACGGGACGAGAAATCAAACCTCTCAGGAAATATGCTCGACGGAATTTCTTGTTAGTTGCCATAGATTGAATTCCAAGACTTGACCACCATTGATCAGTCACATAAGGATATAGACCATCATTTTGATCATGAAAAGAGCTGCTACTACTGACCGTGTCCTCTCTCATGGCAAGACAAGATCACCCATATAGCCATTTAGACCTGCATGGTTGCATTGTCGACCACAAAAGACATTGATAGACTTAAATAAACCTAGTCAATCTGATGAGCCAAAGCCAAGGCACGGTGCATCCACCAATGACCATGGCATCATGGTAACAATCCATGGAAACGTAGTCAACCATCATTCACGAAACATGTAACCATCATCACGGAACAACGCCATGGCATCATGGATGAAATCCATGGAAACACAATCAACCAATATAGATTAGCCAAGAGAACCAACATCAATGAAACATGTAGCTTGGAATGACCAACATCAATGAAACATATAGCTTGGAATGAACAACATCAACGAAACATATAACCAGCACCATGGAACAACGATCCATGGAAACATAGTCAACCATCATCGACGAAACATGTAACCATCACACCACGGTAAGGTCAACCATCATTCACGAAACATGTAACCATCATCATGGAAGAACACTATGGCATCATGGATACAATCCATGGAAACATAGTCAACCTTCATCGACAAACATGTAACCATCACACCACGATATAGTCAACCATCATTCACGAAACATGTAACCATCATCATGGAAACAACACCATGGCATCATGGATACAATCCATGGAAACATAGTCAACCTTCATCGACGAAACATGTAATCATCATCCATAAAACATGTAACCAAGTCAATGGATGCACATTCCATCAATATGAAAGAAACAAGATGCATTTAAAAGCATCACAATCAATATGGGAGAAACAATTGACATACCTTTTCTTGAGGATTTAATATGAGAATCATACCTATCAGCTCCTCATCTGAAAAGTGAGATTTGAGTATCCTCCACACACTTGATGGATACCTACCCATATAGCAGTTTTCCTTATCGTATGTGTGTGTATGAATACACACACATACAAGGCCACACGCAAGAGAAGGGGAACAGGTGCAGGTGCTGCTGTGCCCACACACAACCAATACATCAAGAAAGCACGGTAAAGATATTATTAATCCATGGGAACAATACCAAAAGAAAAGCTATCAAAGATCAATGGTATCAAAGGTTATGGTGCCCAAGAAGTATTATTTTCTTCTGCACATAAAACTAAAACGTTAGCAAAAAGTGCGCGTGCCAAAAGAAAAGCTAAAACCATACATAGCTACAACTTGAAATAGAGAAGAAGATTTGGAGCACTGCTACTGGCCTCTGCACACTTCACACACACACGCACGCGTCCTTGCCTTGCATACACACTGCGTGCCTGCCTGCCTTCCGGCACTTCACACACATGCATCCGTGCCTTGCTCTCGCATACACACAGGTATCCGTGCCTTGCTCTCGCATACACACAGGCTAACTTGCACGTGCTGCACACGGTAGTACACAGCCTTGTGTGTGCTTGTATTTACACACACATACATGGCCATCACTTCTCAAACACTTCAAAGGGAGATCCATGCTGCGTTCCGGACTGATGAGATCAAACGAACCCCTCCTGCTCCACAAGATGAAATGCGTGCCAGAATGAGCTATTTCCACGAAACCATTTGGAACGGGCTCCCAAAATTTCTACGCCGTGTGGACACGGCACTCAAGTCAATTGGTGTCAATGAGACATTGCCATATAGTGTGCCCCTCATCCAGTTCTCATCATGGATGGGAGGTGACCGAGATGGTAACCCAAGGGTCACTCCGGAGGTGACACATGATGTGTGCTTGTTGGAAAGACTGATGGCTGCAAACTTGCATCTGTCAAAGATTGAGGATCTGATGTTCGAGTTGTCCATGTGGCATTGTAGTGCATAAGTCAGAGTGCGAGATGATGAAATTGTTGCTGCGGAGAAGAAAGGAGCCAAGTACTACATGGAATTTTGGAAGCCTATTCCTCCCAATGAACCCTTTAGGGTTATCCTTGGAGATGTTCGTGATAAGCTGTACCAAACACGTGAACGCTTCCGACAACTTTTGGCTACGCAGATCTTACGTGTTTGTCTTTATGCTCTCGCATACACACAAGTATCCGTGCCTTGTTCTCGCATACACACAGGCTAACTTGCATGTGCTGAACACGGTAGTACACAGCCTTGTGTGTGCTTGTATTTACACACACATACATGGCCATCACTTCTCAAACCAGAAGCGCAGATCTTACGTGTTTGTCTTGCAGCGCTCTCTCTCAAACCAAAAGCGCAGATCTTACGTGTTTGTCCAGCTCTCTCTCTCAAACCAGAAGCGCAGATCTTACGTGTTTGTCTTGCAGCTCTCTCTCTCTCTCAAACCAGAACCACAGAGTTGATGGTTATGCGTTTGCTTTTTATTTCTTCAAACCAGAAGCGCAGAGTTGATGGTTACGTGTTTGCTTTTTCTTTCCTCAAACAGAAGCTTGGACTGCCTTGCTTTTTATTTCTTCAAACCAGAAGCGCAGAGTGCCTTCGTATGGAGACGAGAGTCACACAAACCTCTCCGATAGACTTTGACCTATAGAGATCTCTAGGTTCACGTAGAACCATAGCTCTGATACCATGTTGAACTGTAGAGAGAAAGAGACGAGACAAAGAGACATATCATGTACGCTCCCAAAGACTGATTCATATTGAGGACAAGATACATATATATAGGTGAGACCAAGTTAGGTAGAGTGAGCTATATATAGAGCTCCAATAGTTGAGAGAGGCACAGCCGTTGGTTCTTTTCTATACAACAATTTTTGTCTGGGATTTACTTCATCTATCGTACCATAACAGAATTGAGTCTCAATTTAGGGATCCATTAGTCCAGCCTAACCCCATCCCCATCCACCAGTCCCGTGGGTTAGGCCAACTGCCCAACCACTGTAGTGATAGGATCCATAGGTTTTGTCTTGGGTACCAGGGAAAAAAGTTCCCACGCCCCCTAGCCGGGTTTTCATGCAAACTTAAAATTAGTCACACCACTCACACCCAATATGAAATTACCTTTTTCACAGAATCAGCTGTCTTTAAAACAATCATTTAATGAAATCATAGAGTCACTGATCATAATCCTCAAAATCTCTGGTTGAATCCTTAATTCTAATCATTCCTTTATCGGTGTACCTATGGCATCATTGGCAACCAGAACGCTCACCACCTGTCCACTCAGGGGCTTTTTTATATAGTTTCTAGCTGATATAGTAACCGGCAATATATTCACATATCAAAATGAAATCTCTGTTGGATGAAGATCAACAAGGTCAACCAACGGATCCATATAAAAGAGCCATGGACTCATCCGTTGAGGACCAGCAAGGTCAACATGCCCGAATTCAAAAAACAACTCTTACTCCAAGACCATATTAAGGAGTTTGGGAAAATCCCAATTCCCATCTTGCAAGATCAAAAAAATGAAGGCATGGTAAACCCTTTTAAGATTTTATCAAAACCCCCTCATATGACATATCATTGGAAAGATCTTGAAGAGTAGGTTCTAGATCCACATTCTCCGATAACTTTAGAATTAGTATGCTAAAGATACACCAAAAAGTAGATTGAAAAGAAAATTCCCAAAGTAATGGGATTTTCCCAAACTTCCTAATATGGTCTTCTCCTTGTTCCAATATCTTCCTCCATGCACGCGTGGGTACCTCTCGGCGACCCAGAACCCGAGCATGGTATGGTCAGCACCCTCTAGGATCCTTCGTAGGTGACCTAGCGCTTCACTCATAGACCGCTTCCTTGGTCCCTCATCCACTGTACCGGTGGAAGCTCACCATTTTAATCGAACTGAGGCTAGTCAAGACCTCAGCCGACCTACGTGAGCCGACCTACGTGAGACGTCCTCCATTGACTCTCCGTCTGCGTGAGCCTCTTTCAGAGGATGAGCTTGTTGAGGCTTTGAGGGTCCTTCCCCACGCCATAGTTGCCCTAGGGAGGACAGATTGACGCCTACTTTTTTTATGCGCTATTGGGACCTTTTGGGGCTAGGCCTCCGCAGGGGCTTTCAGTATGTTTTGGACATTGGGGTGATGCCATAGAGCTTTTCAGAGGGCTTGATCTTTCTTATCCCCAAGCGGGAGGGAGTGTCAGATGATATTCGACATTGGAGACCTATTACGATTCTCAATACTATCTACAAGGTCCTGGCCTTGAGCTTGAGGATCCAGCCCTTCCTTGGGGAGCTGATTCATGCTACCCAGACAGGATTCGTCAAGGAGCGCAGTATTCTTGACAACATTTTCACCTTCTGGGAGAGGCGACGGCCCGAGCTAGATTTCTCGATGAGGACTTGGTCATGATGCTTCTCGATTTTGAGAAGGCATACGATAGAGTCGATTGGGGTTTCTTAGAGGGCACTATGCCTCGCCTGGGTTTTGAGCCAGACTGGATTCGAGGAGTGGGGGCTCTATATTCCACAGCTTGTAGACAGGTGCTGATGGCAGGAGGACGGGGGCCGAGTTTTGAGTTGACCAGATCAGTCCATCAGGGGTGTCCTCTTGCCCCTTTTCTTTTTCTCTTCTTTACTGAGGCTATGAGCATGTATTTGACGGTAGAGGAGGTTGGTTTGAGAGGACTCTAGCTCCCAGTCCGCCGGGGTGAGGACCTGCTTGATTCTAAGTTTGCTGATGACACGGGATTGTGTTTGCATGGCCAGGAGTCCAATCTTCAGAGGGCAGAGAAGCTATAGGTTTTTGGTGCAGCTTCAGGAGCATTGATCAACTGGCACAAGACAGTGGCCTTTTGGATCACTAGCGCTCCCACTCCGGCATGGAGCCCAGACCCGAGTTTAAGATGGATTCCTCCTTGCACAGTAGTGCGGTATTTGGGATGCCAGATTGGACTTGATTTGTCACCTGAGCGGCAGATCGCCTCGCTTCTTCTGAGTATTCGAAAGAAGCTTTTGTATTGGAGTACAGCTCGGCTATCCTTGGCTAGGAGGGTGGTGGTGACAAATCAGGTGCTTTTAGTGACCATGTGTGGTACATCATGTCTTGCTTGATCTTCTCGAGCTCTTGTATCAGCCAGGTACAGAGGCTGATCAGGAACTTTCTTTGGTCTGGGTGGGATGGTCAGCCAGCCCGGGCTAAGGTTGCTTGTGCAGTTATTGCTCTTCTCTGCTGGCCCCCTAGGGGGGCTTGGGCCTTATAGATCCAGTTGATTAGAGTAGAGCCTTATTGGGGAAGCTTATTGTTCGGGGGCTGCTTCCAGGCGCACTGAGCCTTGGAAGGAGCTTCTTTTTCAGCAACACAGGCTAAGGCTCCACCAGCAGGGGGCACTTGGGCACCAGAGGTATGATGGATCTTCATAGAGATGAGGAGGATAGGCCTCAGCAGAGGATGGGAGGACAGATTTGCCTTGAGCATCCTGCGAGGTTGGGAGCTGCTGAGATGGGGGCTTTCTTAGAGACCTCCTACTTGGTGATGAGGAGCGGGCCAGACAGCCGCTCATGTGGAGCCCAGCGGTACGCACAGAGCGGTACGCATAGAGTAGGGTCATATGCTGGGTTCTTGGCCTCGTCTAGCCTGGGGACCATTGGCGGCAGCCCTAGCACGTAGTTATGGAGTCTGGCAGGCCTTTTGCAGTCTCCCAAAGGAGATCCAGGTGGAGAGGTTGAGTCACTTCAGAGGAGGGCTAATTATGAGGGATGACATTTAGGAGGCACTTCTCACTGAGGAGTGGTTCACGCCTTTCAAGCCAACGGCCCCACGGTGGATGGGAGCCTTTACATAGTTGGAGATCTTGATTGCTGTCAGAGCTTGCACTGAGGATGGTAGATGCCTCTACTATGAGATCTAGGATGAGGTCAGACTTGAGAGAGTGGAAGCCGAGTCGCCTTTGGTTGCAGAGTGCATCTTTCAGAGGATAGGGGTAGTGGCCGCCACTTCCCGAAAGTGGCATATTGATCCACACCCTGCAGATGTGGACTCCGATTGGCGCATATGGGCATATGCCGCGCGCCCCTTGGCCCGGCTCCACCAGTGGAACCCTGGCGAGTACAAGTGGCATGATCCTTATGCGTCCCCCGAGGCCACAGAGATCACCTTTTTCTTGTACATTGTTTGGTTGGGGAGACATATCTTGACTGCGAGGAGGATGGTCTCTCTAGCTGCATCGGAGCATTGGCAGCTACAGGGACACTCACAAGAGTTCCTGGAGGATTTTTTGACCAGCTCTGGGCTAGTCGACACGCATGCAGGATCTCGACTTTCGAGTGGGTGGCTGGTTGCCCACAAGGGCTCTGCAGTTGGCACCTGTGTCTACAGTGGTCTTCTGGCGGCCTGCGTCCGCCGATGCGGCCACCCTTTGGAGACACAGAGACACTGTGTTTGGCACTCTGTCCATAGGCGCAGCAGACTTGGCTGTGGATGCTGCGCATTTTGGTCCCCCTTTCTCCAGAGGGCATGTATACGTGGGGTGCCGCTGCTTGGTCGACTTCATCAGGGCCTGCTATGGGATACGAGACGGAGCAGGATAGCCAGGCCATCAGATTCATTAGGGGCCAATCTCGCCTTGTTCCTTCACTGGATTTCTCGTTCGTCGACTGGACACAGGAGAGGGATCTATGATGGGATCTCCTCAGCAGCCTCACCATTTGGTTCACCTGGAGAGCCCGGTGTTTCAGGGCCTTTGATGAGGGGAGACTGGAGCCACCAGTAGAGACTGTTTGGGGGATTTGGAAGGAGCTGATCCACACCCTCTACGAGGACAGTATGACCGCATCGGATGCGGCGATCTTGCGGCGCTAGGCCTTTCACACCACTTGGCACAGCGGCCCCTTCTATACTGTTGAAATGTAGAGAGAAAGAGACGAGACAAGAGACACATCATGTACGCTCCCAAAGACTGATTCATATTGAGGACAAGATACATATATATAGGTGAGACCAAGTTAGGTAGAGTGAGCCATATATAGAGCTCCAACACCCCCACTCAAACAAGGGTCTCTAGCTATGGATGAAAAAACCCTTGGGGAGTACAAGGGAAAAACCCAAGCTCCTATACAAATGTGAAAATATGAACCAGAAGTAATGATGTGAAAGTGCATTGTGCATCCATGTACAAATGTACAAAAGGACTAAGAGGTCATAGTGAGCAATTGTGGAATGTGCAAAGTGCATGGTGTCTAGAAGATTACAACGATATATGTACAAAGCTACCATAAGAGTAAAGAGCCTAATCTAGAAAAAGTGAGCCCGAGGCAACTCCAAGCTCTGAGCGCAAGAGAATGAAGTGTGACTCATTGAGACCTTTGGTAAGAATATCTGCAATCATCTGGTCACTTGGACAATGTTCAATCATGATAGTGCCTTTGCGTACTTCGTATCGAACATAATGGTAATGCACAGCAATATGTTTTGACTTGTTATGTTGGACATAGTCTTTTGCAAGACTAATAGCACTTTGATTATCACACCGCAAGGGTGTACTAGAAAGAGGAGAATGGCCGATATCTGTCAACACTTGTCGAAGCCAAATGAGTTCACGAGTTGCAAGTGATGCCGCAACATATTCAGATTCGGTTGTAGAAACTACAACACAACGTTGTTTCTTGCTGGTCCAAGAAATAAGACAACCATTAATGAAGAAGCAATTGCCACTAGTAGATCGCATAGATAAATGTGAGCTGGCCCAATCTGCATCTGTGTAACCCAAAAGAGAAAGAGATGGAATGGAGTCGGATGTGAATTGTCGTTGATAAACCAAACCATAATCTATAGTGCCTTTCAAGTATTTCAACACGCGCTTTGCTGAAGACCAATGCTTAAGAGAAGGACATGCAAGGTGTTGCCCGAGATAGTTAGCAATAAACAAAATGTCAGGACGAGTGTTCAAACCAACAACTTGAAGACATCCAACCAAATTAGCATATGGTTGATTTGTAACAAGCTGGCCACCACCATCAGAAGTGTTTTTCATGGAACTCGCAAGACAAGGAGTAGTTGCTGAATGTGCAGATTCCAAACCAAACTTCTTAATAGTATCTTCAATAAACTGACTGTCGAAGTAATAAAATACCTTTACTGCGATCCCTTTGAATCTGAATGCCAAGACACGAGTGAAGCTCTCCAAGATCCACCATATCAAATGCCGAAGATAACAACTGCTTACTTTGGTGTAGAAATACCAAATCATTGGAAACAAGGATTGTATCATCCACATAAAGGGCAAGGATTACAAAACTACCATTTTGGTGTTTGGTAAATAAGTTGGGATCAGAAGAGCAAGAGAGAAAACCATGGGAGGTAAGAAAAAGATCAAACTTGATGTACCAAGCCCGTGAAGCTTGTTTAAGACCATATAAAGCCCTATGAAGACGAGCAACAAGATCTTCCTTCCCTGCAATAACAAATCCTTATGGCTGCTCCATGTAAATTTCTTCATTCAAATGTCCATTCAAGAAAGCTGTGCGCACGTCCATCTGATGAATTTCTAAGTCAAATTGAACAGCAAATGCCAATAAAACCCGAATACTGGTAATGCGAACAACTGGTGAAAAGGTTTCGTGATAATCAACGCCAGCAACTTGAGAATAACCTTTGGCAACTAAACGTGCCTTGAATTTGTCAAAGGATCCATCTGCTTTAAATTTTGTCTTATATACCCGCTTACACTTAATGGCAGTACGGCCAGGAGGTAGCTCAGTGAGTATCCATGTACCTTTAGAGATAAGAGAATCATACTCTGCTTCCATAGCCTCTTGCCATTGATCCTTTTGTGGAGAACATATAGCATCACTGTACGTGGCTGGATCTTCAAAAGTAGAGAAAACATTAGCCTCAAAATCTTCATCATAAACATGACAAGAACCATGCTCAAAATCAATAGGCAGATCAATAAAAATGTCAACATCATCAATGACAGCATTCGGAATCAATGGTTGTGAAGAGGAAAGTTGCTCTTTAGATGGTTGTGAAGAGGAAATTTGCTCTATAGAAGAAGATTCATCATCACACAAGAATGGAAAAGCTTGAAGCAAAGATTTAGTATCATCAGAATCATCCATGGACCATGTACTGCCCATAAGCTGTTCATTGAAAATAGCATCACGATTCACAAGCACTTTCTTGGAGGACGGGTCATAGAATTTGTAGCCTTCGGAAGTGTCAGAATACCCAATAAAAATAACTTTAAGGCCAGGAGCATCAAGCTTTGCTCGTGTTTCTTTAGGAACATGAATGTAAGCAATACATCCAAAGGTTCGAAAATGAGATACAGAAGGAATTTCACCTGTCCATGCTGTGATGGGTATCTTACCAGAAGGAGCAGTAGTAGGAAGATGATTCTGAACAAAGACTACTGTCAAGAGAGCTTCACTCCAAAAGACACGAGATAACCTAGAATGAATCAGCATACCTCATCACGACAGTGCGGTTCACCAGGTAATCTCTTGTTGGATGTGTTTCAAGGAGGGTTTGGGTGAGCCGTATAGCATTGATAATAGTGCGATTCTTACGTTCAGCAACACCGTTCTGTTGAGGTGAATATGGAATAGTATGTTCATGATGAATACCATGGTCCGTGTACAATAACTCTCAAACTCACGAGACACATATTCTCCACCATTATCGCTGCGAAGTTTCTTGAGGCGACGACCAGTTTGAAGTTCGGTAGCCTTGTGAAATTGCTTAAAAATAGATAACGCCTCAGATTTTTGTCGAAGCAAGAAAACAATTGTATACCGTGAGTAATCATCAATAAACGTAATGAAATAACGATGTTGTGTCCTCGATGGAGGCAAAGGTCCACAAATGTCGGTATGAACAAGATCCAACAAATCATGAGAATGAACTGAATTCGAGAGAGGAAAGGGTTTACGATTGTGTTTGCCAAGAGCACAAAACTCACAGATTCCCATATGAGGATGAGCTTTAAGATCCATTCCGCGTACAAGACCTTGACGATGAAGATTAAGAAGCTTTGAGAAATCAGCATGAACAAAGCGATGATGCCATATCTTGCAGTCATGATCACCTGGAGCAGTGACAACATTTGCTACAGCATCATTGAGAGAGAGCTCAAACAAATTACCATTACAAGAAGCAGTTGCAATAATCTGTCCATCTTTCTCAATGCGGCATTTGGTGTGGTCGAATCCAACAAACAAACCAAGATCAACAAGTCTTGCAACTGAAAGAAGATTACGTTGAAGTTCTGGGACATGTAAAACCCCTCGTAAAACTCGAGTTGAAGAAGATAAGGTGCCAAGATATAAATCTCCAATGCCCTTGACTTGACAAGTTGTATCATCAGCAAGATAAACAACACGCTTAACAGGTAAAGAATGATAGTTATGTAGCCACTTAGATTCATATGTCATATTTCCTGTAGCACCAGAATCAATAATGAAAAGTGAACCATCACGTACATGAAGTATTCTGCCTGGGGGAACTGAACATAAAACACAACTTGTTTCAGGCACATCATTATCATGATGCTCGGCTGCATATGCTCGATTTCGATCTACATCAAATCGACGCTTAAAGCACATGGAAGAGGGATGATCAGATTTTCCACAATAATCACAAGAAGAAGAATCTCTAGATAAACGTGGTTGTTTTGTGGTAATGTTGTGTTCTTCATCATATTGACGCGCCCAACAGTCATCTTCAGTATGACCATTCCTATTGCAGTAAGAATAATACTTGTTAGGAAATTTGAGACGAGAGAAACTACCACCACCACGACCACCTCTGTGGTTTCCTCGTTGAAAAGGATGCCTTCGCACATAAAAGGCCCGTTCCAACTGTTGGGACTCAGGCTCCTCTTGTTGTAAAAACATAGCTGCATCATGACCAATGCTACGTCGTTGTTGACGTTGAGAATACTCAATCAACGATATGCAAGTTTGGTCAAAATCAAGACCGTCCTTGTTAGAAAGAATGGTAACAATGTTGTCATAAGACGGATCCTTTATCGTATCAAGAAGAATTGTAATAGGTTGCTTTCGTGGAACAGGATCACCCGCAGCAGCAAGTTGATTAATAATAGATTTGAAAGAATCAATATGCCCCTTCATAGCAGTACCAACTTCATACTGTAACTTTGAAAGCAAACCTCTCAAATAAAGTGTTTTTGTAACAGACTTTTTCTAAAAATTTGCTATAAGATACTCCCATACGTCATGGGAAGTAGGAAAGTCATACACATCAAGCATGAGAGAATCACTAAGAGCAGAAAGAATGTACCAATGAGCTGCTTTATCACGCCTCTGCCAATCCATATAAGCAAGATGCCATGCATAAAAAACAGGGCCTTCCATGATAAGAACGTTGTCAGAATCCGGAATAGTAGGCTGAGACGGACATAGAGAATCGGTAATAACAACATCTGAAAGCTCATCGCCTTCAAGAATTAACAGCATCTTTGCTTTCCAACCGGGAAACCCTTGGCCTTGAAAAGAAGGAATAGAACGTTGGCCAGAAGGAAAACCATTGACGAGAACAGTCATAGCCATATCTATCTGCGAGAAGATGTATAAGATAAAATCACAAAATCTGCACACCATAGACCAGGACGACCGCAAGAGATAAGAGACGTCAATAAGAAAAGAGTCCTCAAAATAGCGAGACATGGGATGCAAGATTCATTGATAGACGCTGGATGAAAAAGCTAGATTGGTCGCTTTGCTAAAAATAGCAAAATAATAAGAGACGCTTGACGAAAAAGCTAGATTTGGCGGTTTGCTAAAAACGCTTGACGAAGAAGCTAGATTTGGCGGTTTGCTAAAGACGCTTGACGAAGACGAAACCTGTGTGCTCACACAAAGAACCTGTTTGCATATTCAAAGAACCTGTTTTGCTGTTATAGATGCAGTTTGCCTGAGCTCTCATAACTTTTGACTCACAACTCCGTTTGACAAACTTTTGGTTTTGGTTTTAAGGACGCGATTAAGAAACAACTCTAATTACAACAAGTTAAGCTATAAAATCATGTAGACAACACATAATCAAAGAACAATCTTGTAAGACATGAAATTATAATCATGAATTTAACAAGAAGACATAGATGCTTCCCTCATAGATGCTCTGATACCATGTTGAAATGTAGAGAGAAAGAGACGAGACAAGAGACACATCATGTACGCTCCCAAAGACTGATTCATATTGAGGACAAGATACATATATATAGGTGAGACCAAGTTAGGTAGAGTGAGCCATATATAGAGCTCCAACATATACCCTACACGTGGGTACCCGCGCTGGCATTATAGGCCACCTGTTTGGCTTTTCCCCCCTCCTATTGTATGATATAGCCTCTCAGTTATTTGTACTGATATTTGTACTTTTTTACACCTAGGGAGAGTCTCCCTAGCTGCCTTGATTGGATCTCTGCTCTACCTTTTTATGAGTAGGAGAGGTTTTTTGTAGCCCATTGGGCGTTTTTTATAACTAATGAACGGATCTTTTCTCGGAAAAAAAAATGTTAGAGAATTTTAATTTTTGATATAAAGATTCTTTACGCATCTATTTATGCATAAAAATCAACCTTAGCGGGAATAACACTTTTATAAAAATCCTTTTATGCATGTATTTATGCATAAATTCAATTTTAAGGAAAATAACACTTTTGAAAGAAAAATAAATCCTTTATACATCTTTTTATGCATAAAATCAATTTTAATGACAATAACACTTTTGAAATAAAAATAAATCTTTTATGCATCTTTCTATGCAATAAAATCAATTTTAATGAGAATAACACTCTTGAAAGAAAAATAAATCCTTTATGCATCTTTCTATGCATAAAATCAATTTTAATGAAAATAATACTTTTATAATAAAAAATTCCATTATGCATCTTCCTATGCATAGAAATTAAATTCAATGAAAACAACACTTTTATAATGAAAATTTCCATTATGCATCTTTCTATGCATAGAAATTTAATTCAATGAAAACAACACTTTTATAATTAAAAAATTTCCATTATGCATATTTCTATGCATAGAAATTAAATTCAATGAAAACAACACTTCTTAATAAAAATTTCCATTATGCATCTTTTTACGCATAGAAATTAAATTCAATGAAAATAACACTTTTATAAAATTTCCATTATGCATCTTTTTATGCATAGAAATTAAATTCAATGAAAACAACACTTTTATAATAAAAAAATTTCCATTATGCATCTTTCTATGCATAGAAATTAAATTCAATGAAAATAAAACTTTTATAATCAAAACATTTCCATTATGCATCTTTCCATGCATATAAATTAAATTCAAAGAAAATAACACATTTTCATTATGCATCTTTCCATGCATGTAAATTAAATTCAAAGAAAATAACACTTTTATAATAAAAAAATTACCAATATGCATCTTTCTATGCATAGAATTTAAATTCAAAGAAAACAACACTTTTATAATAAAAAGATTTCCAATATGCATCTTTCTATGCATAGAAAATAATTTCAATAATTAATGTCAATGATATCCGTGCATATTCATAGGTGAATATGTACATGGAGTAAATAAAAATATTTCTTTTAGAATGCACAAACGGTGGGAATTACTCTTTTAGAATAACATAAAAATAAACTTTATTTTCCACAAAATTTAAGAAAATTTTGCCATAACCCCCTTTGTATGGCTGACCATTTCTCAAATTTTAACATTCTATTTTCAATTTAAAATTAACCGCAATTTGAAGTAAAGTACTCTAATCTACTTAATTTTTCATTTTCTAAAGAGTAAACAATAAGAAAAGTTTAATAAATTTATTTGTTACTTACTTAAGGATAAAAAAAGGCTAAATTCTTAAGGAAGAGAAGGGGTGGCCTTTTCATTAAGGCATAACATCAGGATTCACTTTAATTCACTATAAAAAAACAAGAAAATAAAAAAAACATAGATTTGAAATTAAAAAGTAAAAATTTAGCTTACATGGAGTTTTGTAAGCTTTCTTTGGCTTGAGGGATTGAGGGTTCTACTCTTGTTTAGATCAAGAGTGGCGACCAATTTCTTTGGAGAGGATTTAGTCAAAAACAATTGAATTATCAAGTGAATTCAATGTAATTGGCTCTGGGTAGGAGTAGAGTAACAGTGCATAAACACTATTAACCTTTTACAAAGGGGGAGGCTTATTTATAGGAAAAATTGAGCCTCTAACCAAGAAAACTGATTCTAGAGTTTTCCAGATCAGTTTGGTCAATTTTTAACCACCATTTTTGGGTCAGTTTAGCTTACTTTTTGGATCTAGTTGAAATAGAAGAGAGGAGAGATGAAAATATCTCATTATTTATGAGTTTAAAACTCCTCCATACATGTGAAATAGGCACCTCCTTCATGAGGGGAGATCCCCACACTGAGGTGTCAAAAATGTATCATTTCCTCTAAATATCTCTTCTTTTTTAACTACTAATAAATGGTCATGTCATGGATAGGAATGTTTTTTTAATGGACCTTTGGTTGAGCTATTGGGAGAGGTGCGCATAACACATTGGGATAGTGTCATGATGACAACAATAGATCTACAAGTAATGATGGTCCAAATATCCCAAGAAAAAACCTAGTAGAGAGGAAGCATCTGCTGAGTTGGCTTGAGGGGAAGGTTATAGACACAATATTTCTCTTTATGATGCATGCACTAGAGATAATTTTACAAAAGCACTAAGGCTATCTATTAATCTCAAGGCAAGAACACAGGGAGAGGACCAAGCTTGGAGAAACTAATGAAATGGATGTCCGCAAGATCAGCCCAAGTGGTTTGAATAGCCAAATAGCCAATCACGGAACTGAAGGAACACCCATGTATAAGGTGCTTACTCCCCGTGACCATTGAGAAAGGAATTGTGCATCATAAGAGACAAGCCATTATGATCACATTGATATGATGAAGAGACATTGCATCATCCAAAGTATAATGTGCATGTATGAGATCACAAATATGCAAGGAGGCCTGAAAACATCAATTTTTAAAAGGAGCATGATACAACCACCACTACTCAAACAATAGGAAGCCACCAAGTTTTGTGTGATAGAGTGCAAGGTGAATGAAGTAATATGGAAAATACAAAGGACATGCATTGTAGCAAGGACACACACTGCAAAAACTCCTCGCGGTGGTGGTAAGAGCTATGGGCAACACATAGTCAGATCTACAAAGGGTATTCTTGCACCATCATTCAATGAAGGGTATTGCAACCACCCTAATGGCCTTGTTAGATAGTGGATGTGGTTTTTCCTAGGTCACATCCTTCATTGCCATATTTTGAAAAATAACATAGAGCCAAATCCCAATCTGCCACCCAAGATATGGCCAGTGGGGCAGTGGGAACTAACCTCATAGAGACAAGGAGGTGTATTCATTATGGGAAGATGGATACGAGGGGGAGATAAAGAATGCATAAGGTGTCACACCCACCCCTCTTACTATTGATGGTGCTACAAGGTCCTTTGCACTAGTAAGAAAGAACCACCATATGGATCTATGGGCACAAAGGCAAGTGGCTCAACCATGCAAAATCGCATTAGAGTTAGGTATTGCACATTAATATTAGAGGAAGCGGAAACAAAAATAAAGATAGATTTGAAAATGAAAGCTAGGGTGGTAAAATAAGTGTAAATGCTAAAGCACAAGCATGAAGGTTTTAATATTGAATTGCATAAGGATGATGCACATGTTGGAAATTACATTGTTCATGTGAAATATGAGCCATGTTGTACATGTCCAAATTTTATAGATTGAGAATTTAAGAAGTAGCCTTATCTTGCATACAAGCACCTATACTTCGTATATTTGCTTATTCTTGGCTTGAGCTAGAATGAGAATATGTCAATCCACCAACCTATCCTTTCTATCTTGGAGCTCTACAAAGATTCATCTCCTAGGAGAACCTACCCTAATTTATACCATTAAATGCATGGAATTGTGCATGCCAAATTTTGAAATTTCACAGCCTATAGTATTTTGGGACTTTTGTAAAATTTATCATTGCAATCCTTTTTTTCCCCATTTTTTGGTTGTCTTTGAAGCAACTTCATTGTAGAGGTTTTTACTATGCAATATCTTGTTTTATGTTACCTTTAAGGGTAGGCGAGTGATTGAGAAAGTGTGTGTGAGAGAGAGAGAGCAATAGAGTGAGTGTGTGTGTGTGTGAGTGAGTGAGTGAGTGAGAGAGAGAGAGAGAGAGAGAGAGAGAGAATTGTTTTGAAATCTACTCACCCAATTCGAAAAAAGTGCTCGCTAGAAATAGCTAGCCATATAAAATCCGACATAAACCTATATCTACCACTTGTTCTTTTACCACCTTGCCCATGACTCTCTCAATCGTACCATATTCAACAAGCCATTATCAGACTTGTTATTTGTTTACCAATGGTTGAGTCACCAAAACCCCACATATACTACCAATGGTTGAGTCACCAAAACCCCACATATACTACCATTTGTTCTTCACCCTCCTTGCCTACCATGACTCTCTTAATGGTAGCATATTCAACAAGCCATTGTTAGACTTTTTATTTGAATTTTTCCATTGGACCAAATTTGTTGCACCTTTCATGATAAATTTATTTATGTTATTAATAATCTTGTATAGATCACCTCTTGAGAGATTGAATAGAGTGAGTGAGTGAGTGTGTGTGTGTGTGTGTGTGTGTGTGTGGGTGAGAGAGAGAGAGAGAGAGAGAGAGAGAGAGAGAGAGAGGGAGAGGGAGAGAAATTTTTTGAAATCTACTCACCCAATTCCAAAAAAGTGCTCGCTAGAAATAGCTCGCCATATAAAATCCGACATAAACGTGTATCTACCACTTGTTCTTTTACCACCTTTCCCATGACTCTCTCAATGGTATCATATTCAACAAGCCATTATCAGACTTGTTATTTGTTTACCAATGATTGAGTCACCAAAACCCCACATATACTACCATTTGTTCTTCACCCTCCTTGCTTACCATGACTCTCTTAATGGTAGCATATTCAACAAGCCATTGTTATATTTTTTATTTGAATTTTTCCATTGGACCAAATTTATTGCACATTTCATGATAAATTTATTTATGTTATTAATAATCTTGTATAAGATCACTTCTTGAGTTTGGTTTTATTGTTAGTTGATATGGCATGCTAACCCCAGACTAAAAATCTAATCTTTTAAACCAGTAGCTTCCAAAACACCATGCTATCCTTTAGTTCCTTAAAAAACCATTCTTGAATTTGTTCCATAAAATTATTTTCATTATCATTGTCAACAGGACCTTGTGGGTCTTCTTGGTTAGATTCCTCTATTAGTTTTACTAGAGGTTTTGCAAGTGGGATGTTCTTAACAATGATTAATGATCCCACACTTAACACTTTAATAAAAGTGCCAAGTGTGGGTCTTCTTGGTTAGATTCCTCTATTAGTTCAACTAGAGGTTTTTCAAGTTGAATGTTCTTAATAGTAAGTAATCATCCCACACTTAACACTTTAATAAAAGGTACATAGAATAATTCACGTGAGGTAGAGAGAGTTATATATTTTGTGTAATCTAATGTTATGGTATGTGATTGTTTGTATGTTTATGTTGATTCATTTCTACTCATACATCAAGATCTCGATTAAGTAGTGCACCCGATATGGGTTCCACTCCCATACCCTCTTCACCTACACCATTATCTCCCCCTAGACACCTTTACCACACCACCACCATTTTCACCACACCATCACCTACTACATGCTGTGGTAGTAGATTTTTCTCCTCATAAAATAGTCTACCTTTATGTCCATATACACATCACACCTATAAGGTAGGTCACTTACGATATTGTGGGTGAAGATTTTTGGACACGATTATGAGAGCTGGTATCACTTGATCTACTGCACATGCATATTTCATGGATGTAAGTATATTTTGAAATTTACATTTAGCATTATTTAATAGTTAATCTTGTGTCATAACTATATTTTGAAATTTAGAACTAATATTCTTTAATAGGTAATCTTGTGTTATAACTATATTATAATAAAATTATTTCTTTTTAGAACAAGATTTGGGGAAGAAAGTTGAAGTACTCACACAGTTGGAGTCAAAGTTTGGAGGTGGCTCATCAAAAAAGATGATCAGGGGAGAGATGCATAAATTAGTCAAATATAGACATGATAACGTGAGGTACTATAATCAAACTTTGAAGTTTAATAATAGGACATTATGATAAAAGTGGTGGTCTAATTCATTAGGATCTTAAGTTTACAACAAAAAAATCCCAAAGTGTTAGTGTTTGTGAAAATGTAGAAGATTATAAAGTTAGTATTTAATTTAGAAATTTGTTATCACTTAAAAGCATGAGATTTAGGGTAACAAAATAAAGACAATAGAGAGCAAGGTGTGTACACCAAATTGAATCCCCAATAACCCTTACAAGGGCCCCCACCTTTTGGTGTATTTGATTCTATTATTGTATAAAGTAGCTAGACTGAGTAGAGGTGCATGACACCAACTTTGACATTATGCTCTACTAGTATCAAACTCTAACCTTATACCCAAATGAGATAGAGAGACTATAGGAGACTATAGTCTGACTTTGAATCCATATTACATCATACATGAGGGTGGAATGATTACATATGATATTGACTATGAACAGTACACATTGATAACTTGTGCTTGGACTGAGTGTACAATTAATTATGCTTGGTGTTCAAGATCTAACCTTGAACTTACTAATGAAAGAGGCATGGAAACAATCTAGCTCAATAAAAATCTTTGATCTTGTCAAGTGAAAATGTAGAAGATTATAAAGTTAGTATTTAACTTAGAAATTTGTTATCACTTAAAAGCATGAGATTTAGGGTAACAAAATAAAGACAATAGAGAGTAAGGAGTGTACACCAAATTGAATCCCGAATAACCCTTACAAGGGCCCCCACCTTTTGGTGTATTTGATTCTATTATTGTATAAAGTAGCTAGACTGAGTAGAGGTGCATGACACCAACTTTGACATTATGCTCTACTAGTATCAAACTCTAACCTTATACCCAAATGAGATAGAGAGACTATAGGAGACTATAGTCTGACTTTGAATCCATATTACATCATACATGAGAGTGGAATGATTACATATGATATTGACTATGAACAGTACACATTGATAACTTGTGCTTGGACCGAGTGTACAATTAATTATGCTTGGTGTTCAAGATCTAACCTTGAACTTGCTAATGAAAGAGGCTTGGAAACAATCTAGCTCAATAAAAGTCTTTGATCTTGTCAAGTGAAACCTCATATGCTTCAATGGGAAAGTACTTACGTATCTTCATCAACATCTGGTACGTTATACTCAATGTTATGTATGAATTGCCGTCTATAGGCTCCAATCCTTGCTCCACATCTAAGATATGCTCCCTTCTCTCCCTAGAGGTGCGTCATATTCTTTCAATAGTAAAACCTCCTACACTATTCCCCTCATCAAGTCCCTTATCTAGTTTATGTTTTTTCCCTACCTCTGTGGATCTATTGGAAAACACCCCCTACAATCTTTCATCTCGAGAAACTAATTAATTATGGAACTCCTATGGTCAACAAAAATGGAGCAATTTTTTTATGTAATAGAGGATGAGGACTTTAGAATGCATTGTAGAGACTTGTCATTGCTTCTCTAGGTTGTGCAGGGTAAAACGGCGGATAGGCACAAAAGAATCCCTAAGAAACTTATGTGGATGATACACCAAGGGAAATAGATAACTTGAGTGGCATGATCCACAAGGATGTGGAAATACAATCCAAGAACCATACTCATGAAAAGATGTAGGGGAGAAGAGAGCTTGAGCTCTTGCAAGCACACACACACTCACAAACCCTAAAAGAGAACACACAAGGTGAGAGGCTGAAAATCTTCTTCTTCTTCACACACCACTCTCAACACACCATATGAAAAGGTACTCAACAAACCAAATACATACTAGGGTTCTCTATAGTGTGAACCCAACTAAATGAGTTGGCGCTATAACTATGCCAGTCTCTAGGATGGCTGTCACATAGCCTGTCGTTCCACTGGCTGCATATCACCCATGATCTCACCAACCATGCCAATGGTGTAAGTGTGGGGCCTATCCCCCAGGCGGATCATCAGTGTCCACCACCTCACTAGATGAGCTCGATATCTCAACACTCCCCCTCAAGCTCAACTCCATCTCATGTACACCAAGCGAAGCCCTGAATCTACGGAGCTTCTCTATACCCAATTATTTGGTGAAGATATCAACGACCTGATCCTGTGTGCTGACATAAACAAGGTCAACGTCTCCTGTGCTGCCGAAACCTTCTCTCTTACAAAATGGTAGTGGACCTCTATATGCTTTGTGCGAGCATGCAAAATTGGGTTCCTGGCCAACTATATACTACTAATGTTGTCACAAAAAATGACAACTTGTCTATCCACTAATAGACCCAAATTTGCAAGTAGCTTTCTCAACCAAGCTACCTCACATGCTACCACAGCAGCACCTCTGAACTCGGCCTTTGTACTGGATAGAGCAATCGTAGGCTGCTTCTTGCTGCTCCAAGTCACAACAACACTCCCCAAAGAAAACATGAAGCTACTAGTAGATCTTCTATCTGAGATACTACCAGCCCAATTAGCATCTGTGTACCCATGTACACATATCTCTGTCCCACTTTCATAAAATAGTCCACAATACAAAGTAGACCTCACATACCTCAGTATGCATCTCAATGCATCCAAATGCGGCTTCCGAGGAACCTGCATAAACTGACTCACCAACCCAACAGCATAGCTCAAATCTGGCCTAGTGATCGTCATGTAGATCAAGCTTCCTACTATGCGCCTATACATAGTAGGATCCTCACATACCTCAGTATGCATCTCAATGCATCCAAATGTGGCTTCCGAGGAACCTGCATAAACTGACTCATCAACCCAACATCATAGCTCAAATTCGGCCTAGTGATCGTCATGTAGATCAAGCTTCCTACTATGCGCCTATACATAGAAGGATCCTCCAAAACCTCTCCTGAATCTGCACTCAACTTGCCATTCTGATCCAATGGCACTGAGATAGGCTTACAGCCTATCATACCATACTTGGAGGACAACATGTCCAAGCCACACTATCTCTGCAGTAATCCAATACCATGTGGTGACCTAATCACCTCAATGCCCAAGAATTATCTGAGCTCCCCCAGATCCTTCATCTCAAACTTCTATCTAAGCAAGATCTTTACATCAAAGATCTCTGCATCATGGTCCCCCGTAATGATCAGGTCATCTACATAGATGACAACAAGCACAACCCCTCTATCACTGTGTCTCACATACAGCGAGAAAGCTGCATTGGCTACATGTGAAAGCCAATAGTGACAAGATATTCAAAAATCTTGTCAGACCATGCTCTTGGTGCTTGTTTTAAGCCATAAAAGGCTTTCTTAAACTTGCGAACATGCTTGGGGTGACTCACATCCTCATAACAAAAGGTGGCTGCAACATATACACCTCTTCCTGCAAATCCCCATGCAAGAATTCATTCTTTACATCCATCTGATGTAAAGACCATTGCTTTGATGCAGCCACTGCTATCACAACTCTCAGTGTTGCCATCTTGACAACTGGGCTCAAAGTTTCCTCATAATCAATGCCATTGTCTACACATATCCTTTGGCTACCAATCTAGCCTTATACCTGCTTATGCTTCCATCACTCTGTTATGTTGTACTTTGTACACCCACTTGTATCCAATGGCTTTCTTGCCTTCATGCAATTGCACTAAATCCCAAGTCTCATTTCCATATAGTGCATCCATCTCCTAATCCATAGCTTTCTCCCAACACACATTTCCAATAGCCTCATCAATGCATGTGGGCTCTACAACCTCTACAACTTTTGCCATGTGTATGCATAGTGATGTGCCACATAACCATCATAGGTAAGCCTCTGCATAGGATTCTTCACTCTCCAAGATCTTCATAGCTTTGCATTCATGGCTTCCATAGTCTTCTTTACACCAGGTGTTCTCATAGCTGGTATTCAAAGATCCTTATCAAGGCTTATCTCTGAGCCACTAGACTCTCCATCAACATGAGAATCCCCTGCAGAAATTTCATGCATACTAAGGGGCTCAATCACTTTCTCTTTGCCTTTATGTGATGTACTAATCACATTTGCAGGTCTGGTATTATGACGCAGCCTGCCACTCCATGGTCTATCAAATAGAACCACTAGATGAGGACTCTCCTAGTCCACTCAAAAACTGTGATTGCTAACTTGCATTCTGTGCAACCACTTTTCCACTCACATCAGCCCCAACAGCTTCTTTTTCAGTAGCATACGAGCTACTCATCTCATCAAAAACAACATCCCTGCTTACCCTCAACTCACGTGTAGCAGGGTTATAACACCTGTATCACTTTTGCTGAAGGGAATACCCAATAACACATTTTTTAGCTTTTGGATGCAGCTTAGTTCTCAGCTCATCTGGCACATGCACATATGCAATGCATCCAAAGACTTTTAGATGAGACAAATCAAGTTTTCTCCTAGTAAACCTCTTCTTTGGAGTTACATCATGTATGGCTGCAGTTGGAGTCTTGTTCATGATGTAAACTGCTGTAAAGATAGCCTCAGCCTAATAGCTATGCGGCATATTCTTCTCTCCCATCAATGCTCGCGTAATCTCAGCAATGTGCCTGTTTTTTCGCTCAGCAACTCCATTTTGCTGCGGAGTGTATCTGCATGTAAACTGTCTCGGAATACCATTCTTATTCAAAAATTCAGAGAACTCATTGGAGAAGTACTCTCCCCCTCCATCTGACCTTAGGCACTTTACATATTTTCCTATTTGCTTTTCAACCATAACTCTGAAATTCTGAAAATGAGTGAACACCTCACCCTTATCCTTCATGAAGTATACCCACACTTTCCTTGTGTGGTCATCAATAAATGTCACATAATACCTCTAGCCTCCCATAGACATGGTCTTCGTAGGACCCCATACATCTGAATGCACAACATCTAGTGCATTTTTGCTCACATTTTTGTCATGTGGAAATACATGCTTTGTTTGCTTTCCAAATTGGCATGCTTCACATATTTTCTACATACCTTCAACTTTAAACTTTGGCAGCCCTATCACCATTCCTTTAGTCTACATAGACTTCATCATCTGCACATTCACATGTCCAATTATTTTATGCCAAATGTTTGTGTCTGCAACAATTCCTGAACCATTTGCAAACATCGCAGCACTCACTTTAGGCATGTTTACATTCAATGTAAACATTCTGCCCACTCTATTGCCTTTTGCAAAGCCAACCTGCACTTGTTTTTAAAGTCTTCAACATAACAACCACCCATCAGAGGGTTAAACCGAACCTACAAACCTTGCTCAATCATCTGGCCAATTAAAACCAGATTCTTTGTTATATTCGAAACATGAAGTACATCCACAAGGTACTTCACTTTGCCATCCTGCATAGACAATGGCACATCTCCAACATGGGCAATCGGATGAGCAGTGTCATTCCCTGTTTCCACAAAACCTGGTCTTTCAAGGTTTTTTATCTCCTTGAACCACTCCCCCATGACTTGTCATGTGGTTTGAAAAGCACATGAATCAACATACCATACATCATCTTTATGTGCTGCTTCAACATTTTTAGACATGGCATTAACAACATGCTGCATAACAAACAACCTTTCATTATCCTCATTGTTTCTGCTCAAGGATGCATTGTTGTTTCGCTACAATTTCCCATTTTGCATGTCAGCCTTATGCTTCTTATAAGAATCTGCCTGCACATGTCCAGGCTTACCACAATAAAAGCATCCACATGTAACATTATACTACCTTTGCCAATTTCCACAACCTCTTTGACTCCCCCTACCTCTGAATTGACCTCTTTCACTTGCGTGTTGTTGTTGTTGTGAATTTTGGGAGGACTGTTGTTGTTGCTGCTATTGGCCATAATTTTGATTACCTGTTCGGCCACCTCCTTGGCCGCGTCCACGGCCTCCTCTACCTTGTCCTCTTCCTGAACTTGTGTGTAGAAGGCCTGTTGCTCTCGGAACTATTTTTGTTTTGTGAAGGCTAATGGTATTCACCCAAGCTCTTCTCTTCTATAATCAACAGACACCAAATCTGTGAAATTAGGAATGTTTTCCTGAGTCTGAATAGACCTCTTGAACGCCTTGTATTGTGGCCCAAGACCACGTAGATAGACTTCCACCTTATCATCATCATCTACTGAAACGCCAATAGATGCAAGGGACTCCACAATACCCTTGATCTTCAAAGCATAGTCATTCCATAGACATACTCTTTTTCTCCACAGTATGAAGTTCATTCTTCAATTGTATCTTACGTGCCTTGGTATTCGTTTCATAGAGTTTTACCAAGGTGTCCCACGTCTCCTTAGGGGACTTGGCATCCTATATGTGCCCAATCATGGTGTCCTATATACTAATAAAAAGCCAATTGATACATAACTTTTCTAGCTCCTTGGTTCCAATCCTTGAACTCTTTCACATCTGCAGCAGAGCAGTCGAATTGATCTCCAGTACCTCTGGTGCCTCTTCATGCTCACCTTCTATGTAGTCCCAATAACCCTTTCCCATCAAGAAATTTGTCAACCAGAACCTCCAAGCATGGAAGTTGTTCTTATCAAGCTTCTCAGCAAAACAATTTGGTTTATGCCATCATTTGACATCTTGCCAGACACACAAATTTACCAGAAACAACACTCTGGTTTGTCCTGCACAAATTGCTGTATTTTTTGCAGCGATACTGTACTACACTCAAATGTCACAACCAGTGACCTCAATGTGCATACATACACCCAATGGCAAATGTTGACCTCCTTGTAGCACACACAATGTTTGCACAACCAATATGTCTTCTTGCAGTTCTTAAAACAGAGTTTTGCATAGAATCGATTACTTACCCGCAGTGCTTGAAATCGTCTACTTTTTGAAAAACGGAGGTCCTAACGCGCTGTCGTGCTGTGGCACAACCATGTAGGGAAAATCTTCTCTGTGATCAATTCACATGAATTCAGAGACAATGTTGAAATTCTGGAAGCACAGGCTCGTCCGAAACGAAGCTGCTGAAGGTGGTGTTGATATGTGTGGGCACGTAAAAATACAATGGGTAGAAAAAGGAAATGAGGGGCCAAAGTTGCCTTGGGCATTTGGTGTGAAAAGGAATAATTGGTGGCTTTAATAAATAAAATAATGAATAGGTGGCCAGCTACGTGGAGATTGGAAGGCGTGCCAGCGCACAGTTCTGGAAGCTGGCGATGCACGTGAAGCGACGAGCTGGCGGCTTGATGATCGGGGAAGAGGATCGTCTGACTGGGGAAGCTTAGCTGGGAAAAAAGGAAAAGGACGCCGTGTGTAGTGGGGGGGTCGTTTTGGGCAGAGACGCCGCTCTGGTGATCAGAAGCCACAGGCGTGCAGAGAAGGGAGCCAGTGGGTTGACGGTGACCGGAAGGCGCAAAGAGCATTGGATTGTCCTTGTGTTGCTGAGCTACGAGAGGGCCCATGTGGAAAGGCCTTCTCAGATGCCTTGGCATGGGAAAGCTCCTCTTCATTTGCTTGCTCCTCTTCATTGTTGATATCGGCTTGTTCTTGTTGCTCCCCACCACCCTGTGAATCCACATCACCTTGTTGTAGCTCTAAGTCTTCACAAATTTGCTTACTGCAGGGGGCAACTTGAACCACAAATAGCCAGCGTGGATCTTTTGGATCCGCTTTAAAGACAACCTGCTCACAATGCTCTGGGCGCACAAAAGTATCTTGCTGATCGGTCCATACCTTTGTGGAGTCCACTTGGATGAGGCCACTCTTGTCTCTACATACAGTTGCATGTGGCCCATTTGTGATTACCTTGAACCACTTCACATCAAAGATAAACAACTCAAAACTTCTAAAGCCAACCTTTATTATGTCTTGAATGGTTCCAAAGTAATCAAGCATTCTACTAATTGTGTTATCATCACTTGCACTTGCTTGAATGGACTGCAATGCTTATAGATAAAACATCCATCTTGATATTTTGGCAACAAATAGTTCCATGAAAAACACTTCTGATGGTGGTGGCTAGCTTGTTACAAATCAACCATATGCTAATTTGGTTGGATGTCTTCAAGTTGTTGGTTTGAACACTTGTCCTGACATTTTGTTTATTGCTAACTATCTCGGGCAACACCTTGTATGTCCTTCTCTTAAGCATTGGTCTTCAGCAAAGCGCGTGTTGAAATACTTGAAAGGCACTATAGATTATGGTTTGGTTTATCAACGACAATTCACATCCGACTCCGTTCCATCTCTTTCTCTTTTGGGTTACACAGATGCAGAATGGGCCAGCTCACATTTATCTATGCGATCTACTAGTGGCAATTGTTTCTTCATTAATGGTTGTCTTATTTCTTGGACCAACAAGAAACAACGTTGTGTTGCAGTTTCTACAACCGAATCTGAATATGTTGCGGCATCACTTGCAGCTCGTGAACTTATTTGGCTTCGACAAGTGTTGATAGATATTGGCCATTCTCCTCTTTCTAGTACACCCTTGCAGTGTGATAATCAGAGTGCTATTAGTCTTGCAAAAGACTATGTCCAACATAACAAGTCAAAACATATTGCTGTGCATTACCATTATGTTCGATACGAAGTACGCAAAGGCACTATCATGATTGAACATTGTCCAAGTGACCAGATGATTGTAGATATTCTTACCAAAGGTCTCAATGAGTCACGCTTCATTCTGTTGCGCTCAGAGCTTGGAGTTGCCCCGGGCTCACTCTTTCTAGATTAGGCTCTTTACTCTTATGGTAGCTTTGTACATATATCATTGTAATCTTCTAGAGACCATGCACTTTGCACATTCCACAATTGCACACTATGACCTCTTGGTCCTTTTGTATATTTGTACATAGATGCACAATGCACTTTCACATCATTACTTCTGGTTCATATTTTCACATTTGTATAGGGGCTTGGGTTTTTCCCTTGTACTCCCCAAGGGTTTTTTCATCCATAGCTAGAGACCCTTGTTTAAGTGGGAGTGTTGGAGCTCTATATATGGCTCACTCTACCTAACTTGGTCTCACCTATATATATATATCTTGTCCTCAATATGAATCAATCTTTGGGAGCGTACATGATGTGTCTCTTGTCTCGTCTCTTTCTCTCTACATTTCAACAATTTAGGCATATACATTAGCTTATGGATATGTACTTAGGCATATACATTAGAGTATATACATATAGACATAGCGTTGACATGCATGTTTTAGACATTAGATTTCAAGTCGAAAGAGACCAAAACGCCTTGGGTATGCGCCAAAAAGAAAATCTCTCTCTCTCTCTCTCTCTCTCTCTTGCAAAGTGTGTGTGTGTGTAAGCACATACATTAATTTCTTATGCACTCACATATATGCTAATATTAGCATATATGTGCATAAAACAACAAGCTTGCATACTCAATTTCAATTAAAAATTACAAATTGAGAATAAATTAAAACATAACAAAAAGAGAAGTAATAAAACAACATAATTGGTAATGTTGTCCTGGTTCTGAAGAAGCTGTCCTACACCATGGCCAATGCCGGGTCAGTGATCATGATAATCTACCTTGCATCCCAACACAAACTCTGCAAATAATTGATGTGCAAAGTAGATCAAAATATCATGATGATGGGTCAAGGCACCATAATATACCACATATCATGGTAGAATGTGGGCTGCCATAGCTGCATGGACGCACAAAGCTGCCTTAAGCGTCCCTGCTCTGCTGTCGTCTCGTGACTCCCCTATCCTCATCATGAATAAACATCTCTAATGTCCTCTCTCTCTGAAAGAGGGCAAACGGGATACCTATCGATGAGACAAGCCACAACAAACTCATCCACAATGTTGTGCCTCTAGCCATACTATCAAAGACTCTACATCATCAAGGAAACATAGAGTCTTCAACATGCTCTCCAATGATACAACTAGATGCATGGTGGAGGGATGTGAATCTCTCTGTTTGTGAAGCTGAGAGTGCATGAAGTCTCTAAGAGTGCAACCATCTTAGAGACGTGCCTCATGAGCCATGACAAAAACTGCAAGGTACCATGTAACCGAAAGGTTCTCTCTCTCTGCCTCTCTCTCTCTATCATTCTCTCTGTGATTCTCAATAGTTTTATATCACCCAAGTGAGATGACTACTTGCTATGCCTAGGCATTGTTTAGGGCCTCTATGGACTCTTTTATGTGCCTCAAAGGGCAAATAGGCCGCTTGGGGCCAACCATGTAGGCTTGAAACAATTTTAGAAAGGTTCATGTGGGCCATTGTAGTCTACATGGGGTAAGAGGGTCTTTTATTCATGATGGAAAAAAGAACCTCGATGATTTAGGAGCAATTATAAGCTATAGGATCGGTGATACATGCGTATGTGCCAAGGAGTGCGAGTGCTTGGTTGGACACAATAGAGCGGGTTTGCATGTGTATGGGACAATGAAGAGACAAAAGATACTTAGGAATATGTCAACGAAGACTAATCAAGACACAAAGATTACAAAATTGGGCAAGAATGCTAATGGTTTTAGTAGGCTGGAGTAGTAATTTTGACTTAAAAAACAAGGATCATCACTTTGGTGATCATCCATGAGTTTTTCTCCACTTTTTAGCTAGAAGATTTGTTCCCTGGTTGAACACCCTAGTTACTAAGGACGACGGAGCTTATATTGTTTATGACAATGCATGACGTTCCACTATCCCATTGAAAAAGGTGTCTGCAATCATTTGCATACTTATATGGAGTTTGAGTAATAGTAATTCATGCTTTTCCATGGACTCAACACGCTTATCATGTTTCCACAGTGCGTGACATTGTTGCCTTTTAAACACGCTTATGAGCACAATCTTAAGAGAAGAAGAGTTATGAAACACTTTGTTGAAAACATTCTCGAAGAATATGCTGTGAAAGGTTTTGTGAAGCCCCTGATAGCCCCACAAATACTCATGAAATTGGAAAGATAAGTAGGAGTTCGAGGCATTTATTTTTTTCTTTTTTGATAAGTAACTTGTACAAAGGGAGGAGTTAAAGTGGCACAGTCACCAGATCCCCACCACATGGACTAATTGGTGTGGCTATAAAGTGCATATAGAGAGCATCTCTCTTTTTGGGCTCACTAGATTACAATTTGATCATACCTACTAAAAATTTTGAACTTTGCTAAGCAACCTTATTTCTTCGTATTAAACATGCTCCAATTTACAAATCTATAAGGTTGTTAAGCAACCTGATCTCGATGGTTTCTTTATATTAAACATGCTGCAGTCTATAAATCTAGCTCAACTCTGCAAACATAAAAAAATAGCAAACACACACCAATCCTCCATTACTAATATGTATAAATGCATGGTGAGGAATAAATCGAAAGGCTTTAGAGGAAGAAATGTCCAAATTTCTATTTGTAGAATTTTTTGGAAGCAACAATTTATCTATAAATTGAACTTTTGGAACATGTAATCAATGGGTCTTCCAAATGTATACAAGGGGATATGATCCTTGCCTTGAAACAATGTTTATCTGTACAGAGGAGTTCGAGGAATTTTGATGACTGTAACCAATGAATTTGTCAAGCATGCAATAGTCTAATTGGAATAAATCAAGCAATTTTAAACATGATACGTGGCTCTAAAATAATGGACCCATGCATAATTGAATGCAGACTGGTTTTCTTAATTATTCTTTACAATAATCAAGTTTCTTTATTTAAGTTTTAATAGAAATGTTTTGCTCAAAGCTTAAGAAAAGCATTACTTATTAAACTAGGGGGCTTACTTTGATGAAAGGCGAGGTCCGACAAGAGATTGATGGGGAAGATTGGGCAAGATCGACAGCAGCACACGCAATAGCTTGATCAAGATTCATAAATGGTGACAGGTGCTCGTGTGAAAAGCTTTGAAAAAGATGAGAAAAAGGATGATAGATAATGAAAGATGGAAAAAGTTTAGGCATTTCAGGGTACAAATATCTTAGGTGAGATACGTGGCCATCGACATTCCTTTTTGCTCTCGCACGATAAATATTAATTCAATTTAATTTTTGTATCCCATCCGAGATGTGTTAATTAAATTTTTGTTTCTTGCTTGAGATAATTTAAATAAATTTCAAGCATATGTTACTCCAATTTCATTTTTGGTATCTCGCCTCAAATATGTTTCCTCATTTTATTATCTCGCCCAAGAGATAGAAATTCAATTTAACGCATATATTGATCCAATTTCATTCTCGGTATCTCGCCCAAGATATGGTAATTCAATGTAATGCATATATTAATCCAATTTTATTTTTAGTATCTTGACCAAGATATGCTTTCAATTTCATGCATATATTCAATTTAATTTCTGTATCTCAATTGAGATATGTTAAATAAATTTCTGTATCTCTCTTGAGATATGTTAAATAAATTTTCGTATCTTGCCCTAGATATATTAAAATAAATTTATGTATCTCGCCCGAGAAATAATTTATCAATTTTCATCTCTCTCTCGAGATATAAATATACATACTAAGATGGCATGGAATCTAGTTAGCAACTCTACCTATCTCGCGCGCTCGAGATATGTTGAGATGCTGTCTAGATCGCCCGAGATATTGCGTGGCTCTTCCATTCATGAACTTACATGGTCGTCGACACATATCTCAACCGAGATATGTGACCACCACGACAGCTTGGCATTGTGTGATTGGTTATTTTTAACTCACCTGAGATACTCAGACATGGTCGATTTGATAGGCAAAAAAATGTCCCACTTTTTGCCAAACTACCTGCAAAGTAGCCAGCTTATCATGCCACTTCCCACCACGAACTCCTCTCAACTCTCATACTCATGTACACAAGAATGAAAGTAACTTGTACCAAGAATGTAGCTCTCTCCTTTCAAAACTCTCTCTCTCTCAAACATAATAGACAAGAAAGAAAGCAAGGAATTAGACTAATGTAGCAATGTTGGTTGGTGATCGGCACACTAAATGGTGGGCTCTCCTCACTAGTCATGAGACGGATGGAAAGATGAAGTGGAATGAAACACAAACACAAGGTAAGAGATAACAAAACGAATACAAATAAGAGAGAGAAGACTGTGAGAGACGAACAAGGCACTTGCGCTACTCAAGAAACACTTATACAAGTCCGCCACACTGCGCTGCGCACACTCACAGCAAAGGTCATAGTGGAAAGGACGATGCATGGCTAAAGATAGAGGCAAGTGACTGTTCAAGACTAGTCAAGTCACTAGTGACACAAACTACAAGAGTATATCAGAAGAGATGTCCAACTCGTGCAAATGAATCGACTCCCTCGGGATGAGTCGAGGTGGCAGAGCGTTGAAATTAAAATTGATTAACGACAGTTGTTTCCAAACTTTTCTCATGAGAATAACAATGGCTACCTCGTTTCATGTGTCTAGCGTATCGGCCCATTGTGGCCACCTATATATAGGATATAACACCGCACAACCAGTGTTGCTTGTAGCTCTCCTCTATGTTACCTCTACCATGTACACAATGCTGCAAGTTTAAAATAAGAGCGTGGTTTATAAGAGATTTGTTTTTAAAAAATCCGTAATTATCATCAATTCTAGAGTGAACGAGGTTCTTAAGGGCTTACTAGCACTTTCAACTAGAGTCATTTTTGTGTACAGTACAGAATTGTTGGTAGAAGTCCTGTCTTCCTATCATTGCTTCTTGGGTTCCTCCTCACTTCTTCCTGAATAGTAATACCTTCCCAAAAGGAATATGCCGGGTTCTCCTCTGTATAAAGATGCCTCGATGCACTAGGAGTTTATTGAAAATAAAAGAAAATTTGATAATCATACTAATCAATCACTAATAAACCTTGTTTCAACTCGGCAGCTGTATGCTCATCACAAAACCGATCTAAAGGTCCATGGACAAAGCCTTTTCTGAATTACCAACAAAGAGGATATCTTGGCCTGGATATATCGTTTTCAAAATGTGGCCAGTTATCACACAAATTGAGAAGAAGGCACAAAGCCCTTCGAAATCCACACTCTTAAAAGGTAAAGTAGCTACCTATTTTCTCCATCAGCAAAGTGAAAGAATAAAGTCAAATTGGAGATAAGGTGTTGATACCTATAATAAGAGTATATTGGTGATAAGGTGTTGATACCTATAATAAGAGTATATTGGTGTTGTGGACTTATAAAATTGGTCCCCGTATATAGGCACATGTACATGAGCTGTGACCCTTTCATTTCCCCCTACATCTTCTTCACCTCCCCCCTACATGAATGGTTGGCTAAATAAGATAGAGGCTCCTTGATTCTCTCACTTGGAAACTCGTGGTTATGTGATGTCCTTTTAGTGTGTGTGTGTGCGTGAGAGAGAGAGAGAGAGAGAGAGAGAGAGAGAGAGAGAGAGAGAGGGAGAGGTCTCACAAATTTTAGTTTAAAATGGGAAGTGTATTGTTTATCCTCCATTTGAGAACTATGAACAAAACTCTACAAAAGTGTTATATATATATACATATATATAAGGAGAAAAATGTCACATTATGACTAACCAGCATAACTTAAAATAGACTTATGTCATAAATCCACTCTGATGATCTACAATAAAGTCTAATGACTTATTATCCATTGGCATTTACCATCAATGCTTAGCTAGTGTATCAGTACCAATTCTAGATTACAAAAGAAGAGAGTTTCTTGTGATACATGGCATGGGCAACTTACAAATAACAAGGTAAATGTTAACGAGAGTAGAATGAGAGCTTTTCTGGTAAGTTCCACTACTACACGATTCCTATGTTCCGACGACCTATTTTGACATTTTTGCGATGTCGGAATAAGCGTCTATAAAAGGGTCTTTATTGACATCGAAAACAATGTCGCTATTACAAACGTTGGAAATAACATCGCTATACACATTGAAATAAAAGTCAAAAATTTAATTTAATTTTTTTACCTTATTTATATCATTACCAATATATATGTTTCTTTTTCACTTTTAGTATAATAGAATACTTATAAAATTAAATGAAACTAATAAATACATTACCATCAAATCATAACATGTGAGAATATTTGCATGTTTACAAAATCAAAGTTCATCATTATCAACCCTCTCATCTTCAAAAAGATCATTAGCTCCAAAAATATCTATTTCAAGAAAAATCCCTCCATCTTGAAATTGTGTGGGAATAGACGATGCATCTATGTCGGCCTCTAAATCTTCTAGCTCTTGCTCTGGTTCCTCATTTGCTGGCTCTTCATCAAGATCACCGTCTACTGTGTCTGAAACATTTCGTGTGTCTGATTGTTCGATCTCTACACCTTCATCTAGCCCTTGCTCTTACTGTACTTTGACACGTAGTGGAACTTGATCTTGCTGGTCCACACCAAACTCTGCTTCATCTCCATCTATTTCGATGTTTTTAGATATTTGTTTATTACATGGTGCCACTTGGATTACAAACCACCATCTTAGATCTCCTGGGTCCTCCTTAAAGATTATTTGCTCACAATGCCTTGGTAGTACAAATGTGTCTTTTTGGTATGTCCATATCTTTGTGGAGTCCACTTGAACTAATCTGGATTTGTCTCTTTCGTAGTACAGTTGCATGTGCTCCTATTGTGACTACCTTGGACCACTTAACTTAAAAGATACATATGAAACTTTCTAAAGCCAACCTTGATGATATCTTGGATGGTTCCAAAGTAATCGAGCATGTTCATATCTGTAATTGAATCACTTGCAGTAGTCCTCCTTTCCTGCATGAAATTTGCTTTAACACCACAATCGAATGTTGTATCTTCTTATCGATCTACTCCACTTGAAAATGGTGTCCATGTGACCACAGTGCAAACACATGGGCGTGGGTGGGCCCCACAAGGTGGTGTCGAGAAAAAGAGGATGGGAGAGTGGAGATTGATAACGAGGGAGAAAAAATGATATTATATAGCATAAATATATGGTGTAGCATGGCTTTTGTATCTATTAGGTGTGAATTCTAATAAATACAATATGGTGGTGTAAATAATATATATAGTAGTATCATAGCATAGCTAGGATAGAGCATAGTAGGTTGGGTGCAAAAGGAGACTTTAAGGAAAAAGATTTCTTAGGCATAAATATATATGAGGAAATAGACTTAGGATTTATTTACTTGTGCAAGTATATATATATATATAGATGAGAGAAAAAATGTGGCAAAAATTCATCTTTTTTGAATACAATAAACTTGTACTCTGAGTTTTTTTTTGCAGGTTTTTGCCTTGTTTATCACTTCTACCTCTACTACCCTATCCTCCTCAAGCTCAAGCAAGGTATGTCTACTGTTTTAATTTATCTCCTATGCAAACAGGCTTTTCATGAAAGCTATCTTTTAAGTATTTCCTTTCTCTTTTCTCTCTTTTGAGTTTTTATTTTCTTCCTTTTTCCTAATTAAGAGCTCTCCATTAAAGATTCATAGAGTAAGAGATCTTGATTTTTCTTAAAACATTTTTTCTTGACTTGGTTTATTTTTGTAGGTTTTCAACATGTACAAGCCTCACAAGAGATCTCTTTCTCTTGTATATTTCTTCTTTCATGCTTTTACATATTTATAGGGTTTATAAATTTTAGGGCTTTCAAGAATAGGGTCTTTAACTAATATATTTTTTCCTTAGTTTGGTTTGATTTTGTAGGTTTTCAACACATACCAGCCTCAAAAAAGGTAAGAGATCTTTTTCTTATATGTTTCTTCTCTTATGCTTTTACATGTTATAGTGTTTGTAAGTTTAGGGTTTTAAGGTTAGGGTTTGTTTATTTTTCCATGCTCCATGCTTTATGCATGCCGGCAGCTACCTACGCATGCCAGCAGTAACCTACGCATGCCGGTAGCATCCAACACATGCGAGTAGCTTCCTACGCATGCCTGTAGCCACCAACACATGCTGATAGCAACCAATGCATTCCGGTAGCCACCGACACATGCCAATAGCTTCCTATACATGCCGGTAGCATCCAATGCATGCTGGTATTATCCAACGCATGTCGGTAGCTTCCTATGCATGCCCATAGCTTCCTATGCATAAGAGTTTAAAGTATTTATGCTTTTTCTTGGATAGATGGCAAATAACTTGAGGCGTGATGTTACACGTGAAGGAGGAGTCGATATCCCAATAATATTTGTAAGTATATTTTAGCCTCAACTTGTATCTTATCTTTTAATTAATGAAGGTTATCTTAAATAACAACTTTCTAAAATATTCATTTGTTGATATGTCTATAGCTTCAAGTAATGGATTGTCCCCTACGCAAGAGGAATATGATTTTACATTACAATGGGGTTTGCAAGCTCTATTTGATAGGATGCAATATGAAGGACATATTGTTATTTCTGGAGGAGCTTGGCAAGCATGTCAAGTAAGTACATTCCTAAACCCTAAATCTCTTTGTTTCTACAAAATTGATTCTAATTTCTCACTTGTGTTAGTTTTATTGTGTTTTAGGATCATGTAACTATAAACGATGGTGCAAATGTCCATGGTGGTAGTAATGGAAATGTGAGAAGCGAAGGGCTGGAGCTGCAAGGAACAATACCAATCTCACAGCCTAAGATCTAGATAGTCCCTACATCCATAGGTATTTATTACGCTTTATCTTGTATATGAGTTTTTTTGAAACATACACTTACAAAAATTCCGCTAAGTATTGTAATTGAATTTTGACAATCCTAAAACCATGGTTTGAAAATGTCTTTTCTTTTTGGTATTTTTCAAGTTTTACATTACACTTGTCCATGATGTGAAGTTATGTTAGTTTTATTGTGTCTATATTAGAAAAAAAAGAGCTGGCGCAGATTGAGGAGGCCTATGCAGACTCCCCATTCTGTCCCAACTTCTTTTAATTATGCAGAACTTTCCATGTTGAGTAACACAATATCGCTGCTAAGCAATGCTATTTCATATGCTGTGAGTAGTGATGCTGTCAGCGAACATAGCAGTGTGTTTAGCAGTGATATAGGCTTGACATCTCCGTACCCTTCTAGTTATAAAAGCACTACTATTTTCACTGCTAAACTCTCATTCTTTTTTAGTGCATCACACCAAACAAAAAAATTTGGATCCTTTTATCGACTTGTCTATAGTTGTTATCACATCCGTAAATTTTGATGCGTTTTTTGACTTGTGTATAGAAGGCTATTTTGACGATCGTTTTGACGATTATTTTGAGGACGCGAGTACCATTAAAACTAACATCAAAGGCTAAGTATCCTACTATGAGCCTTTAAAACCATTAAAGCAAACTGAAGATGAATCTATAGCTCAAATTTCAGTTAAACTACACCAATTGCTTTTGAGGGCAGACCTGTCTATGTATGAGAATATGAAATTATTATTTTTTAAACCCCGACTGGAGCATGATATTTTTAGAAGACTAATGGATCATGGTCCTCCAACATTTCATGGGGTATTTAGAGTGCTCAAAGGATAGAAGCAAATTGGATTCCTAGTTCTACACTACTAAGCTTTCCCACAAGGCTAATAATAGTGCTCAAAGGATGGAAGAGAAAGTGGATGTGTGGTTTTTAAAGCAGTAAATTTTCCGATTTCAATGCCAACACCTAAACCATTGTTAGAAACTTCTACTCTTGTGGACATTGTTGGAGTTCAGAATGCACATTTAGGTCAATGTAAAGTCTCTTAGAAAAATATTTACAAGGCCGACACCATTTCTTTATTGTAATATCTATGGACATGTTCCAAAGTATTGCACAAAATTGAAGGCAACAACTTTGTAGTTTCAAAATGTTCAATTTAATATTGAAGATGCTGTAAATCTTGCCATGGTTCTATGATAAATAGCATATATCTCTTGTGTAGGACCATTATGGGTTAGAATCCATAGAAGATAGTGATGAAAATGCCATCATTCCTACCAACCAATAGTAAGGGATGTAGTCGGCAACCCTATACCACTTGTTGTGCTGACCTTGTCCAAGCTTAGAGATGAAGGGATTCAGATGATGTTGGAATTTAGATGCTCTCTGCGCCATCCTCACCATAGAACTATAAAAAGTCTTAGGGTTTTTTTAATCCAAAAGATTCACTTTAAGTGTTATCTTAGAGTTATCTTACCAATATTTCCCTTAGCCCCAAACAATTTTTGTAGCTCCCTTGCATCTAAGAATGAATCAAGATCATAAATATGATGAATATGATACTAAAGCAAGTGATATAATATAGAGTTCTTTATCATCTCTAGTTGTGGATTTCTCCTCCTTACCATTAACCATGCTCCATAACTCTTGTCTCATTAAAGTGATATGAATTGGATGCCATAATGAGAATGAGAGAAGGTCTTATCTCATCACTTTGTTGTGCATTGTCTAATCCCTAGTACAATGATGCTTTACATGGCTTCATCATGCAAGTGCATATCTGTGCTCAAAATTTTAGAAAAACCTTGTGCGTTTGCAAAACGATAGTGTAGAGGTTTGGGATTTCCTTCGACAATATTATTTTTGGGCTCAAAAATGACCTTCACCAACTCTTATTGCTTTGCGCGGGAAGATGGAAAATTTGAACCAAGTAGCTCATTGAATGTACCTTTCCTTGAAGAAAGGTTTTGGAAGAGGATTAAAATCTGAATAACCTAAAATAATGATAAGAAAACTCCATCAAGACAAGCTCAAACCTGGCCTCTAATAATGATAAGACAATTCCACAAAGACAATCTCAAATCCAACCTCTAATGGACAAGTTTGAGATTGATTTGTGAGTGCTAACTAAAGCAGTTAGCAAAAAGAACTTCTTTGTTTTAATGCAAAAAATAACCAATTTTGGAGTCAATAGTAGAGTACTAGAATCAAGGGGCAGATCAATTTTGATTACATAGAATCAAGGGGAAAATCAAGTTTGATTTTGGAGTCAACAATAGAGTACTAGAAACACTTGAATGAGATTTTAATTAGAGGTGTGAGATACCAAGAAACATCTCACTGACTAAAATATCTCTATAATTCATAATCTCAATAGACACTCTCTACGATTCATATAGAGATTGGAGTGTCGCTAGGGCTACAATACTTGATGGTTTCATAATCTCAATAGACACTCTCTACGACCCATATAGAGATTGGTGTGTCGCTAGGGCTACAATACTTGATGCTTTTTCATCAAATTCAATGTAGAGATTATAACATTAGTATATAGTCAATTTTGACAAAAGACAAGCAATAGAGCAGATTTAACATGTTGCGTAGATTTGGGCTATCACTTTAGTGTTTGATTTTCTAGAACAAATAGTTATTGTTGATGATAAAAGTGAATCATAGAGTTTTCACTTCTTCGCTTGGAAGGCTCTTCACTCCCTCTTGTAAGGATTACAAAAGCTACAAATGCTCGTTAATGAGCTGATTAAGCACAAGGGCTACAAAAGAGGGAAAAAATAGATTTTAGCAGGGAGCTTGATTTGTGATTATTATGTAATTTAGGAGCTTAATTGTTATGAATGGGTTCAAGTAAGATAGATACGAGGCTCTGATACCCATAATAAGAGGATATTGGTGTTGTGGACTCATAAAATTGGTCCCCTTATATAGGAACATGTATATTGGTCCCCTTATATAGGAACATGTACATGAGCCGTGACCCCTTCATTTCCCCCTACATCTTCTTCACCTCCTCCCTACATGGATGGTTGGCTAAATAAGATAGAATATCCATGATTCTCTCACTTAGAAACTTGTGGTTATGTGATGTCCTTTTAGTGTGCGTGTGCGTGTGCGTGAGAGAGAGAGAGAGAGAGAGAGAGAGAGAGAGAGAGAGAGAGAGAGAGAGATGTGATGTGATGTCCTTTTAGTGTGCGTGTGCGTGAGAGAGAGAGAGAGAGAGAGAGAGAGAGAGAGAGAGAGAGAGAGAGAGAGAGAGGTCACAAAGCTTAGCTTAAAATGGGAAGTATATTGTTCATCCTCCACTTGAGAACTCTGAACGAAGACTCTACAAAAGTGTTATATATATATAAGGAGAAAAATTTCAGATTATGACTTACGAGCATAACTTAAAACAGACTCTTGTCTTACTTTGATTAATTTCACTCTGATGCTCTACAATAAAGTCTAATGACTTATTATCCTTTGGCATTTGCTTAGCTGGCATTTCGGTACCAATGCCAAATTACAAAAGTAGAGAGTTTCTTGTGAAAAGATGGCATGGGCACCTTACAAATAACAAGGTAAATGTTAATGAGAGTAGAATGAGAGCTTTTTGGTAAGTTCTAGGCATGTTTGCTAGAAAGAAGATTTTTCCAACAAGCTATTGAGTATAATAGCTTGCCACTCTATTCTCCTTCTCCGAAAGAGCAAGCTGATTAGCAATTATTATTATGGCTGCTTTATTCTCATCGCCTGCTCACATCTTACTTCTGTGCTTTCTCCTAGCTGTGGCTGGGGGTTTACGCGTCACTGCATCAGTAAGAAGACAGCTTTTCTTTCTCCTTGTTATTCTCGTTTCCAGCATAATTACAAGTTCAAATCATTTTTTATTTTAAAAAAAATAAAAACTTCTCGTCTCGTTCTGATCCTCATGAGCGCGTCGTCGTAAGCTTCTCGCCCGCGTTAGCGTAAAATTACCCTAAATCTTATCAGCGTAGAACTGCTCTCTCTGTCTTTCCCGTATATGGAAGCTGTAGGCCATGATCAAATATTGTATGTTGTTATGCGTGCAGTGCAACTACGCAGCATCGTGCGCCGACGAGGGCTTAAGCGGGTCGACATTGACGGCCAGCTGCGCGTCCGAGAGCGGCAACTCGGTGACATCATCCATCGACCTGAACCAGCATGTGAGCAACAACAATGGCAACCTGCAGTGCCCCGGTGCTGACTTCGCAGCGACTTGCTCAAACATAGGCCTGAGCGGCGGACACACCCTCACCGCCAACTGTAAGAACGACGGCGGTGCCCTTATCCAGACCAGCCTGGACCTCGATAACTGCATCAGCAATAACAACGGCTACCTCGTTTCGTGTGTCTAGTGTATCGGCACACCGCGGCCACCTATATATCGGATAGAACACGGCACAACCAGAGTTTCTCGCAGCTCTCCTCCTCTATGCTGTCTCTACCGTGTACACAAAGCTGCAAATTTTAAATAAGAGTTTTGAATCAGTACCGAGTTTAGTGAAAATAAAACAACAATTTATAACCACACTAATCAATCACTAATAATGTTGTTTAAACTCGACAGCTGTATGCTCATCACAAAACTGATCCAAAGGTCCGTCCGGAAGAGGATGTGTTGGCATGGATATATCGTTTTCAAAATGTAGCCAATTATCACACAAATTGATAAGAAGCCACGAAGTCCTTGGAAATCCACATTCTTAGAAAAGTGCAATCATAAAAGTCAAATTGGTCTCAATCGAAGTGGTTGTTGATAGAATGTTTCACTATTACATGCAATCCTATTTTCAAAGTCTTTCTGGGTGGAAATGAACATATAAAAAAACCCTGAAATTCATGTCGAGAAAAGAATCGGTATCAATTCCTCAAAACAACCCCCGAAATAAGCGCCGAAATCATCGTCAGATTCACCGATGCAGTAAGCGTTGAAATTAAAATTGATTAACGATAGTTGTTTCCGAACTTTACTTAATGAGACTAACAACGGCTACCTCGTTTCATGTGTCTAGCGTATCGGTCCACCGCAACCACCTATATATAGGATATAACACGGCACCACCAGTGTTGCTTGCAGCTCTCCTCTATGTTACCTCTACCATGTACACAACGTTGCAAATTTTAAATAAGAGCGTGGTTTATCAGAGAATTTTTGTAATTAGTACTGGGTTTATACCCATTTGCTAATGTGCAATCCGAATTATCATCAATTCTAGTGAACGAGGTCCTTAAGGGGTTACTAGCACATCGAGCTAGAGTAATTTTTGTATACAATACAGAATTTTTGGTAGAAGTCTTGTCTTCCTATCATTGCTTCTTGGGTTCCTCCTCACTTCTTCATGAGAGTAGTGTTACCTTCCCAAAAGGAATATGCCGAGTTCTCCTCTGTATAAAGATGCCTCCATGCACTAGGAGTTTATTGAAAATAAAAGAAAATTTGATAATCATACTAATCAATTACTAATAAACCATGTTTCAACTCGGCACCTGTATGCTCATCACAAAACCGATCTAAAGGTCCATCGACAAAGCCTTTTCCGAATTACCAACAAAGAGGATGTCTTGGCATGGATATATCGTTTTCAAAATGTGGCCAGTTATCACACAAATTGTGAAGAAGGCACAAAGCCCTTCAAAATCCAGACTCTTAGAAGTTAAAGTAGCTACCTATTTTCTCCATCATTAAAGTGAAAGAATAAAGTCAAATTGAAGATGATGCGTTGATACGCATAATAAGAGTATATTGGTGTTGTCACTTGTGGACTCATAAACTTGGTCCCCGTACATAGGCACATGTACATGAGCTATGACCCCTTCATTTCCCCCTACATCTTCCTCACCTCCTCCCTACATGAATGGTTGGCTAAATAAGATAAAACCTCCCTGATAATCTCACTTAGAAACTTGTGGCTATGTGATGTCCTTTTAGTGTGTGTGTGTGCATGAGAGGGAGAGAGAGAGAGAGAGAGAGAGGGAGAGAGAGAGAGAGAGAGAGAGAGAGAGCCTTTCCTGCACGAAATTTGCTTTAACACCACAATCGAATGTTGTATCTTCTTATCGATCCGCTCCACTTGAAAATGGTGTCCATGTGACCACAGTGCTGCAAATTCTCGATACTAAAAGAAAATAACACAATATTTGGAAAAAATGTGAACATATTGAGGCTTAGAATGAATGAAGAGGCTTAGGTTATGTCCTCTTATCGTGGGCCTGGGTGGAGAGGCTATGCATGAGGGTGCGAGGAGGGAGCTTCCAGCATGCATATGGGACAAGTGGGACCCATGTAAACACATGGGCGTGGGTGGGCCCATGTGGGCTCCACAAGGTGGTGTCGAGAAAAAGAGAATGGGAGGGTTGAGATTGATAACGAGGGAGAAACAATGATATTATATAGCATAAATATATGGTGTAGCATGGCTTTTGTATCTATTAGGTGTGAATTCTAATAAATACAATATGGTGGTGTAAATAATATATATAGTAGTATCATAGCATAGCTAGGATAGGACATAGTAGGTTTGGTGCAAAAGGAGACTTTTAGGAAAAAGATTTCTTAGGCATAAATATATATGAGGAAATAGACTTAGGATTTATTTACTTGTGCAAGTATATATATATATAAAGATGAGAGAAAAAATATGGTAAAAATTCATCTTTTTTTAATACAATAAACTTGTACTCTCATTTTTTTTATTTTATTTTTTGCAGGTTTTTGCCTTGTTTATCACTTCTACCTCTACTACCTTATCCTCTTCAAGCTCAAGCAAGGTATGTCTACTGTTTTCATTTATCTCCTATATGCAAACACGCTTTTCATGAAAGCTATCTTTTAAGTATTTCCTTTCTCTTTTCTCTCTTTGAAGTTTTTATTTTCTTCTTTTTTCCTAATTAAGAGCTCTCCACCATTAAAGATTCATATAGTAAGAGATCTTGATTTTTCTTAAAACTTTTTTTTCTTGACTTGGTTTAATTTTGTAGGTTTTTAACATGTACAAGCCTCACAAGAGATCTCTTTCTCTTGTATATTTCTTCTTTCATGCTTTATCATATTTATAAGGTTTATAAATTTTAGGGCTTTTAAGATTAGGGTCTTTTACTAATATATTTTTTCCTTATTTTGGTTTGATTTTGTAGGTTTTCAACACATACAAGCCTCACAAAAGGTAAGAGATCTTTTTCTTATATGTTTCTTCTCTTACGCTTTTACATGTTATTTGTTTATTTTCCCATGCTCCATGCTCTATGCGTGCCGATAGCTACCTACGTATGTTTTGGAAACATATGCTTATGTAATTTTGCTAAGTATTGTAATTGAATTTTGACAATCCTAAAACCATGGTTTGCAAATGTCTTTTCTGTTTGGTATTTTTCAAGTTTTACATTACACTTATCCATGATGATGTGAAGTTATATTAGTTTTATTGTGTCTATATTAGAAAAAAAAGAGCTGGCGCAGAGATTGAGGAGTCCTGTGTTGCAGACTCCCTATTCTGTCCCAACTTTTTTTAATTATGCAGAATTTTTCCTGTTGAGTAGCGCAATATCGTGGCTGAGGCAGCGCTATTTCGTGTGCTGTGAGCAGTGATGCTGTCAGTGAACATAACAGTGTGTTTAGCAGTGATATAGGCTTGACATCTCCATACCCTTCTAGTTATAAAAGCACTACTATTTTCATTGCTAAACTCTCATTCTTTTGTAGTGCATCACACCAAAAGAAAAAAAATTGGATCCTTTTATCGACTTGTCTATAGTCGTTATCACATCAACGCAAATTTTGACGCGTTTTTTGACTTGTATATAGAAGGCTATTTTGATGATCGTTTTAAGGGTTTTTTTGAGGACGCGAGTACCATTAAAATTGACTATCGAAGGCTAAGTATCCTATTATGAGCTTTTAAAACCATTTAAGCAAATTGAAGGTGAATCTATAGCTCAAATTTCAGTTAAATTACACCAACTGCTTTTGAGGGCAGACCTGTTTGTGTATGAGAATATGAAATTATTTTTAAAAAAAACCCTAACTGGAGCATGATATTTTTAGAAGACCAATGGATCATGGTTCTCCAACATTTCATGGGGTATTTAGAGTGCTCAAAGGATAGAAGCAAATTGGATTCCTAGTTCTACACTACTAAGCTTTCCCACAAGGCTAATAATAGTGCTCAAAGGATGGAAGAGAAAGTGGATGTGTGGTTTTTAAAGCAGTAAATTTTCCAATGTCAATGCCAACACCTAAACCATTGTTAGAAACTTCTACTCTTGTGGACATTGTTGGTGTTCTGAATGCACATTTACGTCAATGTAAAGTCTGTTAGAAAAATATTTACAAGGCCGACACCATTTCTTTATTGTAATATCTAGATGTTCCAAAGTATTGCACAAAATTGAAGGCAACAACTTTGTAGTTTGAGAATGTTCAATTTAAGATGCTGTAAATCTTGCCATGGTTCTGTGATAAACAGCATATATTTCTTTTGTAGGACCATTATGGGTTAGAATCCACAGAAGATAGTGATGAAAATGCCATCATTCCCACCAACCTATAGTAAGGGATGCAGTCGGCAACCCTATACCACTTGTTGTGCTGACCTTGTCCAAGCTTAGAGATGAAGGGATTCAGATGCTTTTGGAATTTAGATGCTCTCTCCGCCATCCTCACCATAGAACTATAAAAAGGCTTAGGGTTTCATTTTTAATCCAAAAGATTCACTTTTAAGTGTTATCTTAAAGTTATCTTACCAATATTTCCTTTAGCCCCAAACAATTTTTGTAGCTCCCTTGCATCTAAGGATGAATCAAGATCATAAATATGATGAATACGATACTAAAGCAAGTGATATAGTATAGAGTTCTTTATCATCTCTAGTTGTGGGGATTTCTCCTCCTTACCATTAACCATGCTCCATAACTCTTGTCTCATTAAAGTGATATGAATTGGAGGCCATAATGAGAATGAGAGAAGGTCTTATCTCATCACTTTGTTGTGCATTGTCTAATCCCTAGTACAATGATGCTTTACATGGCTTCATCATGCAAGTGCATATTTGTGCTCAAAATTTCTGAAAAACCTTGTGCGTTTGCAAAACGATAGTATAGAGGTTTGGGATTTCCTTCGACAATATTATTTTTGGGCTCAAAGATGACCTTCATCAACTCTTATTGCTTTGTGCAGGAAGATGGAAAATTTGAACCAAGTAGCTCATTAAATGTACCTTTCCTTGAAGAGAGGTTTTGGAAGAGGATTAAAATCTAAATAACCTAAAATAATGATAAGACGACTCCATCAAGACAAGCTGAAACCTGGCCTCTAATAATGATAAGACAATTCCACAAAGACAATCTCAAATCCAACCTCTAATGGACAAGTTTGAGATTGATTTATGAGTGCTAACTAATGTAGTTTTAGCAAAGAACTTTGTTTTAATGCAAAAATTAACCGATTTTGGAGTCAACAGTAGAGTACTAGAATCAAGGGGTAAATCAATTTTGATTACATAAAATCAAGGGGGGGAAATCAAATTTGATTTTGGAGTCAACAATAGAGTACTAGAAACACTTGAATGAGATATTAATTAGAGGTGTGAGATGCCAAGAAACATCTCACTGACTAAAATATCTTTGTAATTCATAATCTCAATACACACTCTCTACGACCCATATAGAGATTGGAGTGTCGCTAGGGCTACAATACTTGATGGTTTCTTATCAAAGTTAATGTAGAGATTCCTTATAACATTAGTATATAGTCATTTTTGACAATAGACAAGCAATAGAGCAGATTTAACATGTTGCGTAGATTTGGGCTACCACTTTAGTGTTTGATTTTCCAGAACAAATAGTTATTGTTGATGATATAAGTAAATCATAGAGTTTTTACTTCTTCGCTTAGAAGGCTCTTCACTCCCTTGTAAGTAGTACAGAAGCTATAAATGCTCGTTAATGAGCTGATTAAGCACAAGGGCTATAAAGAGGGAAAAAATAGATTTTAGTAGGGAGCTTGATTTCTAATTATTATGTAATTTAGGAGCTTAATTGTGATGAATGGGTTCAATGAAGATGGAGATGAGGCTCTGATACCCATAATAAGAGTATATTGGTGTTGTGGACTCATAAAATTGGTCCCCTTATAAAGGAACATGCACATGAGCCATTGTGACCCCTTCATTTCCCCCGACATCTTCACCTCCTCCCTACGTGAATGGTTGTCTAAATAAGATAGAATATCCGTGATTCTCTCACTTAGAAACTTGTGGTTATGTGATGTCCTTTTAGTGTGTGTGTGCCTGAGAGAGAGAGAGAGAGAGAGAGAGGTGTAACAAAGCTTAGTTTAAAATGGGAAGTGTATTGTTCATCCTCCACTTGAGAACTCTGAACCAAAACTCTACGAAAGTGTTATATATATATAAGCAGAAAATTTTCACATTATGAGTAACCAGCATAACTTAAAATAGACTCTTGTCTTACTTTGATTAACTCCACTCTGATGCTCTATAATAAAGTCTAATGACTTATTATCCTTTGGCATTTACCATCAATGCTTAGCTGCTGGTGTATCAGTACCAATTACAGATGACAAAAGTAGAGAGTTTCTTGCGAAAAGATGGCATGGGCACCTTACGAGCTGCCACATTGCCGACCCTCAACTGCCCTATGTGGCTATCCCCCTTGTTCTCGTTACTTTTTCTCTTCTTTAGTATTTTCTCTATCTTATTTGGGAGTTAGGGGGTTAGAGAGAGACAATTAGAGTTAGAACAATGAGTTAGAGAGAGAAACAATGGGTTAGAGAGAAAGAGAGTTTAAGGTGGAGAGAGAGAGAGAGAGAGAGAGAGGGAGCGAGCAAGCAAGGGAGGGAGGGAGGGAGAGAGAGAGAGACAATAAGTGTAAGGGTGAGTTGGAGAGAGAGAGAGAGAGAGAAGAGAGAGGTAGGGAGAGGTAGATACAAAGTTAGAGAGGGAGAGAGAGTGAGATAGAGAGTTCAAGAGAGGCAGATGTAGAGAAAGATTGATAGAGAGTTCAAGAGAGGCAAACTACAAGGGATCGGGTTCATACCCTTGCTCCTAGCCGCTAAAAATGACTTGTGAAAAAAAGTAGCGAGCCTGTGTATCAGCACATGTATAATCGCGGCCAAAGACATGCGTGTAAAAGTGCGTGTATAGGACTGTTCAGAAGCACTGATACAGAGGCATATACACGCATTTTGTCAGTTCAACTGCGCTTAGATGTGCTGATAAAAGCGTGTATACATGCATTTTGTCAGGTTAGCTACGCTTATACATGCGTATTTTACAGATTTGATGCGTCTATACACGTGTGTTTTACAAATTATCTGCACATATACACGCGGCTTTTTGCAGATCTAACGCGTTTATACATGCGAACAGAGAGAAAAAAAAATCCAGAGTGCTATTTGGTACCTGAATGCTGTTCCAGCATTCCAGCACCCAATAACACTCTCTCTGTTTTTTTTTTGGGTGCATTGGATCATCCACGAGGAAGATTAAGACAAGAACGACATGAATGCATACATTGACAATACATGATTCAAGACAGACATGAATGCAATACTATCGATTCACGATTCAATATTACTATCAAAATTTTATGTATACACATATATAAAAGGGAGTCCATATGTCGAAGTAGCCCATGGCTTCAATTACAAAAATATATATACAACCACATCCTCAATATGGAATGTGATACTAAAAGTCTGAGTACTACTCAGACCCAGATGATGACTCGGTGCTCCCTCCATGCTCAGATGAGCTCACATCAGTCGAAATGTCTGATGAGTAGTACTCACGTCCACCCTCTGTAGTGGCGGCGGATGGATCATCAGCAGCTTGTACCTGTTCAAGTAATATATAGTATATAAGTATATATATATGTAATTCAATAAACCAAAATCATTCGTTTAGAGTTTTCAAGTACCTGTCGACTGTATGGTCTCATGGCCATCTCAAACTGCGCGTCCGTAATACGTCCCTCGGCTCTGAAGATGGCCCACGTGTCACGTCTGCTATGCCGGTGAGCATACCCAATATCGTGGGCTGTGGGCTTCCTCCCCGTAACCCATCGCTGTATCATAATCAACACAATTTGTAAGATTAAAACAATCATAGAATTAATGAATTAAGTAAACAATCAAATAAAGTGGCAAGATACTTACGAACTCTGCCTCCCATGACTCGACGCCTCCAGATCCAAAATGCAAAGATCCAATGGTCTCCATCTGGATCCGTTGTGCCTCCACATGCTGCCTGCTCTTCATGCCACCCTCTGCTCGTTTCTTTGCCTCCTTCCACTTGCGTTTGTGCACAGTGGTGGTGGCAGGTTTCTCGGCAGGATAGCCACCCGTAGCTACATTTAGCCCATCATCGTACGCATGTTTTTTAAGGTGAGATCTTTTATTACTTAAGATCTCCCTTATTCGCGTCCTTCCCCATACATCTGAGAATGTAGCATGTGGGGGATTGGGGTACCGACTATGTACAACCTCTATCACCTCCCTAACTAATCGGCTATTTTGATCTTTAAATTTAATAAAACAATTTCTATACAAGTTTGATACTACCCCACGCATGTACTCCATTACCTCTTTCCCCCTCGCATCCATCACTATCCCGCCCCTATCTGTCACATCATAGCAGATCACTCCCTCCACCTCTCTCATCTCCTCCTCATCCGAACTGTCTCCTCTAACTCTTCTCCCTCTATCTCCTCTCTCACTGCGTAGGCATAGATGGCAGTGGAGTGCCCTGGATACTCGCAGTAGGGGTATAGACACCAGGCATGGAAGGAGGGGGATGGGCATACATGTCCTCTGTAAGCTCAACTAGACCAAAATGGCGCCCAAAATGATTTAGCATCTCCATCAGCCAATTGTTGTATGCAAAATGGATCGGATGAAGAACCTAGAATATCCATAAAGAATCTGTAAAAATAAAAGTATATACATGATTGCATCAAAGCACAAATGCAAGCTAGGCGCACATATGATTTTCCACCATCAAACTGACATCACTATCTAGAGAATTCACATCTTCAACAACACTCAGAACTATAGAGTTATCCTCCTACAACTCTTCAAAAACTACATCACTATCACCACAACATCCATCTTGTGTGGTTATCTTCAAAGAATGCACACACATTATTGCATGCATGACTATCACCATTCTCATGTACATCATGGGCTATCTCTTGACTCACACAAACACCATCATCCAAGCCACCTATCAGCTCTAAGACCATAGAATGGGGAAACACAGTCGCGTGTATACACCCGTCCAGAAATGCATGTATACACCCATCCAAAAACGCATGTATATGCGCGTGAATAGTCTGTGCAGACAGCGTACACGCGTTCCTACACGCGTCCTGCGAAAATTTTTTTTTGAAAGCGACCGACCTCTGACAAATCGTCCTTATAAAAGGCCCACTGTCGCCCCCTGTCATGATCATTCACCATATGGCAACCAGAGAAGGAGAAGGTCGGAGACAAACCCATAAAGGCAAGAGACAATAGCATAAACAAATCTGAGAAAAGAGACAGGGCAAAGGACAAACTGACTCACCTCTGAAAAAGTGAGTCTTCTTTCTAGTCGGTTTCCTTCACCCGTGTGTGCTTCTTGTCTGCTCCTTGCACTTAGGTTTAGTGCTTTGTTGGAAGAGGCAACAACGAAGGTGAGCAGATCTATTTTTTAAAAATGTTTATTTGGGGAAGGCAGGTTATTTTTAGGTTGAACAGGTCGTCGTGTGTAAAAACGCGTGTATTTCTGCGTGTATGATAAATCAGCCGCGTTCATACACGCAATTTTTAGGATATAGCCGCGTTTATACACGCGATTTTCAGGATGTAGCCGCGTTGATACACGTGATTTTTAGGATGTAGCCGCGTTTATACACGCGATTTTCAGGATGTAGCCGCGTTGATACACGTGATTTTTAGGATGTAGCCACGTTAATACACGCGATTTTTAGGATCTAGCCGCGTTAATACACGCGATTTTTATACTTTCATTAAAAACTGATTATGATTTTGTGTTTTCTGGTTTGTACATAGGATGTCATCAACCTCCTCAAGCAGTTCTGGTGAGGATGAGACAATGCGTCATCGTAATCGCGATGTGTGGTTTTTTGGGACAAAGGATCAAGTGTATGTGTAATCGATGTCAAGGATGCATTGTATGAGCACGTCGAATTACCTTGAATCACATCTCCATGTATGAAGAATGGAATCAAACATCTTAGTATGTATCTCGCCTGAGAAATAATTTATCAATTTTCATATCTCTCTAGATATAAATATACATACTAAGATGGCATGGAATCTAGTTAGAAACTCCACCTATCTCGCGCGCTCGAGATATGTTGAGATGCTGACTAGATCGCCCGAGATATTGCGTGGCTCTTCCATTCATGAACTTACATGGCCGACACATACCTCAACCGAGATATGTGACCACGACAGCTTGGCATTGTGTGATTGGTCATTTTTAACTCACCTGAGATACTCAGACATGGATTTTACAGGCAAAAAAATGTCCCACTTTTTGCCAAACTACCTGCAAAGTAGCCAGCTTATCATGCCACTTCCCACCACTCTTGCTACATTAACAGTAGGAGTGTCATGTTTTCTTGAATCTTTCTTTTGAATTTCTTCTCTTATGCGTTTGGCCACTACAGGTGCAGAGGGTGGATACATGACTTTTTCTTCGGTCCTCCTAAAAAGTGTTCTCTTAGTCGAGGCACCCCACCTGATTTTACTACATGGCATAGCTTACACTCCCAATCTATGAATCGATCACCAACGTTAATTGCATATTGCCACTCTATCCCAGGTGCCTTATTTTTCCTGTTATTTGAAATTTGGACTCTATTGGAGGTATCACTGGATCCAACATTGTCCTCCATCTGAACAAATAGCCTATTCAACCAAGCATATAACAATGAATACATAAATGAAAAAACAACAAAGTCACTCACGTATTACAAAACATACATTAGCAGACAAAGTACTTCGAAACTATCTTAACAAATACCAAAGATCATCACATAACACAAAACTACTTCAAACTATCTTGCAAGGTCTTACTACAAAACTACTTCGAAACTATCATGCACATTGCACCCCCAATGAAGGATGCCTTTTGTACCCAATTAAGGATACTTTACACAATCAAAGATCTATGCTTGCCTAATACTCTAGTATAGGACAATAGACCTTCTCTAACATTCACAAAAAAAACTCAAAGATCTATGCTTGCCCAATACTCTAGTATAGGACAATAGACCCTTGTCTACTCTAAACTATATCAAGTATCAAGAACCAATACAAGCCCCTAAGCAAGACTCTTGGCTCCATCCAACCATTCATAAAGCAGAATGAGGTAGATTACCTACGTAGCTCAAATGCAAAGCTGAATGACTCCAAATTTGTTTCTAAATCTCCACAAGTATTAGCTACGAACCACACCCTGCCCCCAATTCAAAGAACTAAGGACAAGTGGCTCAATAGCCTTAGGAGTGCCTACTAGAAAAGACGACAGCCCCTAAGATAAGGACGTTCTTCCCAAGAGGACACTTCTAGCAACTCGAGAGCTCTACAAGTACTTTGAGGAGAGATATCATACCACCAAAACAAGGACTATCTCCCCAAAAGCTCCACGATGGGTGTCGGGCAGTGTTTATATACAGAACATAACCCCGCCGGGCTTCTTTGGTTTTCCCGGTGGGCCTGCCGGGATATCTAATTTCCCGGCGGGCCCGTTGGGAAAGCTAAAAGCCCAGAGGTGTTACGGGACTAGTGGCTTCTGGCAGGTCATTGCTCAGGTCATGTGAATATACAATGTGATCACAAGTTTTAATATGTTAACAATAGGTTTTGTTAACGTGATCACGAAATTGTGAAGACGTTAATGAAATCCGTGATCTCCAATTTAGCCTTGGACTCATTCTTCACATATCATCAGGCGATTTGGCCTTGCACACTCAGATAGTGATGCTCACCATGCCTTGCACTCATTCTTCATTGATCATCTGGCCTTGCACCTAGTCAGTGATGCTCCTATTGAGTTTCTCTCATTCTTGGCCATTAGTGATGCTCTTGCTCATCGTTTGAAGGCTGGGATGTGTGACGTCTGTGTAGCTATTGTTGGTGACGGTGACCATATGCTTATTGAGTGTTTAGAGAGACATACATGGTACATCGCCTATAGGCCAAGATGTGCAATGTCCGTTACCTGCTGAAAAGATTTATTTTTCTTTTGAAAGTGTTATTCTTATTAAAATGGAATTTATGCATAGTAGAATGCATAAAAGATTTATTTTTATTTTAAAAGTATTATTCTCATTAAAATGAAATTTATGCATAGTAAAATACATAAAAGGTTTATTTTCCTTAAAATTGAACTCATGCCTAAATAGATGCAAAAAATGATTTTTAGAAAAGTGTTATTCCTACTAAAGTTGTATTTATGCCTAATTAGATACGTAAAGAATCTTTATATCAAAAAATTAGAATTCTCCTACTTCCTATAAGTAGATGTGATAAGATGTGATAGGATTCACATAGATGTAAGAGGATGTATGTATGTGGATGTGGATGTATGAATGAGGATGTGAAAATGGATGTATGGATGTAGATGTGCATGTGGATGTGGATGTGGATATATGGATGTAGATGTGGATGTGGATTTATGTATGTGGATATGGATGTATGAATGTGGATGTGAAAATGGAGGTATGGATGTAGATGTGGAAGTATGAATGCGAATGTAGATGTGGATGTGGATGTATGGATGTGAATGTGGATGTGGATGTGGATGTGGATGTGGATATATGGATGTGGATGTATGGATGTCGATGTGGATGTATGGATGTATGTATGTGGATGTGGATGTATGAATGAGGATGTGAAAATGGATGTATGGATGTAGAGATGGATGTGGATGTATGGATGTAGATGTGGATGTGGATGTATGTATGTGGATATGGATGTATGAATGTGGATGTGAAAATGGAGGTATGGATGTAGATGTGGATGTATGGATGTGAATGTGGATGTGGATGTGGATGTGGATGTGGATGTGGATGTGGATGTATGGATGTATGTATGTGGATGTGGATGTATGAATGAGGATGTGAAAATGGATGTATGGATGTAGATGTGGATGTGGATGTATGTATGTGGATGTGGATGTGGATGTATGTATGTGGATGTGGATGTGGAAATGGATGTATGGATGTGGCTCTGGATATGGATGTATCAATGTGGATGTATGGATGTATGTATGTGGATGTGGATGTATGAATGAGGATGTGAAAATGGATGTATGGATATAGATGTGGATGTGGATGTATGGATGTAGATGTGGATGTGGATGTGGATGTATGTATGTGGATATGGATGTATGAATGTGGATGTGAAAATGGAGGTATGGTTGTAGATGTGATGTATGGATGTGAATGTGGATGTGGATGTGGATGTATGAATGAGGATGTGAAAATGGATGTATGGATGTGGATGTGGATGTATGAATGAGGATGTGAAAATGGATGTATGGATGTAGATGTGGATGTGGATGTATGTATATGGATGTGGATGTGAAAATGGATGTATGGATGTGGATGTATGGATGTATGTATGTGGATGTATGAATGAGGATGTGAAAATGAATGTATGGATGTAGATGTGGATGTGGATGTGGATGTAGATGTGGATGTGGATGTAGATGTGGATGTGGATGTATGTATATGGATATGGATGTATGATTACGGATGTGAAAATGGAGGTATGGATGTAGATATGAATGTATGGATGTGAACGTGGATGTGGATGTGGATGTGAATGTGGATGTGGATGTGGATGTGGATGTATGTATGTGGATGTGGATGTATGAATGAGGATGTGAAAATGGACGTATGGATGTAGATGTGGATGTGGATGTGGATGTATGTATGTGGATGTGAATATATGATATGTGATGTGAATGAATCTGAGGTGATGAGATGGAAAATGATGTGATTGGATCCTAATTGGATCCCATCACTACAGCGATTGGCTAACCCATGGGAGTGGATGGGGTTAGGCTGGACTGATAGATCTGTAAATCGAGACTCAATTTCTGTTTAGTTCAATAGATGAAGTAAATCCCGGACAAAAATTGTTCTATGGAAAAGAATCAACAGCTATGCCTCTCAATGAGGAAAAAAGCGTTGGTCTCTATGATCCAAGTACAGTCGTTTTTCCTGTTCTGACTATGAAACTTACAAGTTCGGTCGGATCAGTTTAGCTAGTTAAGGCTTTTGACTACATTAGGGAAAAGTTATCCTGGTGCAATCACCCGTGCTTTTTGAGCAAAGGAAGTTTTTCCGGGTTCGGTTTTGGAAAAACCAATCGATTAGTCTCTTGTCTGGATATCCGTGGGCGAGGCCCCGAATGTGGGACCCTGCCCCGTTCAAGAAGTGCTACTTCCGCTGCTAGTACCCCAAAATTTGTTGCATAGTGGGGACGGGGATCTTACTCATTGATGAAAGTACATATAGAACCATGGAGAAACATTTGATAATCTACATTTTGTACTTGGCGGGAATGGCAAAGGAGATTCTAGCTGTAAATTTGTGAGATTGCTACCAGTTGATAATGGATCTGGGGAGGCAATATACAATGTTATCCATGCCATGCTCTTAGAGAGCAATCGGGATTTGAAGAAACTAGTTGAATTTGTAAAACGGATTGTGCCTCAGCAATGACAGGTCATAAGACAGGTGCAGTGGCATGGTTTTAAGCATCGTCTTCATGAATTATGGGTGTGCATTGTGAGATCCTTGTCCCCACCGTGCAACAAATTCAAGGGTGGTAGCAGAAGTAGCACTTCTTGCACAGGGTAGGGTCCCTCACTTGGGGCCTCGCCCACCACACGGATATCCAGACAAGAGACTAATCCATCGGTTCTTCCAAAACCAAACTCGAAAAAACTTCCCTTGCTCGGAAAGCACGGGCGATTCCTCCAGGATAATTTTTCTCTAATGTAGTCAATAGCCATAACTAAATGAACTGATCTAACCAAACCCGTAAGTCCCATAGTTAGATTAGGGAAAAGATTGCACTTGGATCATAGAGACCAATGCTTTTTTCCTCGTTGTTGAGAGAGACACAGCCGTTGATTCTTTTCTATATTTTTGTCCGGAATTTACTTCATCTATCATACAATAACAGAATTGAGTCTCAATTTAGGGATCCATCAGTCCAGCCTAACCCCATCCCCATCCAATCCCGTGGGTAAGGCCAACCGCCCAACCACTGTAGTGATAGGATCCATTTAGGAATTTGGTTAGGTTTTGTCTCGGGTACCAGGGAAAAAAGTTCCTACGCCTCCTATTTCATGCAAACTTAAAATTAGTCACACCACTCACACCCAATATGAAATTACCTTTTTCACAGAATCAGCTGTCTTTAAAATAATCATTTAATGAAATCATAGAGTCACTGATCATAATCCTCAACATTTCTGGTTGAATCCTTAATTCTAATCATTCCTTCATCGGTGTACCTATGGTATCATTGGCAACCAGAATGCTCACCACCTGTCCACTCAAGGGCCTTTTTGATAGTTCCTAGCTCATATAGTAACCGACAATATAGTAACCGACAATATATTCACGTATCAAAATGGAATCTCTGTTGAAGATCAACAAGGTCAACCAACAACGGATCCATATAAAAGAGCCATGGACTCATCCGTTGAGGACCAGCAATGTCAACCATGCCCGAATTCAAAAAACAACTCTTACTCCTTGTTCTAATATCTTCCTCGACGCACGTGTGGGTACCTCTCGGCGACCCAAATCCCGAGCACGGTATGGTTAGCACCCTCTAGGATCCTTCGTAGGTGACCTAGCGCTTCACTCATAGGCTGCTTCCTTGGTCCCTCATCCACTGTACCGGCAGCGGAAGCTCACAATTTTAATCGAACTGAGGCTCGGCCGACCTACGTGAAACGTCCTCCATTGACTCTCCGTCACTCAGCTGTTGCAACTTTATTAGACTAGGTCTCCACAACCTCATTCACAAGACGGTCAAAATGCTTTCCCAGCATTCTTGACATAAAATAGCCATTTAAAAACAGGTCATAAATACAGTTTCTATAAGGAACTCTCGTCTTTCCACATTGTTCTACATCAATACTCATTTAATTCATGTGTATTCCCATTCTCATCACATCATTTCCCATTTCATCACATCTTTTCTCATTTATCCGCATCAGATCTCATCCACTCGCATCTAGCCATATCCGCATCTCATCACATCACATTCATTCACATCTCATCCATTCAGACCACATCACATTCACTCACATCACATCTCATTCATTTTACCTACATCTCATTCATTCACATCTATCCCGATTCACATCCCATCACATCACATTCATTCATATATCCATCATATTCACATTCATTCATATCCATCACATTCACATTCATTCATATCTATCACATTCACATTCATTCATATCCATCACATTCACATCCACATATATTTATGACACATTCATCACATTCACATCCACATATATTTATGTCACATCACATCTCTTTCCATCACATCACATTCTTTCACATACACATCTATATCCATTATTCCACATGCTCATTCACATCAATTCTTTCACATATACATTCACATCCATTCTTCACTTATACATTTACATCCATTTTCATCACATATCATCCACTCATATTCTATATCATTCATTTACATCCTGATTCACATGACATCACATCTCATCCATTCATTCACATCTATCTGATTCACATCACATCTTATCACATCTATTCACCTCACATCTCATCACCTCTATTCACATCACAACCACCCATCCATTCATTCACACTTATCTGATTCTCATCACATCGCGTTACATCTATTCACCTCACATCTCATCACCTCTATTCACATCACATCCATCCATCCATTCACATCTATCTGACTCACATAACATCTCATCACATCTATTCACCTCAAATCTCATTACCTCTATTCACATCACATCCATCCCCATCCATTCATATCTATCTGATTCTCATCACATCTATTCACATCACATCTCATCACATCTATTCACCTCACATCTCATCACCTCTATTCACATCACATCTCATCACATCTATTCACCTCTATTCACCTCACATCTATCCACCCATTCACATCTATTTGATTCACATCACATCTATCTGATTCTCATCACATCTATTTGATTCACATCACATCTATTTGATTCACGTCACATCTATTCACATCTATCTGATTCTCATCACATTTATTCACATCTATCTGATTCTCATCACATCACATCTATTCGATTCTCATCACATTTATTCACATCTATCTAATTCTCATCACATCTATCTGTTTCTCATCACATCAATCTGATTCTATTCACATCTATCTGATTCACATCACATCTCATCATATCTATTCACCTCACATCTCATCACCTCTATTCACCTCACATCTCATCACTTCTATTCACATCACATCCATCCATCCATTCATTCACACTTATCTCATTCTAATCACATCTTGTTACATCTATTCACCTCACATCTCATCACCTCTATTCACATCACATCCATCCATCCATTCACGTCTATCTGATTCACATCACATCTCATCACATCCATTCACCTCACATCTCATCACCTTTATTCACATCACATCCATCCATCCATTGATATCTATGTGATTCACATCACATCTCATTACATCGATTCACCTCACATCTCATCACCTCTATTCACATCACATCTCATCACCTCTATTCACATCACAACCACCCATCATTTCATTCACACTTATCCTATTCTCATCACATCTCGTTACATCTATTCGTAGAATTTAAACATAGAATTTAAGAGAATTTTAATTTTTGATATAAAGATTCTTTACGCATCTATTTATGCATAAAAATCAACTTCGGTGAGAATAACACTTTTATAAAAATCCTTTCATGCATCTATTTATGCACAAATTCAATTTTAAGCAAAATAACACTTTTGAAAGAAAAATAAATCCTTTATACATCTTTCTATGCATAAAATCAATTTTAATGAGAATAATACTTTTGAAATAAAAATAAATCTTTTTTGCATCTTTCTATGCATAAAATCAATTTTAATGAGAATAACACTTTTGAAAGAAAAATAAATCCTTTATGCATCTTTCTATGCATAGAAATTAAATTGAATGAAAACAACACTTTTATAATAAAAATTTCCATTGTGCATATAGAAATTAAATTTAATGAGAACAACACTTTTATAATAAATAATTTTCATTATGCATCTTTCTATGCATAGCAATTAAATTCAATGAAAACAACACTTTTATAATAAAAATTTCTATTATGCATCTTTCTATGCATAGAAATTAAATTCAATGAAAACAACACTTTTATAATTAAAAAATTTTCATTATGCATCTTTCTATGAATAGAAATTAAATTCATTTAAAATAAAACTTTTATAATCAAAACATTTCCATTATGCATCTTTCCATGCATATAAATTAAATTCAAAGAAAATAACACTTTTATAATAAAAAAATTACCAATGTGCTTTTATACTAAAAAGATTTCCAATATGCATCTTTTTATGCATAGAAATTAATTTCAATAATTAATATCAATAATATCCATGCATATTCATAGGTGAATATGTACATGGAGTAAATAAAAATATTTCTTTTAGAATGCACAAACGGTGGGAATTACTCTTTTAGAATAACATAAAAATAAACTTTATTTTCCATAAAATTTAAGAAAATTTGGCCATAACCTCCTTTGTATGGCTAACCATTTCTCAAATTTTAACATTCTATTTTCAATTTAAAATTAACCCCAATTTGAAGTAAAGTACTCTAATCTAGTCAATTTTCACTTTCTAGAGAGTAAACATAAGAAAAGTTTAATCAATTTATTTTTTACTCACTTTAGGATAAAGAAAGGGTGAATTCTTGAGGAAGAGAAGGGGTGGTCTTTTCATCAAGGCATAACATCAAGATTCACTTTAATCAACTAAAAAAAACAAGGAAATCAGAAAATCATAGATTTAAAATTAAAAAGTAGAAATTTTAGCTTACATGGAGTTTTCTAAGCTTTCCTTTGGTTTGAGGGATTGAGGGTTCTACTCTTGTTTGGATCAAGAGTGGTCATTAATTTCTTTGGAGAGGATTTAGTAAAAAACAAGTGAATTCAATGTAATTGGCTCTAGGTATAGGAGTAGAGTAACAATGCATAAACACTATTAACCTTTTATGAAGGGGGAGGCTTCTATTTATAGGAAAAAATGAGCCTCTAACCAAGCAAACTAATTCTAGAATTTTCGAGATCAGTTTGGTCAATTTTTGACCATTTTTAGGTCAGTTTAGCTTACTTTTTGGATCTAGTTGAAATAGGAGAGAGGAGAGATGAAAATATCTCATTATTTATGAGTTTAAAACTCCTCCACACATGTGAAATAGGCACCTCCTTCACGAGGATAGATCCCCACACTCAGATGTCAAAATTGCATCATTTCCTCTAAATATCTCTTCTTTTTAAACTAATAAATCTTGTCCTTAGTCAACTCTTCATCTTATGTGAGCATTTACTCATTTTTGGGGGATTTTCTTTTATTCTTCAATTTATCTCCTCCCTACATTTATATTAATCTTATTGGTCCATATGAACCTTAGTTGAATCATAATCCAAAAATTTCTAAAAATCTGGACCCTTAAGCTAAGGTCCTTTTTACCTATTTTCAATTAATTCCAATTGCACATTGGAAAGTTCTTTTTGAATTTTTATTTCAAGGGAAACCATTTTAGACACTAAGAGGATTTTTATATCCAAAAATATCTCAATTTTGAATTACCTCCCTCTAGACATTTTCTCTTTCTAGGCCAAAATAGAGTAAAACATGATCTTTCTTTTATTTGAGAGAGGGGAATAATTATAAGATTAGAAGGGGAGGTTCTTACACCTACACACCTCAAAAGCCGGAGGGAGGAATCTTACATTCTACCCCACTTAAAAAACGCGAGATGTCCTCATCTCGCAAAATTAGAGGAGAACTCTTTCCCTTAAGGTCCAACTGATTCTGGGGTTCCTTATAGTCTGGTGAACCCAACAAAATCCTGGGATAAAGATCCCTTATATAGAACTCATCATCAGATAACAATTCACTCAGATCATATCATTCAATCCTTATCACAATAATGGTCTATTAGACCGAAATTTTCATCTGAACAGTCCTCCATGGGAATTTCAATTATACATATTTTTAATTTGTTATCCCTTAACTTGATGCACTGGGTTAAGTGTTAATAGCAGCAATCTGTCAGCACAATCCACTAATCTCATAGTGATTTGTTGAAGTCATTAACGTCATTCCAGTTATGAACATCATCACGGAAACTCGTCCCATTCATCCTCATTGTGGTTATGCTCAGCTTATTACATTTCAACCAAAATTCAGGAATCATCATTTTTCAATCAAAATCCAAATCAACTCATCAGTTCTCAACCAAAATTTAAAAATCATATCAACCACATTCGAATTTATCATCTGGATAGCATTTATGCTTATAATTTCAAGTCTTAGATTTACTCGTACTATAGTAAAGAGCTACAGTTATACCCTCGGTATATACAGGTAGTCACAGTCCTTGGAACTATAAGGTAAATACCATCATGTTTAGGTCTCAAGCAAGTCAAGAATTCCATGCAGTTGCGATACTTGCATCTGAAGACCCAATCACCAATTTATGAATTTCAATTTGAATAACAATTTGTATGAATTTTATCACACAATTACAACCTTTTACTGCTACTTCAAAAGTTTTTGACATTTTTGGCTTCTCGGTTGATCCACATTAACCAAATTTCTCTGATACGAGCTGTGAGATCCCTATCCCCACCATGCGCAATGAGTTTAGGGATGCTAGAAGCGGAAGTAGCACTTCTTGTGCGGGGCAGGGTCCCTCACTCGGGGCCTCGTCCCCCATGGATATCTGGACAAGAGACTAATCCATCGGTTCTTCCAAAATCGAACCCGAAAAAACTTCCCTTGCCCTAAAAGCAAGAGCGATTCGTCCATGATAGTTTTTCTCTAACATAGTCAAAAGCCTTAACTAACTGAACTGATCTGACCAAACCCGTAAGTCCCATAGTCAGATCAGGGAAAAGATTGCACTTGGGTCATAGAGACCAACGCTTTTTTTCTCATTGTTGAGAGGCTCAGCCGTTGATTCTTTTCCATAGAACAATTTTTGTCTGGGATTTACTTCATCTATCGTACCATAACATAATTGAGTCTCAATTAAGGGATCCATCAGACTAGCCGCCACTCAATCCTATGGGTTAGACCGCCCAACCATCCACTGTAGTGATAGGATCCATTTAGGAATTTGGTTAGGTTTTGTCTCGGGTACCAGGGAAAAAAGTTCCCATGCCCCCTAGCCGGGTATTCATACAAGCTTAAAATTAGTCATACTGCTTACACACCCAATGTGAAATTACCTTTTTCATAGAATCAGCTGTCTTTAAAACAATCATTTAATGAAATCATAGAGTCACTGATCATAATCCTCAAAATCTCCGGTTGAATCCTTAATTCCAACAATCATTCCTTCATTGGTGTACCTATGGCATCATTAGCAACCAGAACGCTCACCACCTGTCCACTCAAGGGCCTTTTCGATAGTTCCTAGCTCATAGTAACCGGCAATATATTCACATATCAAAATGGAATCTCCGTTGAAGATCAGCAAGGTCAACCAACGGATCCATATAAAAGAGCCATGGACTCATCCGTAGGACCAGCAAGGTCAACCAACTAGATCCATGCCTGAGTTCAGAAAACAACTCTTACTGCTTGTTCCAATATCTTTCTTGATGCATGCGTGGGTATTGTCGGTGACCCACAGCTTGAGCACGGTATGGTTACCTCTAGGATCCCTCACAAGTGACCTTGCGCTTCACTCATAGACCGCTTCCTTGGTCCCTCATCCACCGTACCGGAAGCTCACCATTTTAATCGAACCGAGGCTAGTCAAGACCTCGGCCAACCTTGCTATGCGAGACATCCTCCATTGACTCTCCATTAGCTGTTGTAACTTTATCAGACTAGGTCTCCACAACCTCATTCACAAGACAATCAAAATGCTTCCCCATCATTCTTGACATAAAATAGCCATTTAAAAACAGGTCATAAATACATTTTCTCTAACGAACTCTCGTCTTTCCACATTGTTCCACATTAATACTCATTTATTTCATGTGTATTCCCATTCTCATCACATCATTTTCCATTTCCTCACTTCTTTTCTCATTTATCTGCATCAAATCTCATCCACTCGCATCTACCCATATCCACATCTTATCACTTCACATCTCATCCATTCAGACCACATCACATCTCATTCATTTTCATGTGTATTCCCATTCTCATCACATCATTTTCCATTTCATCACTTCTTTTCTCATTTATCCGCATCAAATCTCATCCACTCGCATCTACCCATATCCACATCTCATCACTTCACATCTCATCCATTCACATCCCATCACATTCATGTTGAGATATCAAGCTCATCTAGTGAGGCGGTGGACACTGATGACCCACCTGGGAGATAGGCCCCATCACATCACATTCATGTTGAGATATCGAGCTCATCTAGTGAAGCGGTGGACATTGATGATGACCCACCTAGGGGATAGGCCCCACAATTACACCACTGGCATGGTTGGTGAGATCATGGGTAATATGCGACCAGTGGGATGACAGGCTATGTGGCAGCCATTCTAGAGACTACTGGCATAGTTATAGCGCCAGTTCACTTTGTTGGGTTCACACTATAGAGAACCATTTTAGAGACTGGCATAGTTATAGCACCAGCTCATTTAGTTGGGTTCACACTATAGAGAACCCTAATATGTATTTGGTTGAGTACCTTTCATTTTGTGTGTACTCTTATCTTTGTATATGGTGTGTTGAGTGTTGAGTGAAGAAGAAGAAGATTTTGAGCCTCTCACCTTGTGTGTTCTCTATTAGGGTTTTGTGAGTGTGTTTGTGCTTGTTGCAAGAGCTCAAGCTCTCTTCTCCCCTACATCTTTTCATGGTATCAGAGTCTGGTTCATGCTAAGGGCTGAGCTGCAAGCAAAAGAATCACAGGAAGCGGTACGAGGGTAAGAGCTTCAACTACTCTTCCCCATTTGTGTTGGCAATTACACCCTTGTCTCGGGAGCTCTACGGGGGAGACACCGGTAAACGATCTCTGATTGAGGAGCTTTCTTCGTGGGAGTAAAGCTATAGGGAAACTGTACTGTCCTATCGGACATAATTTTTGTGTCCAAATTCTGTCCTATATCGGACACAATTTTTGTGCCGAAAACACGTTTCGGGCGCGTCAGGATCTCCGTTTTTCAAAAAGCAGGCAATTGTGAGCACTGCAGGTAAGTCATCGATTCCCTGCAGATCTCTGTTTTAAAAACTGCAGGAAGACAGATTGACTGTGTAGACACTATGTGTGCTGCAAGGAGGTCAACAGTTTCCATTGGGTGTATGTATACACATTGAGGTCACTGGTTGTGACATTTGAGTGTAGTACAATACCGCTATTATGCAAAAAATACAGCAGTTTGTGCAGGACAAACCAGAGTGCTATTTTTGGTAATTTTGTGTGTCTGGCAAGATGTCAAATGATGGCATAAACCACATTGTTGCTGAGAAGCTTGATAAGAATAACTTCCATGCTTGGAGGTTCAGGTTGACGAATTTCCTAATGGAAAAGGGTTATTGGGACTACATAGAAGGTGAGCATGAAGAGGCATCAGAGATACCAGAGATGAATCTGGCTGCTATAGACATGAAAGAGTTTAAGAATTGGAACGAAGGGGTCAAAAAAGTTATGTATTGGCTCTCTATCAGTATACAGGACACCATGATTGGGCAGATACAGGATGCCAAGTCTCCCAAGGAGGTGTGGGACACCTTGGTAAAACTCTATGAAACAAATACCAAGGCACGAAAGATACAATTGAAGAATGAACTTCATACTGTGGAGAAAAAGAGTATATCTGAGAATGACTATGCATTGAAGATAAAGGGTATTGTGAAATCCCTTGCATCTATTGGTGTTTCAGTAGATGATGATAAGGTGGAAGTCTGTTTACATGGTCTTGGGCCACAATACAAGGCATTCAAGACGTCTATTCAGACTCGGGAAAACATTCCCAATTTCACAGATTTGGTGTCTATGTAAATTATAGAAGAGAAGAGCTTGGGTGAAGACCAATAGTTTTCACAAAACAAAAATAGTTCACAGCAATAGGCCTTCTACACAAGTTCAGGAGTGAAAGAGGACGAGGTAGAGGAGGCCGTGGACACAGTCAAGGAGGTGGCCGAACAGGTAATCAAAATTATGGCTAGCAGTACCAACAACAACAGTCCCAGAATTCACAACAACAACAACAACACGCAGGTGGAAGAGGCCAATTCAGAGGTACGGGAAATCAAAGAGGTCGTGGAAATTGGTAGAGGCAGTATAATGATACACGTGGATGCTTTTATTGTGGTAAGCGTGGACATGTGCAGGCAGATTGTTATAAGAAGCAGGCTAACATGCAAAATGAAAAATTGCAGCAAAACAACTATGCATCCTTGAGCAGAAACAATGAGGATAATGAAAGGTTGTTTGTTATGCAGCATGTCGTTAATGCCTTGTCTGAAAATGTTGAAGCAGCACATAAAGATGATGTATGGTACGTTGATTCAGGTGCTTGGAACCACATGACAAGTCATCAGGAGTGGTTCAAGGAGATGAAGAACCTTGATAGACCACGTTTTGTGGAAACAGGGGATGACACTGCTCATCCAATTGCCCATGCTGTGGAGATGTGGCATTGTCTATGCAGGATGGCAAAGTGAAGTACCTTGCAGATGTTATGTTGAAGACTTTAAAGACAAGTGCAGGTTGGTTGCAAAAGGCAACAGAGTGGGCAAAATGTTTATGTTGAATGTAAACATGACTGAAGTGAGTGCTACGATGTTTACAAATGGTTCAAGAACTATTGCAGACAGAGACATTTGGCATAAAAGAATTAGACATGTGAATGTGTAGAGAATGAAGTCTATGCAGACTAAAGGAATTGTGACAGGGCTGCCAAAGTTTAAAGTTGAAGGTATGCAGAGAATTAGACATGTGAATGTGTAGAGAATGAAGTCTATGCAGACTAAAGGAATTGTGACAGGGCTGCCAAAGTTTAAAGTTGAAGGTATGCAGAGAATATGTGAAGCATGCTAATTTGAAAAGCAAAGAAAGCATGTATTTTCACGTAACAGAAATGTGAGCAAAAATGCACTAGATGTTGTGCATTCAGATGTATGGGGTCCTACGAAGACTATGTCTATGGGATGCTGCATGTATTATGTGACATTTATTGATGACCACACAAGGAAAGTGTGGGTATACTTCATGAAGGAGAAGGGTGAGGTGTCCACTCATTTTCAAAATTTCAGAGTTATGGTTGAAAAGCAAACAAGGAAATATGTAAAGTGCCTAAGGTTAGATGGAGGGGGGGAGTACTTCTCCAATGAGTTCTCTGAATTTTTAAAGAAGAATGGTATTCGGAGATAGTTTACATGCAGATACACTCCGCAACAAAATGGAGTTACTGAGCAGAAAAACAGGCACATTGCTGAGATTGCACGAGCATTGATGGAAGAGAAGAATATGCCGCATAACTATTGGGCTGAGGCTGTTTCTACAGTAGTTTACATCATGAACAGGACTCCAACTCTAGCCATACATGATGTATTTCCACAGGAGAGGTTTACTGGCAGAAAACCTGATTTGTCTCATCTGAAAGTCTTTGGACGCATTGCATATGTGCATGTGCTAGATGAGCTGAGAACTAAGCTGGATTCAAAAGTTGAAAAATGTGTGTTTATTGGATACTCCCTTGAGAAAAAGGGATACAGGTGTTATAACCGTGCTACACGTGAGTTGAGGGTAAGCAGGGATGTTTTTTTTGATGAGAAACTGGTATGCTGCTGAAAAAGAAGCTATTGGGGCTGATGTGAGTGGAAATGTGGTTGCACAGAATGCAAGTCAGTAATCACAGTCTTTGAGTGGACCAGGAGAGTCCTCATCTAGTGGTTCGGTTGATAGACCATGGAGTGGTAGGCTGTGTCATAATACCAGTCCTGCAAATGTGATTAGTACATCACATAAAGGCAAAGAGAAAGTGGTTGAGCCCCTTAGTATGCCTAACATTTCTGTATGGCATTGTCATGTTGATGGAGAGTCTAGTGGCTCAGAGAGATGAGCCTTGATGAGGAGCTTGGGATCCCAGCTATATGAGAATACCTAGTGTAAAGAAGGCTATGGAAGCCATGAATGTAATGCTGTAAAGATCTGGGAGAGTGAAGAACCCTGTGCTGCAGAGGTCTACCTATGATGGTTATGTGACACATCACTATGCATACATGGCAAAGGTTGTGCAGGTTGTAGAGCCCACATGCATTGATGAGTGTGTGTTGGGAGAAAGCTATGGATGAGGAGATGGATGCTCTATATGGAAATGAGACATGGGATTTAGTGCAATTGCTTGAAGGCAAGAAAGCCATTGGATGCAAGTGGGTGTACAAAGTAAAACATAACAGTGATGGAAGCATAAGCAGGTACAAGGCTAGATTGGTAGCCAAAGGATATACGCAGACATATGGAATTGATTATGAGGGAACTTTCAGCCCAGTTGCCAAGATAGCAATAGTGAGAGTTGTGATAGTAGTGGCTGCATGAAAGAAATGGTCTTTACATCAGATGGATGTAAAGAATGTATTCTTGCATGGGGATTTGCAGGAAGAGGTGTATATGTTACAGCCACCTGGTTATGAGGATGTGAGTCTCCCTGAGCATGTTTGCAAGTTGAAGAAAGCCTTGTATGTCTTAAAACAAGCACCAGAGCATGGTTTGACAAGATTTGTGAATATCTTATCACTATTGGCTTTCATGTAGCCAATGCAGATTTCTCGCGCTGTATGTGAGACACACTGATAGAGGGGTTGTGCTTGTTGTCATCTATGTAGATGACTTGATCATTACGGGGGACCATGATGTAGAGATCTTTGATGTAAAGATCTTGCTCAGACAGAAGTTTGAGATGAAGGATCTGGGGGGGGAGCTCAGATATTTCTTGGGCATTGAGGTGATTAAATCACCACACGGTATTGGATTACTGCTTGCAGAGACAATATGGCTTGGACATGCTGTCCAAGTATGGTATGATAGACTGTAAGCCTATCTCAGTGCCATTGGATCAGAATGGCAATTTAAGTGTAGACTCAAGAGAGATTTTGGAGCATCCTACTATGTATAGGTGCATAGTAGGAAGCTTGATCTACATGAGGATCCCCAGGCCAGATTTGAGCTATGTTGTTGGGTTGGTGAGTCAGTTTATGTAGGTTCCTTAGAAGCTGCATTTGGATGCATTGAGATGCATACTGAGTCAGTTTATGTAGGTTCCTTAGAAGCCGCATTTGGATGCATTGAGATGCATACTGAGGTATGTGAAGTCTACTTTGCATTGTGGACTATTTTATGAAACTGGGGACAGAGATCTGTGTACATGGGTACACAGATGTTGATTGGGCTGGTAGCATCTCACATAGGAGATCTACTAGTGGCTTTCATGTTTTCTTTGGGGAGTGCTGTTGTGACTTGGAGCAGCAAGAAGAAGCCTACGGTTGCTCTATCCAGTATAGAGGCTGAGTACAGAGGTGCTACTATGGCAGCATGTGAGGTAGCTTGGTTGAGAAAGCTACTTTGTAGATTTAGGTCTATCAGTGGATAGACAAGTTATCATTTTTTGTGACAACATTAGCAGTATACAGTTGGCCAGGAATCGAGTTTTTCATGCTCTCACGAAGCATATAGAGGTCCACTACCATTTTGTCACAGAGAAGGTCTTGGCAGGAGACATTGACCTTGTTTATGTCAGCACCACACAGGATCAGGTAGTTGAAATCTTCACCAAAGCATTGGGTACAGAGAAGCTCCACAGATTCAGGGCTTTGCTTGGTGTACATGAGATGGAGTTGAGCTCGAGGGGGAGTGTTGAGATATCGAGCTCATCTAGTGAAGCGGTGGACACTGATGACCCGCCTAGGGGATAGGCCCCACACTTACACCACTGGCATGGTTGGTGAGATCATGGGTGATATGCGGCCAGTGGGATGATAGGCTATGTGGCAGCCATTCTAGAGACTGGCATAGTCATAATGCCAACTCATTTAGTTGGGTTCACACTATAGAGAACCCTAGTATGTATTTGGTTGAGTACCTTTCATATTGTGTGTACTCTTATGTTTGTATATGGTGTGTTGAGTGTTGAGTGAAGAAGAAGAAGATTTTCAGCCTCTCACCTTGTGTGTTCTCTATTAGGGTTTTGTGAATGTGTGTGTGCTTGCAAGAGCTCAAGCTCTCTTATCTCCTACATATTTTCAATTCATTCATATCCATCATATTCACATTATATTCACATTCATTCATATCCATCATATTCACATTCATTCATATTCACATTCATTAATTCATATTCATCACATTCACATTCATTCATTCACATTCATTCATATTCATCACATTCATTCATTCACATTCACATTCATTCATTCATATTCATCACATTCATATTCATCACATTCATATTCATCACATTCACATCTACATATATTTATGACACATCACATTCATTCATTCATATTCATCACATTCACATCCACATAGATTTATGACACATCACATCTATTTCCATCACATCACATTCCTTCACATACACATCTATATCCATTCTTCCACATACTCATTCAGATCAATTCTTTCACATATACATTCACATCCATTCTATTCTTATACATTTACATCCATTTTCATCACATATCATCCACTCATTTACATCCTGATTCACATGACATGACATCACATCCATTCATTCACATCACATCTTATCACATTTACTCACCTCACATCTTATCACATCTACTCACCTCACATCTCATCACCTTTATTCACATCACAACCACCATCCATTCATTGACACTTATCTCTGATTCTCATCACATCTCGTTACATCTATTCACCTCACATCTCATCACCTCTATTCACATCACATCTATTCACCTCACATCTCATCACCTCTATTCACATCACATCCATCCATCCATTCACATCACATTTAATCACATCTATTAACCTCACATCTCATTACCTCTATTCACATCACATCCATCCATCCATTCACATCTATCTGATTCACATCACATCTCATCACATCAATTCACCTCACATCTCATCACCTCTATTCACATCACATATCATCACCTCTATTCACCTCACATCTCATCACCTCTATTTACATCACATCCATCCATCCATTCATTCACATCTATCTGATTCACATCACATCTCATCACCTCTATTCACATCACAGCATCCTCATATCTTGTAACCCATCTGCTCATCACATCACTATTAAGGATGCAAGTGAAATTGAGATCATCAATCAATGTTCTGTCAATTACTTTACTCTGTCCTTTTCCTTGAGGCACAATAGAGGTCATCCTCAAGTCCTCTTCATTGCTCCATAGTCGTGGCAAAGAGCTGTCCACCTGACTAAGAAATTTTGAAATATATACAAGAGACTCTTGTATCAACCAACCCTCGGCCATGCTTCCTTCAGGCCTTGCACTTTGCCTCACAAAGTCTTTTAAGGTCTTCATGAAGCACTCTAGGAAGAACATCCAACGTGCATGCACAGTGCCACATAAAGCGATTTCGTCCACTAAATGCACAATGAGATGTAGTTGACTTGTGAGAATGGTTCGCGGAAAAGTCTCCTCTACCAAACAAACCACCTCCACTGCCATAACACGCGCATCATCCAACATGGCTGGATCAATTGCTTTGGAACTAACATATCTTGTGAGACGGATCTAGATGGAGACCATTGGATCTTTGCATTTCGGATTTGGCGGTGTCAAGTCATGGGAGGCAGAGTTTGTAAGTATCTTGCCACTTTATTTGATTGTTTACTTAATTCATTGATTCTATGATTGTTTTAATCTTACGAATTGTGTTGATTATGATACAGCGACGGGTTACCGGGAGGAAGCCCACAGCCAGGTATGCTCGCCGACATAGCAGACGTGACACGTGGGCCATCTTCAAAGCCGAGGGACGTATTACGGACGCGTAGTTTGAGATGGCCATGAGACCATATGGTCGACAGGTACTTGAAAACTCTAAACGAATGATTTTGGTTTATTGAATTACATATATATATACTTATATACTATATATTACTTGAACAGGCACAAGCTGCTGATGATCCACCCGCCGCCACTGCAGAGGGTGGACGTGAGCACTACTCATCGGACATTCCGACCGATGTGAGCTCCTCTGAGCATGGAGGGAGCACCGAGTCATCATCTGGGTCTAAGTAGTACTCAGACTTATAGTATCACATTCCATATTAATGATGTGGTTGTATATATTTTTTTGTAAACTGAAGCCATGGACTACTTCGACATATGGACTCCCTTGTATATATGTGTGAAATTTTGATAGTAATATTGAATCGTGAATCGATAGTATTGCATTCATGTCTATCTTGAATCGTGTATTGACAATGTATGCATTCATGTTGTTCTTGTCTTAATCTTCCTCGTGGATATGTTCTTCGTGGATGGTCCAATTCACCCAAAAAAAAAATCGAGACAGTGTTATTGGGTGCTGGAATGCTGAAATAGCATTCAGGTACCAGGTAGCACTCTCTAGATTTTTTTTTGCTCTCTGTTTGCGTGTATAAACGTGTCAACTTTGCAAAAAGTCGCGTGTATATACGCCAATAATCTGTAAAACACACGTGTATAGATGCATCAAATCTGTGAAATATGCATGTATAAGCGCAGCTAAACTAACAAAACGCATGTATAGACGCTTGTATCAGCGCCTCTAAGCGTAGCTAAACTGACAGAATGCGTGTATAAGCCCGTGTATCAACGCGTCTGAACAGTCCTATACACGCGCATTTACACGCATGTCTCTGGCCGCGATTATACACGCACTGATACAAGGGCCCGCTACTTTTTTTCACAAGTCATTTTTAGCGGCTAGGAGCGCGGGTATGAGCCCGATCCCTTGTAGTGAATGAAGGAATCTACAATATAAACTCTCTCATAAACATGTGACGAGAGATTTGATAAAACCAAGATACATAGAAAAATAGCATTATATCATTCATTTTAAGCAAGGAAAATACTTTAGAATCAAGATGATGATAAGGATTTTGCAAAGCTTATTGTTGACTTCCTTGTGAAGATCTGATAGAATCCAAATCTCCTCTATGTCAAAAGGAAAGTATTGCAGAATGTCTCGTATTGGAAGTCTCACATAAAAGGAGGGGCCCAAGATATGTAGTGATTCAACATTTTTATAATAAATATGTTAACAATCCTAAAATGGGATTGATCATCGTGATAGACATAGATTAAGCATAATTAAGGTGGATTAAACCACACGAGAAACTCCATGAGAGAGAGAGAGATTACACACTCAACACTCAATTCTATTCTCTATTGCATATCTCAAATGAACCATACAATGATATGGGCTCTCTAGCCTTATCCCACTTTACATGTCATCATCCATGTGGCACTCCCTTTTCCACTCTTTTGGTCAACACTCACACACCATTCAATATTACATGTGGAATTCCTATCTCACCACAATATCTTGCACCTCTAGGGTGCTTTCCCACATACACACAACACCATGATTACATCTTTCAACACCCCTCTTAATCGAGGTGTTCCACAACTCACCCATATCAATGAAGCATTACACAAACGCAATCTCTACCTCTCAACACTCCCCCTCAATGATACATTTGATTTTCCATCAACCAATCATGTGTGCGCGTGTCTACCATCTTTAGACAGCAAGTCCATTTTGAGCCGACTCGCTCACAGCGGAACTACTGAGTCTGATTTGAACATGGAAGTTTGGGTGGGAATCAACCCATGCGCATGCACCTCACACGTGCATCGCTCGTGCACATATCACGCAACAACAATTTCAAGCTTCTAGGTGAACTCGGGTAGGGCAACCCTCATACCATGCGTGAATACAAAAAAAAATTTGTTTTGAGCACACAGGCTCGGGGACGATTTTTCCATCATCAATTATGGGTGAAAATAAAAATTACAAAGTCTTTCGGCCAAAGCCGAGTAGCCGACCCATGTGTGAAATAAATTTTGCCGTTACATCATCTCACAAAACAAAAACCAATTGCCCGGAAAGCGGGGACGATTCCAACTTTTTGAATTTTCTTATTGAATTTTTCTAAGGAGCTCAATTCTAAACTATCCTTCACCTGAATAAACTAGATAGAAGGAAACTATCACTGATATAATTTGATCATTTGAGTAATTTCAACGCTTTTTTTCTAATCAAGATTAGGCACAGCCGTTGATCCACTCAATTGAGAAATTTATTAGAGAATTAACTAGCTACTCGAATCCTAGCATAATCCTAAGATTTTTTAGTTTGATTATTAAAATTTCATTTGATTCCAGCCTAACCCCATCCAGCCTATGGGTTAGCCACCACCCTGCCACTAGAATCGGTAGAACCAAACAAGTACTCACCCACCCATAATTGAAATGCTTTTCTTAACTTTAGCTTTAGAAAACAGATACGCACACACTCCTCTTTAACTTTAATATAAAAATAATCCATTTTGACAAAACAGATATAATCACAGATTTCATAATTCAAAATTTCCATTCAATCCCTTGTTTCACAAATATGGTACCACTCTGGACTCTCCGTTGGGACCAGCTCGCACCGAGATCCAGTAAAACAGATTACAATAATCATTTCGTCAACATACATATATATATCTTCCTCGACATATGTATGGGTGTCCTAAGCACCGCCAGCCTATGCATCGCCTGGTCAGAACCCTCCAGGATCCTCCTTAGGTATCCTGGTACTTCACTCAGTGACCACTTCGTCGGCCCTCGCCCATCGTACGGGAAGCACACCATTTTTCACCATACCCAGGCTGGTCAAGACCTAGGTAGGTTTTTGCCGCGTGAGCTGTCCCTTGAACACTCCCCACTAGCTGTTGCAACCGAGCTTCCCTTAGATAAACATATATGCCAAATGCTCCCTCCAGCATTCTGGTGTAAGACAGTTCTTTAAGAAAACAGGGTTTTTATGCAAGTTTTCAGTTTTGATTTTTGTCTGAATACCATGAATAAATCTTAAATCCGTATCCCAATACTTCTAGATCGAGGTCTGAATTCCAAACAGAATTCCTCGAATTCTGTTAACTTTCTCAGATCAAAATCAAATTTCTTAACTTAGTTTCAGATTCGGTGGGGGATTTTAGTGCATTTTTCCTGAATTGGGTACATCATCATTGATTGAAACTGATGAGAAGGAATTATGTCTTGGTCAATAGTCTGAATCAGAGTTTGGGTCTAGAAAGGTTCTTCCTAAACTATCTTTCTTGAAAGGTAATATTTCAATTTCTCTTTTTCTAAATTTCGTATGTCAAATATTTGCTTATTTACAGATTTCTAAAACATGAACTTCCTATGAGGAATAAAATAATCATTTATCTCGATCTCCGACTTTGATAGTTTAATTGAATTTTCTAATTACCATCTAAGTGAATATGAAACAGTAGCATTTCTTCTCAGAGATTATTCACTTATTCGTTTTTTTAATTTTTACGAAAATTGAACAGAGGATTAAGAGAACCCTTATTTAAATATAAAAATTCTATATGCATCTATTTATGCATAAAATCTAATTCTGATGAAAGTCACACTTTTATCATCATAAAAATCATTTATGATGAAAATCACTCTTTTAATATGAAAGAATTTCTTTTATGCATCCATTTATGCATAAAAATCATTTATGATGAAAATTACACTTTTAATATAAAAAAATATCTTTTATGCATATAAATTATTTATGATGAAAATCACTCTTTTAATGTAAAAGAATTTCTTTTATGCATCCATGTATGCATAAAAATCATTTATGATAAAAATCACACTTTTAATATTTAAAAAAATATCTTTTATGCATACAAATCATTTATGATGAAAATCACTCTTTCAATGTAAAAGAATTTCTTTTATGCATCCATTTATGCATAAAAATCATTTATGATGAAAATCACACTTTTAATATAAAAAATATCTTTTATGCATACAAATCATTTATGATGAAAATCACTCTTTTAATGTAAAAGAATTGCATCCATTTATGCATAAGAATCATTTATGATGAAAATCACACTTTTAATATAAAAGAAGTATCTTTTATGCATATGTTTATGCATACAATTCATTTATGAAAATCACTCTTTTAATAAAAAAATATCTTTTATGCATTCATTTATGATGAAAATAACACTTTTATAATAAAAATAAAAATGTCAACATGCTCCCTTCTATGCATATAGTTTAATTATAAAGAAAGTAACACTTTTTTTTAAATAAAATATTTTTAGTATGCATTTTTCTATACTTAGGGTGAAAAATAACACTTTAAGAATACCTATACGACGGGAATTACTCTTTTTGAATAAAAAAGTAAAACTTATTTTTCACAATTTTAGAAAAATGTTGCCATAACCTCCTTTGTATGGCTAACCATTTTTCAATTTTTAACTCTCTAAAATTAATTAGAAGTTCACCAAGAGTAGTTAAATCATTTTAATGTAAACATTTTCTACTTTATCAATGAGAAACATTATGAAAAACTTGATTTTATCTATTAATCATTCATCTAGGATAAAGAATGGTTGGATTTACTAAAGAAGAGAGGGAAATGCCTTTTTTCAATGAGGCATAACATCATATTCATATTAGAGAAGACAAAAATCATAAAAAACCATGAAATGAAATAGAAAAAAGAAGAATCTCCAACTTACGAAGGAATTTGAGAGATCTCCTTTGGCTTGATGGTTTGAGGGTTCTACTCTTGTTTGAAACAAGAGTGGCCACCAATCTTTAGAAGAGGGAAGGTCAAAAACTAATGAATTATGAGTAAATTTACAGTTTTTGGCTCTTGGGAGAAGTAGGGTAACAGTGCAAAAATACTATTAAGCTTCAACAAAGGGGAAGGCTTCTATTTACAGGAAAAAGTGAGCTTCTAACCAAGCCAACTGATTCTAGAATTTTCCAGATCAGTTTAGTCAATTTTTAACCATTTTTGGATCATTTTAGTCCACTTTTTTGATTTAGTTGAAACAGGAGAGAGGAGAAATAAAAATATCTTATTATTTGGGAGTTTAAAACTCTCCCACACATGTGAAATAGGCGCCTCCTTCATGAGGGTAATTTCCCCTTACTGAGGTATCAAAAATGCATCATTTCATCTAAATATCTCTCTTTTTTAACTATTAACCTTGTCCTTAGTCAACTAAATATCTCTCTTTTTTAACTATTAACCTTGTCCTTAGTCAACTCTTCATTTTATGTGAGTATTTACTCATTTTTGGGGGATTTTCCTTTTATTCTTCTATTTATCTCCTCCCTACATTTGGATGAATCTTATTGGTCCATAAGAACCTTAATTTAAAATTTCAAAAAAATCTTGTCCCTTAGGATAATGCCTCTTGAACAGATTATACTTAATTTCCAATGCACCTTCTTTTTGAACTTCTGTTTTGGGGGAACGTATCTTATTAAGAAGAGATATTTTTCCATCCAAAAATATTTAAAAATTGAACTATCACTCTCTAGAAGATTTTCTCTCTCTAGGCTAAAACTGGTAGAAACAAGATCTTTTATATTTTTGAAGAGGGATTTGATTATAGGGGAAGATGTTGGACATCTTGAGAGGCTGGGGAGGAATCTTACATTCTCTCCCACTTGAAAAACGTGAGATGCCCTCATCTTGCAAATTGGGGTAGTCCCACAACACAGATCGGCTTCATTCTCCCAGGTGGCATCTTCAAAAGGATAGAACTTCCATTTTACCAATAATTCTCTGAGAATTTTGTGCCTGAGAATCTTTTCTCGAACATTAAGAAAATCTTCAGGTTGGAGATCCATCTGCCCTTGGGTTGAAAAGGTTAGGATTTCATCTCATCAAGTACATGATTTGGGCTTGGCACATATTTCTTTAGAAGGCTTACATGAAATACATTATGAACTTTGAGATGAGGAGGCAGAAGAAGCTCCTAGGCTAAGTCACCTACTTTCTTTGTAATCAAATATGGTCCACAATATCTGGGGGACTGCTTCTTCAAACTTTCTATCTATCCTCTTCTTATTTGCATATTGCTTCTGTTGATCCTGGTCGGCAGCTTTAATATCTTTACGAATTGACTGCATTTGCTACTCCATGTCGTCAAGCATCTGTCTGGATATCTCGACCCTAATCAACGGGTCAGACCAAGTTAATGGAGTTAAGAAATCTTGTCCATACAAAGATTTAAAAGGGCTCATCCCGATACTTCTATGATAAGAAGCATTGTAGGCGAGCTCGACTAGATAGCTTAGCCACTTCTTGGGCTCCGTGCCACAGCATGACCAAAGCTTTTTGGCATGTCAGACATTGACGCACATGATTCAGTACATCCTTTTTCAGACCAAGCCAAAAGAAGCTTTTCTTTACAGACATGTAGGTTTTGATGAAATTTGGATGTCCTGCTATAAAAGGCTGTCATGGGCTTCATTCAGAATTTGATCCTTGGTTCCCTCATCATTGGGAATGCATAGCCTACGATTATAATATATAATGCCATTATCTAGATTGTACCTTTGAACTCTGTTCAACTCCTATGGAGTTTTGCTTTCCTGCATAAGTAGGGTAGCAATAGGGCCAAAGAATCTATCCTGCATGATCTACTCTCTTGCTTCAATAATCAAAGGATTTGATACTACAGTAATTGCAAGCAAGGAGGCTTTTTTGCTAAGGGCATCCACCACATTTTCTTTGCCTGGGTGGTACTTGATTTCAAAATCAAACTCCTGTGTAAGGTCTGCATCCACCTTCTTTGGTGCATGTTGAGGTCCTTCTGAGTGAAGATCCACTTTAAACTCTGATGGTCTATCACATCAAAGTGAATCTTTTTCCTAGTAGGTAATGTCTCCACAACTTAAAGGCATAGACTACTGAAAGTAATTCGAGGTTGTGAACATCATAATTCCTCTCATGTGTTCTGAGCTTTCGGGATTCATAGGCCATTGCATGACCTTCCTGCATGAGTGCACCTCCCAGGGCAAAACTACTTGCATCAGAGTTACTACCTCAAAGAGTAGAGAGAATCTGGCAGCTTAAGAATGGGACTAGTTACCAAGGCTTATCAAAAGCACTCTGGCACCTGGCAGACCACTGAAATGGGATATTTTTTTTAAAGAAGGTTAGTCAGGGGGGAAGCTATGAGAGCATACTTTGGTATAAAAATTCTATACCAACCAGTCAATCCCAAGAATCCTCTGACTTCTTTCACTGTCTTCGGTTCAGGCCAGTCTATGATTGCTTGGACTTTTACGGAATCTGGAGAAATTCCATCTTTGGATACCAGAAAGCCCAAGTATTCAACATGGTTGACAGAGAAAGTGAATTTGCTCTTTTTGGCAAAGAGTTGGTGCTTCCTTACAATCTCAAGAACTTTTCGAACATGAGTCTCATGGTCAGCTACGTTCTTTGAGTAAATCCGAATGTCATCAAAGAAAACTAGAACAAAATCATCCAAGTATTCTCTGAGGATGTCCTGCATTAGGGAATTGAATGTAGCTGGGGGCATTAGTTTGTCCGAACGGCATGACAGTAAATTCATAATGCCCATAGCGAGTATTGATGGCTGTTTTTGGTATATCTTAATCATTGATCCTGATCTGGTAATACCCGCATTTGAGATCTATCTTTATGAAGATCTGGGCTCCATTTAGCCTGTCCAAAAGCTCATCAATTCTTGGGATAGGATACTTATTCTTAACTGTCAGCTGATTTAGACCTCTCTAGTCCACACAGAGTCTAAGCGTTCCATATTTCTTTTTCTGAAAGAGAACTCGCGTACCCCAAGGTGAAACACTGGGTCTTACAAACTCTTATTCTAACAGTTGTCTAAGCTGTTCCTTGAGTTTGATGGCTTCAAGAACTGGCATTTTGTACGTGCACAGGGCTACTGGTTGAGTTCCGGGGTTCAATTCAATCACATGATCTACTTCCCGAATTAGAGGCATTTCAGTTAGCTCTGTTGGGAATAGATCATCAAATTCATTTAACCATTCTGGTTCTTTAGCCTTAAGCTTTGAGTCTACTGGGTTCATTTTGACAACATAAATTTGCTGCTTCTTTCTAAGTCCTTTTAGCAACCTAGAAGCTTTTACTAACTATAGGTCTGGGGATCCGAAAACTCTAGTTCCTTGAACTTTGTTCTCGTGAAGGTCATGGAAGGAACCTAGAAGCTTTTACTAACTGTAGGTCTGGGGATCCGAAAACTCTAGTTCTTTCTAAGTCCTTTTAGCAACCTAGAAGCTTTTACTAACTGTAGGTCTGGGGATCCGAAAACTCTAGTTCCTTGAACTTTGTTCTCGTGAAGGTCATGGAAGGAAATGGTTCCATTGTGACACTGTATGTCAGCTTGATTTTTGTGAAGCCAATCCATTCCAAGGATCCCGTCAAAAACTCCCAAAGGTAAGACTTTGAACCAACAGTCGGTTACATTACCATCTAGATTGAACTGGATAAGATCTGTCTCATGTGAGTGAAAAGAATCTTCCCAGCACTGGCTAATTCAATTTGCATAGGTTTTCCTGATTTCTGTTCTAAGACTAACTTACGCAAGCATCTAGGGGAAATAAATAAATGAGAACTGCCTGAATCAATCAAAAGCTTAAAAGTCTTACCTTGATATTCTGCTGGAGTATGGATGACTGAGAACTTACGTTTAGGTCCTTGCTTTTCAATTGCAGCAAAGATCTGCCCTCTTTCCTCTTCTACTACATCTAAAATTGTGACTGCTCTGGCTTGCAGTTTGAGGTGGAACTCTTTCTCTTTGGTTGCCCCTGTTATGGGAAGGAGTTCTGATGTTACTTTGGATAGAGGCAGATGGCTGAGCTGGAGTTCTTTTGGGGTTTCCCTGGCTTGGGCGAGACGGACCTTGATTAGACTAGTATGAAAGGGTTGGTCTCTAAACTCGGGGTCCTTGACTTCCCTATCCCCTTGACATGGCAGGAGTCGGGCAGTCTTTCAGCTGGTGTTGGCATCCAAAACATCAGTTTTTACTTCCGAGCTCATCCCTCTGATTTCTTGAAAGAGGTGGGGCTCTTGAGAAAGTATTCTGAGGAAGGATATTCCTTCACTTCCGAATCTTCCTGCATCCTAATTCTGATTCGGGCCTTGTTGCCTCTTCAAGGGTTTGGAAAGTTTGAAGTACGTCCCTGGGTTTGGAATCTTTTAAAGTTAGAGGGTGCAGGCTTTAGCGGGACCTTTACTACAAAGGCTTTGGCAAAATCCTTTGCCATTCTTATAGCTTCAGCCATGGACACTAGCTTGGCATTTTTGACCATTGTGTCCAAGGGTTCGTTCATTCCCCGAATGAACCTGGCCATGAGTTGTTCTTCATCTAGAGGTGGTGAATATTTGAGTAGAAGAGCAAAGGCTTGGTGATATTCCTCGATGGTTTTTCTCTCCTACTTTAGCTCTAAGAATTCATTCATTTTGATTTCAAAAAATCCAGGGGGACAAAATCTCTTTCTCAAATAGGTTTAGGTCGTTCTAGGACTGAGTATTTCTATCCAAACGGTTGGTGTCACAGTAGTTCCTCCATGCTACCCTGGCTGTTTCCACTATTTTCAGCCTGGCAAGAGCCATTTTGCTCCGCTCATTGTAGCCTGTGACGTCAAAATATTCTCCATGGCTTCTACCCATTTCTCCACAGCCTCGCCTAGGTTCTCTCCTTCTCCTTTGAAGGGTCCTAGTTGGTTGAGTCCTATGAAGAGCCTTACGAACATCAGGGTCAACCTCGTTATCTTCAAAGAGAGGGTCTAGCTGACGGCCACGGTGTCCTCGTCTCATGATTCAGTCAAAAATTTATATATTATTGAATTTTTATTTTGATATCATCCACGAGATCCTAAGACTTATGAGATTCAAAAAACAATTTCTTAAACAAGACAATTATCTTATTGGAGATCTATGACATATGTCCGATAACAGATTTTTTTATATTAGATCGTTCATAAACAATCACTTATACAACAGGGAATTTTTCTCCAGAAAACATTTCTATATTTATATAAAAGTTACAATATATACATAGAGCAGCTCGGCTCCAGAATCAATGCCTCAGTCGTAATCGTATAAAACTGTGAAAAAGACATACCATAGTACACACGATTCACTACACAAAGAGGTGTTGTAATTCTATTTCTCCGGATAAAGCGGCTAAGAAGTCTAAAAAATCGGCATGAAGTTCTGAAGTTCTTGGGTGAATGATCACAGAGTTGAACATGCTAAACAAGCCCTAGTCTTATCAGAATCATGGCCAAGGAAATAATTTGCCTGAGCCTCTGCTGACGCTGTGACTGGTACTGATGTTAATACACCGTCCTCCATAGAACCACATATACCGACGTCGCTCAAGAGGATCAGGAAAGTAAAGACTCAAAAAATGGCAAGCGAGTCTCACTCTGCTCATTCGGGTCGTATAGCACAATTGATGAGGTGATTAAATGCAAAAGCTATCATATCCTGACTCTGAGAGAGTCCAGGAATTCCAGATAGGTTCGAGGTGTCCATCTATAAATTTCCAATTCAATTTATAAGTTTTCAATTTTTGAAGTTCATTCACATAGTATTAACAAGTGAAAAACATTTCTTTCCCATATTTCTATTAAGAATTTAGTTAATTTCTGGTGATGTTACTTAAATTTACAACAGCGCTCTGATACCAATTGTGAGATCCCTCTGCCCCCTTCGCACACCGAACTCCCAGTAGTAGCTGATAGCGGAAGCAGCCCCCTCATACGTTGGGCAGGATATCTCACTCGGGGCCTCGCCCCCATGAATGTCCGGGCATGAGACTTGGCTAGTGGTCACTCCGAAAACCGAAATCGGGAAAATTTTCCATGCCCGAAAAGCTGGGACGATTCCACCTTTTTGAATTTTCTTATTGAATTTTTCTAACGAGATCAATTCTAAACTATCCTTCACCTGAATAAACCAGATAGAAGGAAACTATCACTGATATAATTTGATCATCTGAGTAATTTCAATGCTTTTTTCCTAATCAAGATTAGGCACAGCCGTTGATCCACTCAATTGAGAAATTTATCAGCAGGGATAGCTACTCGAGTCCTAGTGTAATCCTAACATTTTTTTAGTTTGATTATTAAAACTCCACTGATTCTAGTCTAACCTCATCTCGCCCATGGGTTAGCCACCTTGCCACTGGAATCGATAGAACCAAACAAGTACTCACCCACCTATAATTGAAATGCCTTTCTTAACTTTAGCTTTAGAAAACAGATACGCACACACTCCTCTTTAAAACTTTAATATAAAAATAATCCATTGACAAAACAGATATGATCACAGATTTCATAATTCAAAATTTCCATTCAATCCCTTGTTTCTCAAAAATAGTACCACTCTTCTGGACTCTCTGTTGGGACCAGCTGGTCAGCAACGAGATCCAGTGTAACAGATTACAATAATCATTTTGTCTCAACATACATATATATATCTTCCTCGACATACGTATGGGTGTCATAAGCACTGCGAGCCCGTGCATCGCCTGGTCAAACCCCTCCAGGATCCTCCTTAGGTGTCCTTGTACTTCACTCAGGGACCGCTTCGTTGGCCCTCTCCCATCGTACTGGAAGCACACCATTTTTCACCATACCTAGGCTGGTCAAGACTGTCACGTGAGCTGTCCCTTGAACACTCCCCACCAGTTGTTGCAACCGAACTTCCGTTAGATAAACATATATGCCAAATGCTACCTCCAGCATTAAGGCATAAGACAGTCCTTTAAGAAAACAGGGTTTCTATGCAAGTTTTCCGTTTTGATTTTTGTTTGAATATCATGAATAAATCTTAAATCCGTATCCCAATACTTCTAGATCCATGTCTGAATTCCAAACAGAATTCCTAGAATTCTGTTAACTTGATCCTGAGATCAAAATCAAAACTCTTAACTTAATTTTAAAGTCGGTGGGGGATTTGAGTGCATTTTTTCTGAACTTGGCACATCGTCATTGATTGAAACTGACAAAGAAATTAGGTCTTGGTCAATAGTCTGAATCAGAGTTTGGGTCTAGAAAGGTTCTTAAACTATCTTTCTCGAAAGGTAATATTTCAGTTTCTCTTTTTCTAAATTTCGTCCGTCGAATATTTGCTTATAAAGATTTCTAAAACATGAATTTCCTATGAGGAATAAAATAATCATTTATCTCAATCCCCGACTTTGATAGTTTAATTGAATTTTCTCATCACCATCTTAGTGAATATGAAACCGTAGCATTTCTTCTCAGAGATTATCTACTTATTCGTTTTTTTAATTTTTGTAGAAATTGAACAGAGGATTAAGAGAACCCTTATTTATATATAAACATTCAATATGCATCTATTTATGCATAAAATGTAATTATGATGAAAGTCACATTTTTATCATCATAAAAATCATTTATGAGAAAATCACTCTTTTAATATGAAAGAATTTCTTTTATGCATCCATTTAAACCATTTATGATGAAAATCACACTTTTAATATAAAAAAATATCTTTTATGCATACAAATCATTTATGATGAAAATCACTCTTTTAATGTAAAAGAATTTCTTTTATGCATCCATTTATGCATAAAAATCATTTATGATGAAAATCACACTTTTAATATAAAAAATATCTTTTATGCATATGTTTATGCTTACAAATCATTTATGATGAAAATTACTCTTTTAATATAAAGGAATTTCTTTTATGCATCTCTTTATGCATAAAAAATCATTTATGATAAAAATCACACTTTTAATATAAATTTTTTTTTTATGCATATGTTTATGCATACAAATAATTTATGATGAAAATCACTCTTTTAATGTAAAAGAATTTCTTTTATGCATAAGAATCATTTATGATGAAAATCACACTTTTAATATAAAAGAAATATCTTTTATGCATACAATTCATTTATGATGAAAGTCACTCTTTTAATAAAAAAATTATCTTTTATGCATCCATTTATGCATAAAATCATTTATGATGAAAATAACACTTTTATAATCAAAATAAAAATTTCAACATGCTCCCTTCTATGCATGTAATTTAATTCTAAAGAAAGTAACACTTTTTTTAAATAAAATATTTTTAGTATGCATTTTTCTATACTTAGGATGAAAAATAACACTTTAAGAATACCTATACGATGGGAATTACTCTTTTTGAATAAGAAACTAAAACTTATTTTTCACAATTTTAGAAAAATTTTACCATAACCTCCTTTTTATGGTATGAAAAACTTGATTTTATCCATTAATCATTCATATGGGATAAAGAATGGTTGGATTTACTAAAGAAGAGAGGGAAATGCCTTTTTTCAATGAGGCATAACATCATATTCATATTAGAGAAGATAAAAATCATAAAAAACCATAAAATGAAATAGAAAAAAGAAGAATCTCCAACTTACGAAGGAATTTGAGAGATCTCCTTTGGCTTGATGGTTTGAGGGTTCTACTCTTGTTTGAAACAATAGTGGCCACCAATCTATAGAAGAGGGAAGGTCAAAAACTAATGAATTATGAGTAAATTAATAGTTTTTGGCTCTTGGGAGAAGTAGGGTAACAATGCAAAAACACTATTAAGCTTCAACAAAGGGGAAGGCTTCTATTTACAGGAAAAAGTGAGCTTCTAACCAAGCCAACTGATTCTAGAATTTTCCAGATTAGTTTGGTCAACTTTTAACCATTTTTGGATTAGTTTAGTCCACTTTTTGGATTTAGTTGAAATAGGAGAGAGGAGAGATAAAAATATCTCATTATTTGGGAGTTTAAAACTCTCCCACACATGTGAAATAGGTGCCTCCTTCATGAGGGTAATTCCCCCATACTGAGGTGTCAAAAATGCATCATTTCATCTAAATATCTCTCTTTTTTAACTATTAACCTTGTCCTTAGTCAACTCTCTTTTTTAACTAGCATTCTTCTTATTTGAAAGCACCATTCTTTCAACTTGGGGTACTTGGCCTTCCAGATAATTTGAAGTTGCCCGATGACTAGTAGGCTATGTCCTTTGATGACTAGTCTCTTAATTCCCCTCTTAAGATACTATTGAAGACCATACTCTAAAGTGGCATACTCACCTTCATTGATGGTCAAAACTTGTAGCTTAACCCCTTCTTAACAAATTACTTTACCTTTTGGATCCAACAAGACTACATCTCTGCTGCCTACACATGAGCTTATCTTAATAAAAAAACATAGTGAAAGCATTGGACAAATCTTCTTCAAGGTCCTTCCACTTGGGTACCTTCTTCTTCATCATTGTCTCTTCCCTTAATACCAAAGGATTCTATCTATATTTTAAAGATATTTGTCAATGTAGCCCTTGTGTTTTCCTCCACTATACAAGTGAATGGAAACTCTTGTAGCTTAACCAACCATTTAGACAATCTCTTGGATGTTAGGTCAAAATGAATCAAGTGAGGAAGTAGAGAGTAATGGGTTAGTATAGTGAAAGGATTTGGAAGTAAATAAGACCTGAATTTTCTTAGAGCAAACACCACAGCTACACCATTACTAACTCTTTTTTAGAATAAGTCCTTTCTCTTAATGTCTTTGTTCTACTGATAAAATATACTGGCCTCATATAAAAATGCTCCCTTCCCTCCTGAACAATACTACCCCTATGGCATATTCACCCACACTAGGGTTTACAAAAACCTCTTTATCCAATCAGGGGGCATGACCACTAGTAGAGTGCTCAGAATCTCCTTAACCTGCATAGAAAGGCCTCTTCTTCTTTTTCTTACCACATAAAGGGATCCATTTGGGATGCTTTTTGAAATGGATATAAAGCTTGAGAGATAAAAGATAAATGATTTTTACAAGGTGCCTTACCTTATGTGTGAATGTCAATAGTAGCTGCTTCACATTCTGAGGTGGCTCCAGTAAGCAAAGCTTCTACTTTTGTAGGATCTGCCTCAATCCCATTCTTAAAAACCACATTCCCAAGTACAGTTACTTTGGCCTGAGCTAAATGACATTTTTCAAGGTTGATTGACCACTGAGATCATCCAGCCTCTTCAAATCCATCCTCAGCTTCTCACAATGGACCCATCTGCCACTATAGATAAAGAAATCATCAATAAACACTCTGATGAAGGACCCAAGCTCAAACACTAGATTCATAAACCTTTTGAAGGTAGCAAGAGAATTTGTAAGCCCAAAGGGCAGAACCCTTTATGAAAACATCCCCATGGGGTAATGAAGGTAGTTTTCTTCTGATCCTCCTCGAGCAATTGAAATTTGAAAGTATCCTAAATATCCATCACATACACTATATCTTTCATGCCCAGCTACACTATCTAAAATCCCATCTTGGAAAGGCAGTGGAATAATGGTCTCTCTTGGTCACAGCATTCAGAGGCTTAAAGTCAACATAGACTCTCCACTTTCTATTCTTCTTTCATGTGATCACAACTGGAGACGCCCACTTAGAATTGTCAACTGAGAACAATAGCTTGCTCACCTCCTCTCTATAAACTTGGTGTTTCACAACTCCTAATCTTCTCAATCCCTACACAATTGGTTTCGCCTCTAGCTTCAACTGTATTTCACGTTGCATTGCTGACACCCCCTAACTTGAGAATAAGAGGAAATGAAAAGATCTAGAAACTGGTTCAACATAGTTAGATAGTCTTTCCTCTCAACCACTCCTAGATGTTTGGCAAGAATTTTCTATAAGTGAAAGATCCGTGTCCCCTCCACGCAACGAATTCAAGGGTACTAATAGTAGAAGTAGCACTTCGTGCACGGGGTAGGGTCCCTCATTCGGGGCCTTGCCCCCACGGATACGGATGAGAGACTAATCCATCGGTTCTTCCAAAACCGAACCCGAAAAAACTTCACTTGCCCGGAAAGCACTGGCGATTTCTCTAGGATAATTTTTCTCTAACGTAGTCAAAAGCCTTAACTAACTAACTGATCTGACCAAACCCGTAAGTCCCATAGTCACATCAGGGAAAAGATTACACTTGGATCATAGAGACCAACGCTTTTTTCCTCATTGAGAGACACAACCATTGATTCTTTTCCATAGAATAATTTTTATCTGGGATTTACTTTATCTATCGTACCATAACAAAATTGAGTCTCAATTTAGGGATCCATCAGTCCAGCCTAACCCCATCTAGTCCCATGGGTTAGTCAACCGCCCAACCATTGTAGTGATGGGATCCAATTAGGAATTTGGTTAGGTTTTGCCTCGAGTACCAGGGAAACGAGTTCCTAGGCCCCCTAGCCGAATATTCATGCAAACTTAAAACTACTCACACCATTTAAATCGGACCGAGGCTGGTCAAGACCTTGGCCAACCTTGCTACTACGCGAGACGTCCTCCATTGACTCTCCGGTCAGCTCTTGCAACTTTATCAGATTAGGTCTCCATGACTTCATTCACAAGACGGCCAAAATGCTTCCTCAGCATTCTTGACATGAAACTGTCATTTAAAAACAGGTCATAAATGCAATTTCTATAACGAACTCTCGTCTTTCCACATCAATCCACATTATTTAAATCACATCCATTTCATAAGAATTCTCATTCTCATCCAATCACATTATTTTCATTTCAGGATTGTTGCAAGATCATGGTGTCCAGTTTTGTCCAGTTTATGCTGGACTGGGACAATGCTTGGAGAGCAAATTTGGGGAGCAAGGTACTTCAAATGAGATCAAGTAACTAATAGAAAATACACATACACTCAAATTAATCCAATATAACTTTAATTAATATAAATTAGTCTAATCTTAATCAAAATTAATCAAAAATATGATGAAATGATTAAAAATTGATCTTTTCATACTTAGAGTGATCTAAATTTTTTTCCATAGATGCACCATTATAAGTACACTAGTCTCTATAAGTTTTAGTAGATGATTTACATCAAAAATGTAATTTTACTAATTAGATTAATAATATTTACAGGCCTTTTGATAGCCTGGAAGAATTTTGGAAAAGAGATAATTAAAAATCCAACCATTGGATTTGCAATTTTGACTAAGCACCACATTCTACTAATGTCTCACTATTTACCATTCTTTTCATTTACAAGATTGAGCATTTTAAGTGGTTGTTATTGTGGGTGCAAAAAGTGCCATATATTATAACACTTTAAAGGCCTTGAAATATTAAAAGAAGATAGAGAGATAGATTAAAATTTTCTCAAAAAATCAAGTTAAGATCTATATTATGTGAAGATATAAGGTCCAAAGTGGGAATCTTACATAAGTTTATATGTAAAAGATATTAGCATTTTATGGAATTAGTCCAAATTTGGGACAGGGTATATACATTGACTTTGTACCTAAGAAAATGAGGACTTTTGACTATCTAATGCTTAATCAAATTATGCAACTATATTCCCAAATTTTCATTAGGAAAAATGGAAGCTCATTTTGGGGCCCTGTAGAAATTCACTATTTTCTCTTTTCTCTCTCTACAAAAGCAAGAAAATATGGATACTTGCGTCAGAAATGTCAATGTGAAAAGGAATAAATATATTCTTTCACATGCTTTACATTCAATGTTCATATTTAGGAGCAAGATGGCTCTTGCCAGATTAAAAATTATGGAAATGGCCAGGGTCGCATGGAGGAATATTGCAAGACAAACCGTCTTGACCGAAATACCCAGACCTGGTCAGATCTTAAAGCATACCTCAGGAAGAGGTTCTGTCCCCTCCGAGCTTCCTGGAAACCCAAATGAATGAGTTCTTGGAATTGAAACAGGATAGCCGGACAATTGAAGAATACCATCAGGCATTTTTCCTTCTCATCAAATATTCTCCACTTTTGGATGAAGAGCAACTGATGGCCAGGTTCATTCGAGGAATGAATGAGCCATTAGAAACTTTAGTGAAAAATGCCAAACGAGTCTCAATGGGGCAAAAGCTGTCAGAATGCCAAAGGACTTTGCCAAGGCATTTGTTGTCAATATCCTGCCAAAGCCTGCACCCTCAAACTTTAAAAGGTTCCAACCGCAGGAATTGCTTCAAACTTTCCTTCCCCAAAGAGGCAGCAAGGCCCCAATCAAAATCAAGATGCTGGGAGATTCATAAGTGAAGGAAGACCCTTCCCTCAGAACCCTTTCTTCTCAGGAGCCCCACCTTTTTCAAGGAGTGAGAGGGATGATCTTAGAAGTGAGAACATATGTTTTGGATGTCAGGGTTTTGGTCACCAGCTTAAAGATGTTGAAATTAGGGCATTCTGATGAGCTATGGTGGATCAAACACTAGAATCAATATCATTAATAAAGTGATTAGCAAATAATTAAGACATAATTAGTGAATAATTAACAAATAGATTAATGTTAAAATTAGGGCATTCTGATGAGCTATGGTGGATCAAACACTAGAATCAATATCATTAATAAAGTGATTAGCAAATAATTAAGATGTAATTAGTGGCAAATAGATATAATTAGTGGATAATTAGTAAATAATTAAGATATAATTAGTGGATAATTAACAAATAGATTAATGTAGGCATGGATACTCAAAAACTAGCGAATTCTCATTAGGACAATTCCTCAATTTATAGAGTTTACATCAAGCATCTAATCCCACTGATTTCTCCATGATTCACTCCACCTCTTTTCCGTGATTCTCTCCACCTCTTCACTTTTCCCAGAATATCTCCACACTTCCCAGAATATCTCCACACTTCTGAAATCTTCTCATGCTACCCTTTATTCTCTCCCAGTAGATTCTTCTCACCTTTTCATAGGTTCTTTCACATTTACACATTCTCTTTTTTTACAGCCTCTAACCAAGGGCTTGTTCCTGCACACACCCTATTCACTTGTATTTTCAACACCTCCCCTCAAGTGAATAATCCTAGTACACCTAGACCCTATACCAAGTTTGCCTCCCCTTACTTGATAGTCTGTGACCAGTGTCTACACCTCCCCTCAAGTTAACTTAGCACACCTGGACCCTGTACCAAGTTTTTCTCTTATTTGATAGCCCACGACCAGTGCCTCAAGTCCCTAAACTCCATAGTCCTTGACACTCTCTCTCTCAATGTGTCCAAGGCTACTATAAGTGCCCACGACCTTGACTAAAGTGCTCACACATACATCTACCACGTGGCCTACATCATCAGTGGCTTAGAGGTGGTTTTACTTTGTTGGGGTAGGTTACATTGGGTTGTGGGGTCTCTCTCTCTCTCTCTCAGAGATTTTCACATGGCTCCTCACTCTTTGGAGCCTCACATCTTCTCTTGTCTTCAGTCTTCTTCATGTGTGGCAGCTTCTCTTGTCTTCAGTCTTCTTCATGTGTGGCAGCTTCTCTTCACGTGTCAGTCTCTTCTTTCAGTCTTCTTGGGGAAGCTTCTCTTCTCATCTCCATGTCTTCCTTCAATGCTTCCTTTAGATTTTCTTGGTGTGGATATTCCTCTTGGAAAGAGATATTCTTCTTTTTTCATGGCTGGGGCCATGAGCTCGTCTGTCAGGTCTTTTTGCTCCATGTGAGCAACATGTTCAAATGATTTCCTGACAATTCCTTTGGGTTTTTGATGTTTATCTTGTATCATTATGCAATGCGAACCCAAATTTATGCGGGAGGTCTTACCTCTTGCCTTATTCTGGACAAGGGCAGTGTCTGATCCCATATTTACACTGATGCAATGTGCCCAATACATAATGGGTATAGCATTCATTCTTATGCACATTCCAAATGCAACTCTAGCTGTGAATAATCTTGAATTTGAGTGATATTTACAAGCATTAACCAAGGGTTAAATGCAAAATGATGATTATCACAAATTTATCAGCACATTTTTTTCATAAATTACATTAAATCAAGGGGGTAACCAATTTGTACGGAATGGTTGGAGTATCAAACAAACTCTGAATTGCAATCTAAAGTTATAAGGATCTGTATCAGATACCTAATGGTTAATTTGAACCTCAATTGCACCAAAATATAGTGATTAGCACTGATTAATCATTGATTAGTAAATTAATCCAGTGTTTTGTGTGCAAAAAATAGAGTATGTGGGGAGTCCAGATCTGGTGCCTTAGACTTCAAATGAGCTCAAATGCTTTCAAAGCCATCAATAGCAATGAGTCTAGTAGAGGATTAAGCCAAGAAACACAAGATTTGACCAAATATTGAAAGCTTAATCTCTGTTTTACCAAAGTCACCTGCAGATTTGATGAAGAGCTTGGATCTCACTGTAGACTTGATGAAATTGAATTTTGTCTTCACTATAGCTTGTAGAGCATGCTTGAAAACACCTTAGGCTAAGAGGAATTAGAGAACTTTGATTTGGTGAAGCCAAGATCTAAGATCTTCTGCTGAAAAACGGTGCCTGCTAAAACAACGATTTCTCCCAGCTCTGTTGACGGTTTGTGCTTCTTTTTTGATGAGCTTGAAGAGCATTGAGATAGCTATATGTGCTAGAAGGATTTGGCCTAATTTTATGTGTGCAAGGAGAGGGAGCTCCTCCACTGGCTGGGGGTACAGAGGTGAGTTGAAAAAAGAGAAAAAATTATAATTTTCTACTAATCCTAATTAATAAAATAATTAGCAAGATAATGGGCTCACAAATTAGCATGGCTCTGATACCATGTTGAAATTAGGGCATTGTGATGAGCTATGGTGGATCAAACACTAGAATCAATATCATTAATAAAGTGATTAGCAAATAATTAAGATGTAATTAGTGGGTAATTAATAAATAATTTATATTCACCTTGAGACAGATCGTATTCAATTTAATCTAGATGGGAATATAACCGACGACTATCAGTTCAGAGTTCTACCTTTGGGAGTTTTCGACAGGATCCTTGGAATGGATTGGCTCCATAAAAATCAAGCTGACATTCACTGTCAGCTTGATTTGGCTCCACAAAAATCAAGCTGACATTCACTTTCACAATGGAACCATTTCCTTCCATTACCTTCACGGAAACAAAGTTCAAGGAACTGGAATTTCAGGATCCCTAGGTCTGCAATTAGTAAAAGCTTCTAAGTTATTGAAAGGACTTAGAAAGAAGCAACTCATTTACGTTGTCAAAATGAATATAGTAGACACAAAGTTAAAGGCTAAAGAACCATAATGGTTAAGTGAGTATGATGATTTATTCCCAGCAGAGCTAACAGAGATGCCTCGAATTCGGGAAGTAGATCATGTTATAGAATTGACCCCGGAGCTCAGCCAGTAGCCCAGCGCACGTATAGAATGCCAGCCCTTGAATCCATTGAACTCAAGGAACAACTTAGGCAGCTGCTATTAGAACAAGGGTTTGTAAGACCCAGTGTTTCACCTTGGGGAGCGCCAGTTCTCTCTTAGAAAAAGAAAGATGGAACGCTAAGACTCTATGTGGATTAAAGAGGTCTCAATCAGCTGAGAGTTAAGAATAAGTATTCTATCCCTAGAATTGATGAGAGTTAAGAATAAGTATCATATCCCTAGAATTGATGAGAGTTAAGAATAAGTATCCTATCCCTAGAATTGATGAGTTTCTAGACAGGCTAAGTGGAGCCTTGATCTTCACAAAGATAGAACTCAAATCAGGGTATTACCAGATCAGGATTAATGAGCAAGATATATTGAAGACAGCCTATCAATACTCGATATGGGCACTATGAATTTACAGTCATGCCATTTGGATTGACAAATGCCCTAGCTACATTCAATCGCCTAATGCAAGACATTCTTAGAGAATACTTGGATGATTTTGTTCTTGTTTTCTTTGATGATATTCTGATTTACTCAAAGAATGCAACTAACCATGAAGCTCACGTCTGAAAAGTTCTTGAGATTCTAAGGAAGCACCAACTCTTTGTAAAAAAGAGCAAATGCACTTTCTCTGTCGACCATGTTGAATATTTGGGCTTTTTGGTATCCAAAGACGGAATTTCTCTAGACTTTGCTCCAGACTTTGCAAAAGTCCAAGCAATCATAGATTGGCCTGAACCAAAGATAGTGAAAGAAGTCAAGGGATTCTTGGGATTAACTGGTTGTTGGTATAGAATTTTTATACCTAAATATGCTCTCATAGCTTCCCCCTTGACTAATCTTCTCAAGAATAATATCCCGTTCCAATGGTCTACCAGGTGTCAGAGCGCTTTTGATAAGCTGAAGACCGCCTTCGTAACCAATCCTATTCTGAAATTGCTAGATTTCTCTGTACCCTTTGAGGTAGTAACTAATGCCAGTGGTTTTGCCCTGGGAGGTGCACTCATGCAGGAAGATCATGCAGTGGCCTATCAAACCCGAAAACTCAAAACGCATGAGAGAAATTATGTTATCCATGACTTGGAGCTACTTTCAGTAGTATATGCTGTCCACGACTTGGAGAAAGTTGTGGAGGCATTAGCTACTGGGTAAAATATTCACTTTGATGATAGATCATCGGAGCTTAAAGTGGATCTTCACTTAGAAGGATCTCAACATATGCGCCAAAGATGGTGGATGCAAACCCTATAGGAATTTGATTTTGAAATCAAGTACCGCCCAGGCAAAGAAAATGTGGTAGAAGATGCCCTCACCAGAAGAGTATCCTTGCTTGCAATCATAGTGGTGTCAAATCCATTGATTAATAAAGCAAGAGAAGATCGTGCAGGATAGATTCTTTGGCCCTATTGCTACCCTACTTATGCAGGAAAAACTCAAATTTAGGAATTTTGGAAAATATGCACAATTTTGGGATAATTCTTTGTTAGATCCAATACAATGTTTACTGTGTGATATGCAAGATTTATTATTGGATGTTCTCAACAAGCATTTGAATAATGCGATATGATTTATATACTATTGTACATTTGTAACAAGTATATATGATATTGGTGGGATGTAAATTTACATGCACACACACACACACATGCACACCAAGAATTAAGTTTGTTTATATCACATAGCCTCCAGTTCACCATCAAACACAGAAACTTTAACAAAGAAAGGATATTCAATGTAACTTTAAGTTGTAAGAAAGACTAGGTGATAGAATTAAAAAGATCACCATCTGTATTGAATCAAAATTCTGAACAATGGGTGAACCATAAATCTAAAAGCTTAAGAAAGCCTTACAATCTGAATAATGATTGAACTATGAGTTTGGTAGCTTCATACAACATTGTTAAAAGATTACGAAGCTAGTTTCCCATGTGCTAACAAATCATTCTTGCTCAACTGCACTGACATGTGATGATGCCTCACTTCCATGTTGATTCAATTGATTATGTTTGGCCTTGAGTATTATAGCCTTTGGAATCTTGATTTTCTATGGAAGTCATCCACCCTTGGGCTTCCATGCCCAAATGATGCAGCTAGTGTCTTCCCAGCGCTGAGGATCATTTCTGTTCTCTCGCCAATACTTGTTCCATCAATCCTTATAAACCTCCACATCACTTGCATTCTTCTTCTTTGAAATTGGTCCCAATATTGTATCTGAACTTGTAGGTAGTTTATTGAGTTGTTGTTTTGATCAACATCACTTGTTGTCACTCCCAACCATATTGGGTAATTTGCATCACAAGGTTGTACAAGCACAAAATCTCCTTTAGACACATCAAGAGTCGGGTTGGACTCTTCAGCAGGTCTCTTGCGCATTAGACCACAATAATGGTCCTCATTTACATCAAACCCTTCATCTACATTATCCTCCACTTGAAGGTTAAGAGGCTCAGCTTTTTCGCATACACTCCTTGGCCAAAAGTCATGAAATGCAATGTCTTCCCTTGCACTAGGGGTTTGCATGTTTAGCATAAGATTCTCCCAATAGGCAAGGACCGGTTTGATCCACTTAGCATAATCACTTTGGTCTCCTTTATCTTGCAAGTGCTCTTTGCACCAATTGACATGTTTTTTAAAGCCCTCCACAACCTTTTCATTTTCCTTAACATACTCAAAGGGTGGCAATACTTTTGGAAAACCTTCAGGAAGCTTGGGTCCTCCCTGGTCATTTCTCTTCCATAACTCTATATCGCTTTCGGGTAACCAATCAACATTTTTGGGGTGTACTTTGTATTGCATAAAAGGTATTCCATCACTCATATAAAACCTGAATTGCAATGGCTTTGAATGTCCAATCAAGCTATCAGCTCCATCATGTAAGCATCCCTTGACAAATCCTTTGAAGTTTGCGACCTTTTGTAGGAGAAAGGGTGCTGGATGCATGCTAACACACTCATTAAAGATCTTCATCAAACGTGGAAATGTGAAAATGGTTTGTTTCCTCAACTTCTCAAAGAAGCGACTAAACAATGCATCAATATCTTCATGAGTATGACCAACCATAAGAAAACCAAGCTGCACCATGTCAAACACTTCTCGTGCAACCAATAGGGATAGATAGGCAAATACATAACGGTTCTTATTTTAAGAATCACAATTGTCAAGTTGCAACAACAACGTCCTTGGCAATCTCTTAAAAAATGTCCTTGAATTTGATGGCATTAAACTTGAGGCATTTCCATTGCCCCTATCCTGCACATGTGTGTTAATATGAAAGACTGACTGCATATTGGAAGAACAATTTCCCTCTGTATCCACATTTGTTTCTATCTTTGCATCTGCATCCTCAATGCTCTGCTTGCAATATGTGTTTCTCTCCTTCAGCACTTCCATATGCTAATACAGGGCCATAGTAGACAAAACACAATAAAAAAGATCTGTTCGTGGTTCAGCATTTGAGCTCAAGTCACCATACATGTGTTGCTCTCCTCTTTCTAAGTTTCTTAAACATTTTGAGAGAGATGAAATTGTGAAGTTGGGATCACTTGGCCATAACCCCAAGGCAAAGTGACCATAAGCTGTTTGTCCATGTCCATGAGTGAGCATTCTTGTTAATAAGGATACTGGAAGCCTCTCAACCCCATTGAGAGATTTAGGAACTGGTTTAATTTGTGGTATGTCAGCCTTGCTCTGGTCCTCTTATCATGTATGATAAGAAGAAGCCTCTCAACCCCATTGAGAGATTTAGGAACTGGTTTAATTTGTGGTATGTCAGCCTTGCTCTGGTCCTCTTATCATGTATGATACACAAATATCGGTTTGGGTTCATTTCGAAAGAGCTCCTCCAAGCATAGTATAGATTTCTACAACTCATTTGTTGCAACATGTGTGCCCTTATTTGTGCCATGTATCTGGCATGCTCCTCTTGATTTTTTGTTGATTCCAACTTGACCTTGATTGCCGTACAAATGTCGCATTTTGAGAAGGTGCTGGTTTTTGATAAACTAACTGTCTTGAACTCTGTGTTCCACAATCTTGAGAATGATGGTTGTGACAGTGGCCGGTATTTAAATGAGACAAGTGTGTCATTCACTTCATGCAATATGTCCACCTGTTTGTACATTGCTGGTAGAACACGTTGGGACTCGCGGGCTCCATGCATAGTTGTCCTTGACCTATGTGGAATTTGATCGGCATTATTATCTATGAAGCCCTGTATGATTGATTTTGCCATCTCAACATGTGTCATGCCCTTCTGAATTATCCCACTGTTGCCATGAGACTGACATTACATGCACCATTCAAGAACTTCTTTCTGAGCCTATAGAACGTTGACTTACCGATGCCATGCATTACATACCATGCTTTACAAACCTTCTTCCCATCAAATGTGAACTCAAAGCACTCGTCATCTTGACCTTGTCTATAGGCCATGCCCATGCAATCTAGTACAAATGTGTATCGTGTACTATAGCTCTATCCCCAAAAGTGTACCCTAGCTTTGCATGATTTTGGATCTATCTCCAAATTGACATCGGTTCTCGCAACAATCAATGGTTGCGACATTGTGAATGTTTGCAACATCACATTTTTTGCTAGCTCCATAGGTTTTATCGTAATTTTTCATTACCCTTACCATATGGACATAGCTCCTTTTCTTATTTGTCCCTTCAATGATATCATAGTCAGTGATCATGGCATCATGGTGTCTGTCATCAAAACTATCGCCATCATTGCTCTCTACATCATCATCCTCTTTTTCATCACTTGAATTGTTTAGGCTATCAATATTTTTTTGCATGAAGTGATCTTGAATACCCTCATTAATAGAAGAAGATTCAGTGTCCTTCACTAATAATGGTTCACCATTCTCAAATGTGAGTTACCTGATCGGCCAACTAACCAAACTGAAACACAAGTTGAACTTGGATGCAAAGATCCTTCTATAATGACACCTAAGCTACTCTCCCCTAGTTCTCTACAATTTATAGCCTCGTATGGGTGGACCAGCAATACTACTCCATTGCCAAGTTTTGTAGATCTGTTGTCATCCCAGAGGATGACACTTTTCTCTTTCCAGCTCTCCCTATCTATAAAAAGTGATCTTCTTGATCAACAAGAAGTTCCGCAAAATTATCCTCTTTGGTATTAGTAATGTCTCTATCCATAACAAGGTTGACCAATGGCCATTTGATGATGCTTCCAACTGCTTGAGACATTGTTCTTACATCCATTGTGGCAAATGAGGTAGGCTTCATCACCCTCTGCATCTGGCCACACCGTTTCATTGGGATATTCAGTCAAGGTATGGTGTCAATCAGCCATCAATGTTTCATAGCTACAAAAGGCAAAGGTGAGTGGTTACAACAGCAAAGGCAAAGAGAAAGCAATAGAGAGAAACAATATGCTAGTGAAGAGAATGTGACATGGAAATGAGCAAATGGACATTGGATTTGAGACTCTTCTCCTTTGTGAGACTCAAACTCAAGTTTGAGCCATTGTGCATTATATAGATTTTAGTTGAATTTTTAATCGCATAGTTTATAAGTATATTTGGGTGTATGGGGAAAGAGGGAAGAAAAGAAGAAATTTCAAGCTCAAGGTCAAGCTCAAGGCTCAAACTTGAGTTGAGCCTTGAGTTTGGGTGTATGGGGAAAGAGGGAAGAAAAGAAGAAATCTCAAGCTCAAGGTTAAGCTCAAGGCTCAAACTTGAGTTTGAGCCTTGTCTATTACACAAGTAGGAATAGAGAGGGAAGCTAGGATAATCCCATAGAACAAGTGGGGTGTGGATGAAGATGAGTATATAACCAAAAGTGAAAGTAACTATAATCAAAAGACCTGGGGCCTGGGCCTGGCCTTGGGCTTGGGTTTGGGTTTGGGTTTGGGGAGGAAACCAAAATCAAAACCAAACTTTTTGCCGCACCGGGATGGGACGATGCTCTCTTTCTGCCACACTTACTCCTCGAGCAATGCACAGCCCCCTCCGCCCTATGCAGCCACCACCTCCTCCTCTCCCGTCCGGCGCAACCCCATGCCCCCCGGCCCCCTCTCCTCTGTCCGGCGCCACCCCCTCCTCTCCCGTGCGGCCCATGCCCCCTGTCCGACAGCACCCCTCAGCGTAGCCCCGTCCGGCCCACACCCCCGCCCTCCCTCCTGAATTTGAAATTCAAACTCCCCCCCCCCCCGAATTTGAAATTCAAACTCCCCCCCCCCTAATTTGAAATTCAAAATTCAAAATTTTCCCCCAACCAAATCCAAAATTTAAAACTTTTCCCCCCAACCCCAAAGTTTTCGCCTTCCTCCCACCGACCTCACAAAATTTCTGCCTTCCCCCACCGACCTCCGGCCGCCTTCCGCCTTCCCCCTTCGATCTCACACGAAAAAGTGGCCGACCTCACGTGTGAAACACACAAAAAGACTTGCGAACCCTGGAGCAATTCTATGTGGTGAGCAAACGCGATTCTGTGTGGTGAGCGTGCAGTGCTCGCAATCGCCATCGTGTGCAATAATTATCTCTGTTTCCTATCTCTGAAGTCCTCGCTCAGCCCTGTGTTTTAAACAGTTTCTTTTCCTCCCGCAATCGACACGTCTACGTTGGTTCTGACCTCTGTTTCCTGCCTCTGTTTCCTGCCTTTGTTTCCTACAGAACCATCACGCCATCGGATACTTCAAGCATCCGTCATGTCTGTGCGACATCAGAGACTTTAGTGCGCCCATCTGCATTTCGTGTGTTCCCTCATCTAATTGAATACTTTATGCAGCAAGTAAGTTCTTCTTTAATTGATTGTCTATATCAATATAAACGCTTACTTGATTGCATGACGCTAAGTGTGCCATTTGTCAATCGTTGCTTATCGTAGATTGTTTGCACTTCTTGTTGCTCTCTTTTGTATCTTCACATATGTCAAGAACCTATAAAACTGATCTTTGTGCATATTATATAATCTAAATGACAAAGGTTCCCTGTATAAACATGGTATATGTGTCACATATCTGAGTGCACAACTTGGATATAGACTCCATCTTAAGTTTGAGCCTCCCCTACATAGAACTTATGTGTTAATGATCGACCTAAATTAAGTCTTTGTTCTCCATGATAGTGCACCAGCCTTAAGGCTCGAACTTGAGTTTGAGCCTTTTCTCTCCATGCTAGTGCACCCTAGCCTTAAGGCTCGAACTTGAGTTTGAGCCTTTGCTCTCCATGCTAGTGCACCCCGGCCCCCTTAAGGCTCGAACTTTAGTTTGAGCCTTTGCTCTCCATGCTAGTGCAACCCGGTCCCTTAAGGCTCCAACTTCAGATTGAGCCTTTGCTCTCCATGCTAGTGCACCCCGGCCCCTTAAGGCTCGAACTTAAGTTTGAGCCTTTTCTCTCCATGCTACTGCACCTCGGCCTTAAGGCTCGAACTTTAGATTGAGCCTTCGTTCTCCATGCTAGTGTACATCGGGAACTTGAGTTGGAGCCTTCGCTCTCCATGCTAGTACACCCCAGTTTTAAGGCTCGACCTTCAGATTGAGCCTTTGTTCTCCATGCTAGTGTACACCTGCCTTAAGGCTTAAACTTAAGTTGGAGCCTTTGTTCTCCATGCTAGTGTACACCGGCCTTAAGGCTCGAACTTGAGTTGGAGCCTTGGCTCTCGATGCAAGTGTACACCAGCCTTAAGGCTCGAACTTAAGATTAAGCCTTTGTTCTCCATGCTAATGTACTCCGGCCTCAAGGCTTGAACTTGAGTTTGAACCTTTGCTCTCCATGCTAGTGCCGCACCCCTAGCATTTGAGTGCACAACTTGGATATAGACCCCACCTTAAGATCGAACCTCCCCTACATGGAACTTATGTGTTAAGGCTCATTCTCCATGCTTAACTTTACATGGAACTTGGCCTTAAGGCTCCAACTTGAGTTCGAGCCTTGCCTATCTATGCTAGTGTATCCCTAGCATATGAGTGCACAACTTGGATCTAGGCTCCAGCTTAAGTTCGAGCTTCTTGTACATAAAACTTGGCCTTAAGGCTCGAACTTGAGCTTGAGCCTTGTCTCTATATGCTGGTGTACCCTTGTCATATGAGTGCACAACTTGGATCTGGGCCCTAGCTTAAGTTCGGGTTTCCCCTATATATGGAACTTGGCCTTAAGGCTCCAATATACTAGTATACCCCTAGCATATGAGTGCACAACTTGGATCTAGACTCCAACTTAAGTTCAAGCCTCCCATACATGGAACTTTGCCTTGAGGCTCAAACTTGAGTTTGAGCCTTGCCTCTCTATGCTAGCATACCTCTAGCATATGAGTGCACAACTTGGATCTAGGCTCTAGCTTAAGTCGAGCTTCTGTATGGATTAAGTAAATGCAAGTGAGGCCCCCGCTATTCAAGAAAACTAAGTGAAGCATCAATAATTGTAGCATGCATTTTCTTAAGTTTGATAGGTTTTGATTTGATATGTAGCATTTAAATCCATTTTTTTCTAAGGTTTTGAAACTTTTTTTGTGCTTCACAGAAATGGAAGCTAGCAGAGCGCCCGCTACCTCGCAACCACATGCTGCACCAATCTTTACTCTGGATGCTCTCGAAACAACAACTCAAGCTAAAAGTGTCACTCCTAGAATTGAGGTGGATAAAACCTTCGAATTGAGTAACAAAGAAGGAGTAAAATGGTTTGTGGATAGCTACGATGCTAGTGCAAACTTCAAAGGAGTCCTCCATTTGTTTCTTTCTCAAGGTGATACATCATATGGAGATATGGGGATTGTGGTAGGCGCTAAGGATGATGTGGATGCAAGAGAAAATCCATGCTTCACATGCACTGTATTGCCAAAGGAGAAACTACAAAAGCAAATAAGTTTTGCTGATCATTGGACACTTTTCACCCAGCAGACATGACTGGCAGTAAACTAGGAAAGGACAATTCTATTGCAAAGCTAGGATTGAAGATCATTGACTTTTCCAATCAAGAAGACTCAGGGGTGGATAATGTGGAGGACTTGGTGAAAGCAGTGAGGTATGCAAAGAAGGCTTTGGATTCACGAAAAAATTCCATACCTGAAAAGGAGACAACAACCACTCAAGCTAGGACCTTATCCACACATCCATCCATATCTTCCATACATCCATCCACTTCAATCCACATGTCAATCCACATCATCCAAACATCCATGCACATCAATCCACACGTCAATCCACATCATCCAAACATCCATGCACATCAATCCACCTCATTTCATAAGCATTCCCATTCTCATCTAATCACATCTTTTTCTATCTCATCACTTATTTCCTCATTTATCCTCATCAGATCTCACCCACTTGCATCTACCCATATATCTCATCACTTCACATACATTAACATCTATCCAGTTTATATCGCATCTTATCACATTCGTTTCACATCACATCTCATTCATTCGCATCCTGATTCACATGCTAACACATTCATTCATGTCCTTTATCGATCATTCACATCCTGATTCATTCCTATCTATCCAATTTACATCACATCTCATCACTTCAATTCACGTTCACATCCATCACATTTACATCCACATATATTCTCCCACATACATCCACATCCATACCAATAACATTCACATCCACATCTATCCAATTTACATCACATCTCATCACTTTAATTCACGTTCATATCCATCACATTTGACATCCACATATATTCTCCCACATACATCCACATCCATACCAATCACATTCACATTCACATCTATACCAATTCATGTTCATATCCATCACATTTACATCCACATATATTCTCCCATATACATCCACATCCATACCAATCACATCCACATCTATCCTTTCTCATACACACATCCACATCCCTACTTTCAGATACATCTACTTCTATTCTTCACATACATTCACATCCATCCTTTCACATCTACTTCTATTCACATCCATCCTTTCACATACCTCCGTTTCTATTCTTCACATACATTCACATCCATCCTTTCACATACATCCGCTTCTATTCTTCACATACATCCACTTTCACATCCATCCTTTCACATACATCCGCTTCTATTCTTCACATACATTCACATCCATCCTTTCACATACATCCATTCTTTCACACACATACATCTACATTCATTCTTTCCCATACATACACTTCTCTATTCATATTCATCTATCTGATTCATATCACATGTCATCACATCTATTTACCTCTCATTTTCATTACTTCAATTCTCATCACATCCTTTTGTAGAATGTAAGAGAATTCTTATTTTTGATATAAAGATTCTTTACACATCTATTTATGCATAAGAACAACTTCGGTGGAAAACAACACTTTTATAAAAATCTGTTTATGCATCTATTTATGCATAAATTCAATTTTAGCAAGAAAAACGCTTTCGAAATAAAAATAAATCTTTTATGCATCTTTCTATGCATAAATTCAATAGTAATGAGAATAACTCTTTTGAAATAAAAATAAATTTCTTTATGTATCATTCTATGCATAAAATTAAAATTAATGAGAATAACTCTTTTGAAATAAAAGTAAATTCTTTATGCACCTTTCTATGCATAAAATCAAAATTGATGAGAATAACTCTTTTGAAATAAAAATAAATTTCTATATGCACCTTTCTATGCATAAAATCAAAATTGATGAGAATAACTCTTTTGGAATGAAAATAAATTCTTTATGCACCTTTCTATGCATAAAATCAAAATTGATAAGAATAACTCTTTTGGAATAAAAATAAATTTCTTTATGCACCTTTCTATGCATAAAATCAAAACTGATGAGAATAACACTTTTGGAATAAAAATAAATTTCTTTATGCACCTTTCTATGCATAAAATATAAACTGATGAGAATAACTCTTTTGGAATTAAAAAAAATTTCTTTATGCACCTTTCTATGCATAAAATCAAAATTGATGAGAATAACTCTTTTGGAATAAAAATAAATTCTTTATGCACCTTTCTATGCATAAAATCAAAATTGATGAGAATAACTCTTTTGGAATTAAAATAAATTTCTTTATGCACCTTTCTATGCATAAAATCAAAATTGATGATCATAACTCTTTTGGAATAAAAATAAATTTCTTTATGCACCTTTCTATGCATAAAATCAAAATTGATGAGAATAACTCTTTTCAAATAAAAATAAATTTCTTTATTCCCCCTTTCTATGCATAAAATCAAAATTGATGAGAATAACTCTTTCGAAATTTTTTAAAAAAAGTTTATGCATCTATTTATGCATAAAATCAAAATTTATGAGAAAAACTCTTTTGGACTAAAAAAATATTCTTTATGCAACTTTTTATGCATAACATCAAAATTGATGAGATTAACTCTTTTGGGAAAAAATAAATTCTTTATGCATACTTATGCATAAAATCGAAATTGATGAGAATAACTCTTTTGAAATAAAAAAATTTGTTTATGCATCTATTTATGCATAAAATCAAAATTGATAAGAATAAATCTTTTTGAATAAAAATAAATTCTTTTTGCACCTTTCTATGCATAAAATCAAAATTGATGAGAAAAAATGTTTTGAAATAAAAATAAATTCTTTACGCACCTTTGTATGCATAAAATTGAAATTGATGAGAATAACTCTTTTCAAATAAAAAAAAATCTTTATGCATCTTTCTATGCATATTATCAAAATTGATGAGAATAACTCTTTTGGAATAAAAATAAATTCTTTATGCACCTTTCTATGCATAAAATCAAAATTGATGAGAATAACTCTTTTGAAATAAGAATCTATTTCTTTATGCACCTTTCTATGCATAAAATCAAAATTGATCCGAATAACTCTTTTGAAATTAAAAAAAAATCTTTATGCACCTTTCTATGCATAAAATCAAAATTGATGAGAATAACTCTTTTGAAATAAAAATTAATTTCTTTATGCATCTATTTATGCATAAAATCAAAATTGATGAGAATAACTCTTTTGAAATAAAATTAAAATTCTTTATGAATCTATTTATGCATATATCAAAATTAATGAGAATAACTCTTTTGGAATAAAAATAAATTTTTTATGCATGTATTTATGTATAAAATCAAAATTGATTAGAATAACTCTTTTAGAATAAAAATAAATTTTTTATGCATCTATTTATGCATATAATCAAAGTTGATGAGAATAACTCTTTTGGATAAAAATAAATTCTTTATGCATCTATTTATGCATATAATCAAAATTGATGAAAATAACTCTTTTGGAATAAAAATAAATTCTTTATGCATCTATTTATGCATATAATCAAAATTGATGAGAATAACTCTTTTGGGATTAAAAAAAATTCTTTAAGCACCTTTCTATGCATAAAATCAAAATTGATGAGAATAACTCTTTTTAAATAAAAATAAATTCTTTATGTACCTTTCTTTGCATAAAATCAAAATTGATGAGAATAACTCTTTTGAAAAAGAAATAAATTTCTTTATGCATCTATTTATGCATTAAATCAAAATTGACAAGAATAACTCTTTTGAAATAAAAAAAATTCTTTATGCATCTATTTATGCATAGAATTAAAATTGACTTGAATAACTCTTTTGGAATAAAAATAAATTCTTTATGCATCTATTTATCCATAAAATTTAAATTGATGAGAATAACACTTTTGGAATAAAAATGAATTCTTTATGCATCTATTTATGCATAAAATCAAAATTGATGAGAATAACACTTTTGGAATAAAAATAAATTCTTTATGCATCTATTTATGCATAAAATCAAAATTGATAAGAATAACTCTTTTGGAATAAAAATAAATTCTTTATGCACCTTTCTTTGCATAAAATAAAAATTGATGAGAATAACTCTTTTGGAATAAAGATGAATTTCTTTATGCACCTTTCTATGCATAAAATCAAAATTGATGAGAATAACTCTTTTGAAATTAAAATAAATTTGTTTATGCACCTTTCTATGAATAAAATCAAATTTAACACTTTTAGGATACATGAATGGTGAGGATTACTTTTTTTGAATAATAAAAGATTAAACTTACTTCACCAAATTTTGGAAAATTTTGCCATGACCTCCTTTGTATGGCTGATCATTTTTTAATTTTTTCTTTCTTAAAATTACTTATAATTATCCCTACTTCGTTTAAAGCATTATAAACTAATCAAATTCTACTTTTAAAAGAGAGATAATATGAAAAGTTTAATTTCAACAATTAGATTACTTAACAAGAATAGAGAAGGGGTGATTTTAAGAAGAAGAGAGGGGGAAAGCCTTTCCAACAAGGCATAACATCTGTTTATCATTTTAAAGATAACAAAAATCATAAAACCATTAAAAGAATAAAGAAAATGTAGGATTTTCAACTTACATGAATATATGGGAGCTTTCCTTTGGCTTGATGGTTTTTGAGGAATCTACTCTTGTTTGCAACAACAAGTGGCCACCAATTCTTTAGAAGGAGGGAATGGTCAAAAACTAATGAATTATTAATAAATTCATAGTTTTTGGCTCTAGGGAGGAGTAGAGTAACAGTGCATAAAACACTATTAAGCTTTACAAAGGGGGAGGCTTCTATTTATAGGAAAAAGTAAGCCTATAACCAAGCAAACTGATTCTAGAATTTTTCAAATCAGTTTGGTCAATTTTTAACCATTTTTAGGTCAGTTTAGCTTACTTTTTGGATCTAGTTGAAGCAAGAGAGAGGAGAGATGAAAATATCTCATTATTTGTGAGTTTAAAACTCAACCACACATGTGAAATAGGCGCCTCCTTCATGAGGGGAATTCCCCCACACTGAGGTGTCAAAAATGCTTCATTTCACTAAATATCTCTTCTTTTTTAACTGATATCCTTGTCCTTAGTCAACTCTTCATCTTATGTGAGTATTTACTCATTTTTGGGGGATTTTCTTTATTTCTTCATTTATCTCCTTCATACATTTGGATGAATCTGATTGGCCCCTCAGAACCTTAATTTAAAATTTTTCAAAAATCTAGACGCTCCGGGATAAGGCCTTTTACACAGATTATTATTTTTTTTAATGCACCTTCTGAAAATCTTTTTGAACTTCTATTTTGAGGGAATTTATTTTAATAAGAAGAGATATTTTTCCAAAATTTGAATAGTCTCTATCTAGAATATTTTGTCTCTCTAAGTCAGAACAGGTAAAAACAAGATCTTTTATATTTATGAAGAGGGATTTGATTATAGGGGAAGATAATACTAGACATCCTGAGAGGCTGGGGAGGAATCTTACATTCTACCCCACTTAAAAAACGCGAGATGTCCTCATCTCGCAAAACTAGAGGAGAATTCTTTTCCTTAAGATCCAACTGATTCTAGGTTCCTTATAGTCTGGAGAGCCCAACAAAATCATGGGATAAATATCCCTTATATGAAACTCATCATCAAATAATAATTCACTCGGATCGTAACATTCAATCCTTATCACAATAACGGTCCATTAGATCGAGATTTCTATCTCAACAGTCCGCCATGAAAATTTTCAATTTTACAGAGTTTTATTTGACACCCCTTAACTTGATCCACTGGGTCAAGTGTTAACAGCAGTAATTTGCCAGCGCAATCCACTAATCTCATAGTGATTTAATGAAGTCATTAAGGTCATTCCAACTATAAACATTATCACAAGGACTCGTCCCATTGATCCTTATTGTGGTTTTGCTTAGTTATTACAATTCAGCCAGAATTTAAAAATCTTCATTTTTCAATCAGAATCCAAATCAACTCATTAGTTCTCAATCAGAATTTAAAATCATATCAACCACATTTAAATTCATCATCTAGATAGTATTAATGCTTTCAATTTCAAGTCTTAGTTTTACTCGTATATACTGCCAGTAAAGAGCTGCAGTTATACCCTTGGTATATACGGGTAGTCATGGTCCTTGGAACTATAAGGTAAATACCATCATGTCTAGGTCTCAAACAAGTCAAGGATTCCATACAATTGCTGTACTTCCATCTGAAGACCCAGTTATCAATTTACAAACTTTAGTTTGAATATTAATTTGAAGATAATATTAGATAAAGTGGAAAAAATCCCATTCCCATGAAAAAAGTGGGGGTATGGTAAACTCATCCAAAAGTTTGTGAAAACATATTCATGTGACATATCATTGGAAAGAGCTTGAAAAGTAGAATCTAGATCCACTTTGTCCGACAAATTTGGAGTTTGCATGTTCAAGTTATGGCCAAAATAAATTTTTTAAATACATTCCCATTTTGAGGGATTTTTTCCATTCTATCTAATATTGACATTTTGTATGATTTTTATCACAGAATTATAATCTTTTACTGTTTCTTCATAAATTTTTGACATTTTTGGCTTCTCAGTTGATCCTCATTAGCCAATTTGCTCTGATACCAGCTATAAGATCCCTGACCCCACTGCGCAACGAATTTGGGGATGCTAGCAATGGAAGTAGCACTTCTTGCGGGCGGTAGGGTCCCACACACTCGAGGCCTCGCCCCACGGATATCCAGACAAGAGACTAATCCATCGGTTCTTCCAAAACCGAACTCGAAAAAACTTTCCTCGCCCAGAAAGCACGGGCGATTCCTCCAGGACAACTTTTCTCTAACGTAGTCAAAAGCCTTAACTAACTGAACTCATCTGACCGAACCCGTAAGTCCCATAGTCAGATCAGGGAAAAAGAATGTACTTGGATCATAGAGACCAACGCTTTTTTCCTCATTGAGAGGCATAGCCATTGATTCTTTCCCATAGAATAATTTTTAACCAGGATTTACCTCATCTATCGTACTATACAAAAATTGAGTCTCGTTTTACGGATCCATCAGTCTAGCCTAACCCCATCCAATACCATGGATTAGCCAACTGCCCAACCACTGTAGTGATGGGATCCAATTAGGAATTTGGTTAGGTTTTGTCTCGGGTACCAGGGAAAATATTTCCCAGGCCCCCTAGCCGGATATTCATACAAACATAAAACTAGTCACACCACTTACACACCCAATATTCATAGATTCAACAATCTTTAAAATAATAATTTAATGAAGCCATAGTGTTACTGATCATAATCCTCTAATTATCCAGTTGAATCCTAATTTCCAATTCCTTCCTTCGTTAGTGTACCTATGGCATCATTGGCATCGAGAACGCTCACCACTTGTTCACTCAGGAGCCTTTTCAATAGTTCCTAGCTCATAGTACCCGGCAAGATAATCACTTAAAAATATCCAGATAGAATCTTCGTTGAAGATCAGCAAGATCAACTAGCAGATCCATATAAAAGAGCCATAGACTCATTCGTTGGACCAGCAAGGTCAATCAACTAGATCCACGCCCGAATTTAGAAAACAACTCTTACTCCTTGTTCTAATATCTTCCCCGACATACTCGTGGGTATCTTCGATGACCCAGAGCCTGAGCATCGTATGGTCAGCACCCTCTAGGATCCTTCGCAGGCTAGCACTTCACTCATAGGCCTCTTCCTTGGTCCCTCATCCTCTGTACTACCGGAACCTCACCATTTAATCAAACGGAGGCTGGTCAAGACCTCGGCCGTCGACCTTGCTACGCGAGACGTCCTTCAATGACTCTCCGTCAGTTGTTGCAACTTAACAAATAGGTCCACGACCTCATTAAGAAGACGGTCAAAATGCTTCCCCAGCATTCTTGACATAAAACAGTCATTTAAAAATAGATTTCACAAACAAATACAGTTCCAACAATATTTCCATCTTTTCTCATTACTCCACATCCTTTCACATTAGACCCCATCTGTTTTTCATCTTACCACAATTTTATTTTCATCATCGATCCCTATCACATCACATCATTCCTACATCAAATCACATCCAATCGCATCATCCACACATCAATCCACATCATCCACCATACATCCATCCACATCAATCCACACATCAATCCATATCATTCAAACATCCATGCACATCAATCCACCTCATCCATACATCCATCCACATCATCCACATCAATCCATATCATTCAAACATCCATGCACATCAATCCACCTCATCCATACATCCATATCATTCAAACATCCATGCACATCAATCCACCTCATCCATACATCCATCCACATCATCCACATCAATCCACATCATTCACTCATCATACACACACCAATTCACATCATCCACATCAATCCACATTATCCACACATCCATCCATATATTTCATACATCCATCCATATCATCCAAACATCCATGCACATCAATCCACATTATCCTCACATCAATCCACCTCATTTCATAAGCATTCCCATTCTCATCTAATCACATCTTTTTCTATCTCATCACTTAATTCCTCATTTTTTCTCATATCTCACCCACTTGCATCTACCCATATATCTCATCACTTCACATACATTATTTACATCGCATCTTATCACATTTGTTTCACATCACATCTCATTCATTCACATCTTGATTCACATGCTAACACATTCATTCATGTGCTTTATCGTTCATTCACATCCCGATTTGTTCCTATCTATCCAATTTACATCACATCTCGTCGCTTCAATTCACGTTCATATCCATCACATTTACATCCCCACATATTCTCCCATATACATCCACATCCATACCAATCACATTCACATCCACATCTATCCTTTCTTATACACACATCCACATCCCTTCTTTCACATACATCTACTTCTATTCTTCACATACATTCACATCCATCCTTTCACATACATTCGCTTCTATTCTTCACATACATTCATATCCATCCTTTCACACACATCCACTTTCACATACATTCACATGTATCCTTTCACATACATCCGCCGCTTCTATTCTTCACATACATTCACATCCATCCTTTCACATACATCCACTTTCACATCCATTCTTTCACACACATACATATACATTCATTCTTTCTCATACATCCACTTCTCGATTCATTTTCATCTATCTGATTCATATCACATATCATCACATCTATTTACCTCTCATTTTCATTACTTCAGTTCTCATCACATTCTTTTGTAGAATGTAAGAGAATTCTTATTTTTGACATAAAGATTCTTTACACATCTATTTATGCATAAGAACAACTTCAGTGGAAAATAACACTTTTATAAAAATCCGTTTAAACATGCATGTATTTATGCATAAATTCAAATTTAAGAAGAATAACACTTTTGAAATAAAAATAAATCTTTTATACATCTTTCTATGCATAAATTCAATAATAATGAGAATAACTCTTTTGAAATAAAAAATTACTTCATGCATCATTCTATACATAAAATCAAAATTGATGAGAGTAAAATAAAAATAAATTTTTATGCACCTTTCTATGCATAAAATCAAAATTGATGAGAATAACTCTTTTGGAATAGAAAAAAATCTCTTTATGCACCTTTCTATGCATAAAATCAAAATTGATGAGAATAACTCTTTTGAAATAAAAATAAATTCTTTATGCACCTTTCTATGCATAAAATCAAAATTGATGAGAATAACTCTTTTGAAATAAAAATAAATTTCTTCATGCACTTTTCTATGCATAAAATCAAAATTGATGAGAATAACTCTTTTGAATTAAAAATAAATTTCTTTATGCACCTTTCTATGCGTAAAATTTTTGCTAATGATTATAACACTTTTGGAATAAAAACTAATTCTTTATGCACCTTTCTATGCAAAAAATCAAAATTGATAAGAATAGCTCTTTTGGAATAAAAAAAAATTTCTGTATGCACCTTTCTATGCATAGAATTAAAATTAATGAGAATAACTCTTTTGAAATTTAAAAAAAATCTTTATGCACCTTTCTATGCATAAAATCAAAATTGATAAGATTAACTCTTTTGAAATAATTTTTTTTTCTTTATGTACCTTTATATGCATGAAATATAAATGGATGAGAAGAACTCTTTTGAAATAAAAATAAATTTCTTTATGGATCTATTCATGCATAAAATCAAAATCGATGGGAATAACTCTTTTGGAAAAAAAAATATGCATCTATTCACGCATAAAATCAAAATTGATGAGAATAACTCTTTTGAATTAAAAATAAATTCCTTATGCGTCTATTTATGCACAAAATCAAAATTGATGAGAATAACTCTTTTGGAGTAAAAAAAAAATCTTTATGCGTCTATTTATGCATAAAATCAAAATTGATGATAATAATTCTTTTGGAATTAAAAAAAATCTTTATGCACCTTTCTATGCATAAAATCAAAATTGATGAGAATAACTCTTTTGAAATGAAAATAAACTCTTTATGCACCTTTCTATACATAAAATTAAAATTGATAAGAATAACTCTTTTGAAATAAATTTCTTTATGTATCTTTCTATGCATAAAATCTAAATTGATGAGAATACCTCTTTTGAAATAAAAAATAAATTACCTTATGCACCTTTCTATGCATAAAATCAAAATTGATGAGAATAACTCTTTTGAAATAAAAGTTAATTTCTTTATGCATCGTATTATGCATAAAATCAAATTTGATGAGAATAACTCTTTTGGAATAAAAATAAAATCTTTATGCATCTAATTATGCATAAAATCAAAATTGATGAGAATTACTCTTTTGGAATAAAAATAAATTCTTTATGCATTTATTTAAGCATAAAATCGAAATTGATGAATAACTCTTTTGTAATAAAAATAAAATCTTTATGCACCTTTCTATGCATAAAATCAAAATTGATGAGAATAACTCTTTTGAAATAAAAATAAATTTCTTTATGCAACTTTCTATGCATAAAATCAAAATTGATGAGAATAACTCTTTTGAAATAAAAATAAATTTTCTAATGCATCTATTTATGCATAAAATCAAAATTGATGAGAATAACGGAATAAAAAAAAATTCTTTATGCATCTATTTATGCATAAGATCAAAATTGATGAGAATAACACTTTTAAAATAAAAATAAATTCTTTATGCATCTATTTTTGCATAAAATCAGAATTAATGACAATAAGTCTTTTGAAAAAAATGAATTCTTTATGCACCTTTCTTTGCATAAAATCAAAATTGATGAGAATAACTCTTTTGAAATTAAAAAAAAATTCTTTATGCACCTTTCTATGCATAAAATAAAAATTAACACTTCTAGGATACACAAATGGTGGAGATTACTCTTTTTTAATAATAAAAGATAAAACTTACTTCACCAATTTTTAGAAAATTTTACCATAACCTCCTTTGTATGGCTGACCATTTTTCAATTTTTCCTTTCTTAAAATTACTTATAATTATCCCTAATTCGTTTAAAGCATTATAAACTAATCAAATTCTACTTTTAAAAGAGAGATAATATGAAAAGTTTAATTCCAACAATTAGATTACTTAACAAGAATAGAGAAGGGGTGATTTTAAGAAGAAGAGAGGGGGAAAGCCTTTCCAACAAGGCATAGATCTGTTTATCATTTTAAAGATAACAAAAATCATAAAACCATTAAAAGAATAAAGAAAATGTAGGATTTCCAACTTACATGAATATATGGGAGCTTTCCTTTGGCTTGATGGTTTTTGAGGGATCTACTCTTGTTTGCAACAACAAGTGGCCACCAATTCTTTAGAAGGAGGGAATGGTCAAAAACTAATGAATTATTAATAAATTCATAGTTTTTGGCTCTAGGGAGGAGTAGAGTAACAGTGCATAAAACACTATTAAGCTTTAACAAAGGGGGAGGCTTCTATTTATAGGAAAAAGTAAGCCTCTAACCAAGCAAACTGATTCTAGAATTTTCCAAATCAATTTGGTCAATTTTTAACCATTTTTAGGTCAGTTTAGCTTACTTTTTGGATCTAGTTGAAGCAGGAGAGAGGAGAGATGAAAATATCTCATTATTTGTGAGTTTAAAACTCAACCACACATGTGAAATAGTTGAAGCAGGAGGGAGGAGAGATGAAAATATCTCATTATTTGTGTGTTTAAAACTCAACCACACATGTGAAATAGGCGCCTCCTTCATGAGGGGAATTTCCCCACACTGAGGTGTCAAAAATGCTTCATTTCACTAAATATCTCTTCTTTTTTAACTGATATCCTTGTCCTTAGTCAACTCTTCATCTTATGTGAGTATTTACTCATTTTTGGGCGATTTTCTTTATTTCTTCATTTATCTCCTCCATACATTTGGATGAATCTGATTGGCCCCTCAGAACCTTAATTTAAAATTTTTCAAAAATCTAGACGCTCCGAGATAAGGCCTTTTACACAGATTATAATTTTTTTTTAATGCACCTTCTGAAAATCTTTTTGAACTTCTATTTTGAGGGAATTTATTTTAATAAGAAGAGATATTTTTTCAAAAAATATCCAAAATTTGAATAATCTCTATCTAGAATATTTTTTCTCTCTAAGTCAGAACAGGTAAAAACAAGATCTTTTATATTTATGAAGAGGGATTTGATTATAGGGGAAGATAATACTAGACATCCTGAGAGACTGGGGAGGAATCTTACATTCTACCCCACTTAAAAAACGCGAGATGTCCTCATCTCGCAAAACTAGAGGAGAATTCTTTTCCTTAAGATCCAACTGATTCTAGGTTCCTTATAGTCTGGAGAGCCCAACAAAATCATGGGATAAATATCCCTTATATGAAACTCATCATCAAATAATAATTCACTCGGATCGTAACATTCAATCCTTATCACAATAACGGTCCATTAGATCGATATTTCTATCTCAACAGTTCGCCATGAAAATTTTCAATTTTACAGAGTTTTATTTGACACCCCTTAACTTGATCCACTGGGTCAAGTGTTAACAACAGTAATTTGCCAGCGCAATCCACTAATCTCATAGTGATTTAATGAAGTCATTAAGGTCATTCCAACTATGAACATTATCACAAGGACTCGTCCCATTGATCCTTATTGTGGTTTTGCTTAGTTATTACAATTCAGCCAGAATTTAAAAATCTTCATTTTTCAATCAGAATCCAAATCAACTCATTAGTTCTCAATCAGAATTTAAAATCATATCAACCACATTTGAATTCATCATCTAGATAGTATTAATGCTTTCATTTTCAAGTCTTAGTTTTACTCGTATATACTGCCAGTAAAGAGCTGCAGTTATACCCTTGGTATATACGGGTAGTCATGGTCCTTGGAACTTAAGGTAAATACCATCATGTCTAGGTCTCAAGCAAGTCAAGGATTCGATACAATTGCGGTACTTCCATCTGAAGACCCAGTTATCAATTTACAAACTTTAGTTTGAATATTAATTTGAAGACAATATTAGATAAAGTGGGAAAAATCCCATTCCCATGAAAAAAGTGGGGGTATGGTAAACTCATCCACAAGTTTGTGAAAACATATTCATGTGACATATCATTGGAAAGAGCTTGAAAAGTAGAATCTAGATCAACTTTGTCCAACAAATTTGGAGTTTGCATGTTCAAGTTATGGCCAAAATAATTTTTTTAAATACATTCCCATTTTGAGGGATTTTTTCCATTTTTATCTAATATTGACTTTTTGTATGATTTTTATCACAGAATTATAATCTTTTACTGTTTCTTCATAAATTTTTGACATTTTTGGCTTCTGAGTTGATCCTCATTAGCCAATTTGCTCTGATACCAGTTGTAAGATCCCTGACCCCACAGCGCAACGAATTTGGGGATGCTAGCAATGGAAGTAGCACTTCTTGCGGGCGGTAGGGTCCCACACACTTGGGGCCTCGCCCCACGGATATCCAGACAAGAGACTTATCCATCGGTTCTTCCAAAACCGAACTCGAAAAAACTTTCCTCGCCCCGAAAGCACGGGCGATTCCTCCAGGATAACTTTTCTCTAACGTAGTCAAGAGCCTTAACTAACTGAACTCATCTGACCGAACCCGTAAGTCCCATAGTCAGATCAGGGAAAAAGAATGTACTTGGATCATAGAGACCAACGCTTTTTTCCTCATTGACAGGCATAGCCATTGATTCTTTCCCATAGAATAGTTTTTAACCAGGATTTACCTCATCTATCGTACTATACAAAAACTGAGTCTCGTTTTACGGATCCATCAGTCTAGCCTAACCCCATCCAATACCATGGATTAGCCAACTGCCCAACCACTGTAGTGATGGGATCCTTTTAGAAATTTGGTTAGTTTTTGTCTCGGGTACCAGGGAAAATATTTCCCAGGCCCCCTAGCCGGATATTCATACAAACATAAAACTAGTCACACCACTTACACACCCAATATTCACAGATTCAACAATCTTTAAAATAATAATTTAATGAAACCATAGTGTTATTGATCATAATCCTCTAATTATCCAGTTGAATCCTAATTTCCAATTCCTTCCTTCGTTAGTGTACCTATGGCATCATTGGCATCGAGAACGCTCACCACTTGTTCACTCAGGAGCCTTTTCAATAGTTCCTAGCTCATAGTACCCGGCAAGATAATCACTTAAAAATATCCAGATAGAATCTTCGTTGAAGATCAGCAAGATCAACTAGCAGATCCATATAAAAGAGCCATAGACTCATTCGTTGGACCAGCAAAGTCAATCAACTAGATCCACGCCCGAATTTAGAAAACAACTCTTACTCCTTGTTCCAATATCTTCCCCGACATACTCGTGGGTATCTTCGGTGACCCAGAGCCTGAGCATCATATGGTCAGCACCCTCTAGGATCCTTCGCAGGTCACCTAGCGCGTCACTCATAGCCTCTTCCTTGGTCCCTCATCCTCTGTACTACCGGAACCTCACCATTTAATCAAACGGAGGCTGGTCAAGACCTCGGCCGCCGACCTTGCTACGCAAGACGTCCTTCAATGACTCTCCGTCAGTTGTTGCAACTTAACAAATAGGTCCACGACCTCATTAAGAAGACGGTCAAAATGCTTCCCCAGCATTCTTGACATAAAACAGTCATTTAAAAATAGATTTCACAAACAAATACAGTTCCAACAATATTTCCATCTTTTCTCATTACTCCACATCCTTTCACATTAGACCCCATCTTTTTTTCATCTTACCACAATTTTATTTTCATCATCGATCCCTATCACATCACATCATTCCTACATCAAATCACATCCAATCGCATCATCCACACATCAACCCACATCATCCACCATACATCCATCCACATCAATCCACACATCAATCCATATCATTCAAACATCCATGCACATCAATCCACCTCATCCATACATCCATCCACATCATCCACATCAATCCACACATCAATCCATATCATTCAAACATCCATGCACATCAGTCCATCTCATCCATACATCCATCCACTTTCACATCAATTCTTTCACACACATACATATACATTCATTCTTTCTCATACATCCACTTCTCGATTCATTTTCATCTATCTGATTCATATCACATATCATCACATCTATTTACCTCTCATTTTCATTACTTCAGTCCTCATCACATCCTTTTGTAGAATGTAAGAGAATTCTTATTTTTGACATAAAGATTCTTTACACATCTATTTATGCATAAGAACAACTTCAGTGGAAAATAACACTTTTATAAAAATTCGTTTATGCATGTATTTATGCATAAATTCAAATTTAAGGAGAATAACACTTTTGAGATAAAAATAAATTTTTTATGCATCTTTCTATGCATAAATTCAATAATAATGAGAATAACTCTTTTGAAATAAAAAATTGCTTTATGCATCATTCTATGCATAAAATCAAAATTGATGAGAGTAAAATAAAAATAAATTTTTATGCACCTTTCTATGCATAAAATCAAAATTGATGAGAATAACTCTTTTGGAATAGAAAAAAATCTCTTTATGCACCTTTCTATGCATAAAATCAAAATTGATGAGAATAACTCTTTTGGAATAAAAATAAATTCTTTATGCACCTTTCTATGCATAAAATCAAAATTGATGAGAATAACTCTTTTGAAATAAAAATAAATTTCTTCATGTATTTTTCTATGCATAAAATCAAAATTGATGAGAATAACTCTTTTGAATTAAAAATAAATTTCTTTATGCACCTTTCTATGCGTAAAATTTTTGCTAATGATTATAACACTTTTGGAATAAAAACTAATTCTTTATGCACCTTTCTATGCAAAAAATCAAAATTGATAAGAATAACTCCTTTGGAATAAAAAAAAATTTTTGTATGCACCTTTCTATGCATAGAATTAAAATTAATGAAAATAACTCTTTTGAAATTTAAAAAAAATCTTTATGCACCTTTCTATGCATAAAATCAAAATTGATGAGATTAACTCTTTTGAAATATTTTTTTTTTCTTTATGTACCTTTATATGCATGAAATATAAATGGATGAGAAGAACTCTTTTGAAATAAAAATAAATTTCTTTATGGATCTATTCATGCATAAAATCAAAATCGATGGGAATAACTCTTTTGAAAAAAAATATGCATCTATTCACGCATAAAATCAAAATTGATGAGAATAACTCTTTTGAATTAAAAATAAATTCCTTATGCATCTATTTATGCACAAAATCAAAATTGATGAGAATAACTCTTTTGGAGTAAAAAAAAAATCTTTATGCGTCTATTTATACATAAAATCAAAATTGATGATAATAATTCTTTTGGAATTAAAAAAAATCTTTATGCACCTTTCTATGCATAAAATCAAAATTGATGAGAATAACTCTTTTGAAATGAAAATAAACTCTTTATGCACCTTTCTATGCATAAAATTAAAATTGATGAGAATAACTCTTTTGAAATAAATTTCTTTATGTATCTTTCTATGCATAAAATCTAAATTGATGAGAATACCTCTTTTGAAATAAAAAATAAATTACCTTATGCACCTTTCTATGCATAAAATCAAAATTGATGAGAATAACTCTTTTGAAATAAAAGTTAATTTCTTTATGCATCTATTTATGCATAAAATCAAAATTGATGAGAATAACTCTTTTGGAATAAAAATAAATTCTTTATGCATCTAATTATGCATAAAATCAAAATTGATGAGAATTACTCTTTTGGAATGAAAATAAATTCTTTATGCATTTATTTAAGCATAAAATCAAAATTGATGAATAACTCTTTTGGAATAAAAATAAAATCTTTATGCACCTTTCTATGCATAAAATCAAAATTGATGAGAATAACTCTTTTGAAATAAAAATAAATTTCTTTATGCAACTTTCTATGCATAAAATCAAAATTGATGAGAATAACTCTTTTGAAATAAAAATAAATTTCTTAATGCATCTATTTATGCATAAAATCAAAATTGATGAGAATAACGGAATTAAAAAAATTTCTTTATGCATCTATTTATGCATAAAATCAAAATTGATGAGAATAACACTTTTAAAATAAAAATAAATTCTTTATGCATCTATTTTTGCATAAAATCAGAATTAATGAGAATAAGTCTTTTGAAAAAAATGAATTCTTCATGCACCTTTCCTTGCATAAAATCAAAATTGATGAGAAAAACTCTTTTAAAATTTAAAAAAAATTCTTTATGCACCTTTCTATGCATAAAATAAAAATTAACACTTCTAGGATACACAAATGGTGGAGATTACTCTTTTTGAATAATAAAAGATAAAACTTACTTCACCAATTTTTAGAAAATTTTGCCATAACCTCCTTTGTATGGCTGACCATTTTTCAATTTTTTCTTTCTTAAAATTACTTATAATTATCCCTAATTCGTTTAAAGCATTATAAACTAATCAAATTCTACTTTTAAAAGAGAGATAATATGAAAAGTTTAATTCCAACAATTAGATTACTTAACAAGAATAGAGAAGGGGTGATTTTAAGAAGAAGAGAGGGGGAAAGCCTTTCCAACAAGGCATAACATCTGTTTATCATTTTAAAGATAACAAAAATCATAAAACCATTAAAAGAATAAAGAAAATGTAGGATTTCCAACTTACATGAATATATGGGAGCTTTCCTTTGGCTTGATGGTTTTTGAGGGATCTACTCTTGTTTGCAACAACAAGTGGCCACCAATTCTTTAGAAGGAGGGAATGGTCAAAAACTAATGAATTATTAATAAATTCATAGTTTTTGGCTCTAGGGAGGAGTAGAGTAACAGTGCATAAAACACTATTAAGCTTTAACAAAGGGGGAGGCTTCTATTTATAGGAAAAAGTAAGCCTCTAACCAAGCAAACTGATTCTAGAATTTTCCAAATCAATTTGGTCAATTTTTAACCATTTTTAGGTCAGTTTAGCTTACTTTTTGGATCTAGTTGAAGCAAGAGAGAGGAGAGATGAAAATATCTCATTATTTGTGAGTTTAAAACTCAACCACACATGTGAAATAGTTGAAGGAGGAGGGAGGAGAGATGAAAATATCTCATTATTTGTGTGTTTAAAACTCAACCACACATGTGAAATAGGCGCCTCCTTCATGAGGGGAATTCCCCCACACTGAGGTGTCAAAAATGCTTCATTTCACTAAATATCTCTTCTTTTTTAACTGATATCCTTGTCCTTAGTCAACTCTTCATCTTATGTGAGTATTTACTCATTTTTGGGAGATTTTCTTTATTTCTTCATTTATCTCCTCCATACATTTGGATGAATCTGATTGGCCCTCAGAACCTTAATTTAAAATTTTTCAAAAATCTAGACGCTCCGGGATAAGGCCTTTTACACAAATTATAATTTATTTTTAATGCACCTTCTGAAAATCTTTTTGAACTTCTATTTTGAGGGAATTTATTTTAATAAGAAGAGATATTTTTCCAAAAAATATCCAAAATTTGAATAATCTCTATCTAGAATATTTTTTCTCTCTAAGTCAGAACAGGTAAAAACAAGATCTTTTATATTTATGAAGAGGGATTTGATTATAGGGAAAGATAATACTAGACATCCTGAGAGGCTGGGGAGGAATCTTACATTCTACCCCACTTAAAAAACGCGAGATGTCCTCATCTCGCAAAACTAGAGGAGAATTCTTTTCCTTAAGATCCAATTGATTCTAGGTTCCTTATAGTCTGGAGAGCCCAACAAAATCATGGGATAAATATCCCTTATATGAAACTCATCATCAAATAATAATTCACTCGGATCGTAACATTCAATCCTTATCACAATAACGGTCCATTAGATCGAGATTTCTATCTCAACAGTCCGCCATGAAAGTTTTCAATTTTACAGAGTTTTATTTGACACCCCTTAACTTGATCCACTGGGTCAAGTGTTAACAGCAGTAATTTGCCAGCGCAATCCACTAATCTCATAGTGATTTAATGAAGTCATTAAGGTCATTCCAACTATGAACATTATCACAAGGACTCGTCCCATTGATCCTTATTGTGGTTTTGCTTAGTTATTACAATTCAGCCAGAATTTAAAAATCTTCATTTTTCAATCAGAATCCAAATCAACTCATTAGTTCTCAATCAGAATTTAAAATCATATCCACCACATTTGAATTCATCATCTAGATAGTATTAATGCTTTCAATTTCAAGTCTTAGTTTTACTCGTATATACTGCCAGTAAAGAGCTGTAGTTATACCCTTGGTATATACGGGTAGTCATGGTCCTTGGAACTATAAGGTAAATACCATCATGTCTAGGTCTCAAGCAAGTCAAGGATTCCATACAATTGCGGTACTTCCATTTGAAGACCGAGTTATCAATTTACAAGCTTTAGTTTAAATATTAATTTGAAGACAATATTAGATAAAGTGGAAAAAATCCCATTCCCATGAAAAAAGTGGGGGTATGGTAAACTCATCCAAAAGTTTGTGAAAACATATTCATGTGACATATCATTGGAAAGAGCTTGAAAAGTAGAATCTAGATCCACTTTGTCCGACAAATTTGGAGTTTGCGTGTTCAAGTTATGGCCAAAATAATTTTTTTAAATACATTCCCATTTTGAGGGATTTTTTCCATTTTATCTAATATTGACTTTTTGTATGATTTTTATTACACAATTATAATCTTTTACTGTTTCTTCATAAATTTTTGACATTTTTGGCTTCTGAGTTGATCCTCATTAGCCAATTTGCTCTGATACCAGCTGTAAGATCCCTGACCCCACTGCGCAACGAATTTGGGGATGCTAGCAATGGAAGTAGCACTTCTTGCGGGCGGTAGGGTCCCACACACTCGGGGCCTCGCCCCACGGATATCCAGACAAGAGACTAATCCATCGGTTCTTCCAAAACCGAACTCGAAAAAACTTTCCTCGCCCAGAAAGCACGGGCGATTCCTCCAGGATAACTTTTCTCTAACGTAGTCAAGAGCCTTAACTAACTGAACTCATCTGACCGAACCCCTAAGTCCCATAGTCAGATCAGGGAAAATGAATGTACTTGGATCATAGAGACCAACGCTTTTTTCCTCATTGAGAGGCATAGCCATTGATTCTTTCCCATAGAATAATTTTTAACCAGGATTTACCTCATCTATCATACTATACAAAAATTGAGTCTGGTTTTTGCCTCCAAAAAGACACGAAGGCCCTAACCAAAATGTGGAGACGAGAAGCTCCAAAAATGAAGGAAGACTTTTCCCCCGGAAGTACATTCTCAGGAACTCCGGCTCTCTCCAGAATGCAAAGGGAAGAGCTTCGAAGTGAGAACAGATGCTTCAGATGTCGGGGACTTGGGCACCAGCTCAAGGACTGCCCATCTCCTTCTGTGGGCCAAGAAAGCTAGGGTCCTAGAGTTCCGAGACATACTCCTTTATATCAATCCACAATCAAGGTCCCCCGTGCTAGAATCAGGGTAACCCAAGAAGAGTGCCAGCTCAGCTTGCAACCTCCATGCAAAGTAGTTTCCGAACTCCCTCCCAGAATTGAAATAACCAAAGAGAGAGAGTTCCACCTCCTCAAACTACAGAAGCCAGAGCAGTCACCATAGCTGAGGAAGTGGAGGAAGAGAAAGGACAGATCTATGCAGCAATTGAGCATGAGGGGAATAACTGTCAATTCTCAATCCTCTAGAATCTAGCAGAGTACCAAGATAAGAAATTCAAGCTTTTGATTTATTCAGGTAGTACTCATTCCTTTATTTCCCCAGGTTATCTGCATAAATTAGCCCTAAATAAAAAATCAGGGAAACCTATGCAAGTGGAATTGGCTAGTGGGAAGATTCTTTTCACTCACCTTGAGACTCTGACCTTATTCAGTTTAGCCTAGATGGGAATGTAACAGAGTTCCGGTTCATAGTCCTACCCCTGAGAATATATGATGGAATCCTTGGAATGGATTGGCTCCAAAAGAATCAGGCTAGCATTCATTTGTCACAAAGGAACCATCTCTTTCCTTGACCTTCTCGAGAATAAAGTTCAAGGAATTGGAATTTCCAGATCCCGAGTGCTACATTCAAGGCTTCCAAATTATTAAAAGGGCTCAGAAAGAGGCATGCTGTGTATGTTGTTAAAATGAATCCCCAGTAGACATAAAATGCAAGGCAAAAGAACCAGAGTGGTTAAGTGAGTATGCAGATGTGTTTCCTGAAGAGCTGACTGAGATGCCTCCATCTCATGAAGTAGATCATGAGATCGAATTAATCCCTGGAGCTCAACCCCAGTAGCCCAGTGTGCATACAAAATGTCATTCCCTGAAGCCATAGAACTTCAGGAACAGTTAAGACAACTGTTAGAGAAGGGATTTGTCAGACCCAGTGTCTCACCTTGGGGTGCGCCCATTCTCTTTCAAAAGAAGAAAGATGGAACGTTAAGACTTTGTATTGACTACAGAGGATTGAATGAATTAACAACAATTAAGAATAAGTATCCTATTCCTAGGATTGATGAACTTCTGGATTGGTTAAGTGGGACCCAAATGTTCACAAAGATAGATCTCAAATCCGGTTACTACCAGATCAGAATCAAGGAGCAAGACATCCCAAAGATAGCATTCAATACTTGCTATGGGTATTATGAATTCACAGTCACGCCGTTTGGATTGACTAATGCCCCAGTGACATTCAATCGTCTTATGCAGGATATTCTCAGAGAATACTTGGATGATTTTGTTCTTGTCTTCTTTGACGATATCTTAGTATACTCAAAGAATGCTGCAGACCATGAAGATCATGTGCGCAAAGTTCTGGAAATCCTAAGGAATCACCAACTCTTTGCAAAGAAGAGCAAGTGTTCCTTCTCTGTTGACCAAGTTGAATACTTGGGATTCATAGTGTCAAAGGATGGGATTTCTCCTGACCCTGCAAAGATCCAAGCAGTAGTTGAATGGCCAAAACCCAAGTCAGTAAAGGAAGTCAGAGGATTCCTAAGGTTAATCGGATGCTATAGGATCTTTATACCTAGGTATGCTCAGATAGCATCCCCTTTGACTAACCTTCTCAAGAAAAGTACACTTTTTCAGTGGACTGCAATGTGTCAGAGTGCCTTTGTTGACAAGCTAAAGATAGCCTTAGTAACCAACCCTATCCTTAAATTTCTAGATTTTACCATACCCTTTGAGGTAGTTACTAATGCCAGTGGATTCTCCTTAGGCGGTGCTCAATGCAGGAAGGTCATGCAATGGCCTATGAATCTAGAAAACTCAGAACACATGAGAGGAATTATGTCGTCCATGACTTGGAGTTACTCTCAGTAGTGTATGCTCTGAGGTTATGGAGACATTATCTTTTGGGACAAAGGTTCACCTTGATGACAGATCATCAAAGTCTGAAGTGGATCTTCACCCAAAGGGATCTCAACATGCGTCAAAGTAGATGGATGCAAACCCTGCAGAAATTTGATCTTGAAATAAAGTATCAGTCGAGGAAAGAAAATGTGGTTGCAGATGCGCTCACCAGAAAAGCCTCCTTACTTGCAATTAAAGTGGTGTCAAATCCATTGATTAATGAAGAAAAGGAGAAAATCATGGAGGACAAATTCTTTTCCCCCTATTGCTACTCTTTTGATGCAGGAAAGCAAGACTCCTCAGGAAATGAGTCGAGTTCTTGGATACAAACTGGATGAAGGATGCATGTATTATAATAATCGGCTATGTGTCCCCCCAATGATGAGGAAATAAAGGGAAGAAAAGCCCATGATAGCCTGATAGCTAGACATCCAAGGTTTATAAAAACCTATATATCTATGAGAAAAGCTTCTTCTGGCCAGGACTCAAAAAGGATGTACTTGATCATGTGCGAAAATGCTTGATGTGCCAAAGAGTCAAGGGAGAGAGAGTCAAGATGCCAGGGAAACTACAACCTCTAGACATTCCATAGATGAAGTAGAAATGCATCAGTATGGACTTTGTCACTAGATTACCCTCAGTGCAATCAGGTTACAACTCCAATTTTGTGGTAGTTGACAGGCTAACCAAAGTTGCCCATTGGATTCCAGTGAAAGAAACATACTCTGCAGTGGATGTTGCTAGAGTTTTCCTTAAGGAGATCTTCAGATTGCATGGTTTACCTAGGAGGATAGTAAGTGACCAAGATCCCAAATTCACATCAAAATTTTGGACTGTGTTCTTTGAAGCAGTAGGAACTTTGTTGGATCTCAGCACAGCCTATCACCTCGAAACTGATGTGGCGAGATGGAAAGGGTGAATCAAGTAATAGAAGATATCCTTCGATCATGCTGTAGGGGACCCAAGAAGTGGTTAAGTCATCTAAATTTGGTCGAACTCTTACAATGCTTCTTATCATCCGAGCATTGGGATGATTCCTTTCAAAGCTTTGTATGGACAAGATTGCCTTACACCATTGACTTGGTCTGATCCATAGAGTCAAAATGTCCAGACAAATGCTTGATGACATGGACCAACACATGCAATCAATCCATAAAGATATAAAGGCAGCCCAAGACAGACAAAAGCATTATGCAAATAAAAAGAGGTCAGAGAGAGAGTTTGAAGAATCAGATATGGTCTTTATTTGAGTACGACCAAAAATAAGTTCCTGATCCTTAGGGAAGTACAAGAAGCTCTCTCCCAGATACTATGGGCCGTATGCTGTCATTAAGAAAGTGGGTGATTTGGCCTACAAACTTCTTCTACCTCCCCATCTCAAGGTACATGATGTATTCCATGTCAACTTGCTTAAGAAATATGTACCTAGCCCAAGTCATGTGCTTGATGATGAGCAATTGATCTCTCCAACAGATGGTACTCCAACCTAAGGAAATCCTTGACATTCGTGAGAAGATTCTTAGGAACAGAGTCCTCAGAGAATTCTTAGTAAAGTGCAAGTTCTTCCCTCTAGAAGACACCACCTGGGGGAGAAAGAACAAGAGTTGGCAAAGGATTATCCCCACTTTGCGAGATGAGGACATCTCGTATTTTTAAAGTGGGAGAGGATGTAAGATTCCTCCTTGGGTTGAGTATTGATTAAGCCTCTACTTCAATCCCTTGTTTCTAAATACAAGAAAATATTATTTTTCCTTGTTTTGCCTAGTGAGATAAAAATTTATAGAGAGTGGTAAATCAATATTGGGATTATTTTTGGATAAATAAATTCTATAAGTATAAAAAAAAATGTCTCCCTAAAACAAAAAATCAAAATAGATTTTCCAAGAAACCCTTTTTCCATAATTCCCAGTTTCATAATAATAAGGATCCTTGATCTCTCATGAGGGTAATCTACCCATCATTTTGTCCATCTGTCCAACTAGATTCTTGGTGAGTTTGTTCATGGAAAAACTAGATTAGTTTGGTAGTCTATTCTTTGGAGTTAGTAACTGAAATTGGTCATGAAGATTTTGTCTAATTCAGATTGAGAGAAAGAGAGTTAGGTTTACTGTCCGTCCCTCTCACGTAGTCTAACAAAATTCATTTGTTTTAGTTCTACAAGGATTCCCTTCACATAGACATCTAGTTTTGGGTAAATATCCATTTAGTGATCTTACCAAATCAAAATATTCAAAATTATTCTTTATGCCACATAATTTCTGGACCTTAATTTCTCTCTCTCTCTCTCTCTCTCTCTCTCTCTCTCTCTCTCTCTGTGCAATCAAGAACCTAATGCAATCTCTCATTAGCTTTCTTTTGAAGCTTTAGCTTTCTTTGTGTGTGTGTGTGTGTGTATGGATTTGTAGTGATCTACTTTGAAGCTTTAGATAGCTCCCTCTCTCTCTCTCTCTCTCTCTCTCTCTCTCTCTCTCTCTCTCTTTCTCTCTTTCTCTCTCTCTCTAAGCAGGTATTTGCTTTTTTGCCATATTCTTAACATTCACTTTATTTTCATTTGGGCAATCTATGGCTCTTTAGTGTGTACGCAGGCCATCCTCCACTATCGAGTCCATGGCTATTTCCAAAGTACAAGATGATGAAGGTTATTGGATTCCTACCGTTTTTAAGCGGTTCATGTGGATAACAATGCAACCCAGTTTGAGGGGTGCACACAAGGTTCCCCGAAGGCATATGGCTTCCACAAGCCATCACTGGAAAGGAAGGATCTTAGAATTCAAAGTTTGTAACAAGGATGGAAAGCAGCTTGCAAAGGTGCAACATGTTTACACCTCAAGCCAAATACATCTTGAAGATGAGAACCCACGGTTTCCAACTAACTGTAAGTTTCAGAACTTGTTTATAGTTTCTTTGCTTTTTAGAGAAATGCTTGCATGAAGACTATGGGAATATCAAGAACTCCAATGTATTCTATTGTATGCAGATGTTTTCCCTTCAACATGTGTGGAATGGCAGCCTCTAGAATGTTTTACAGGGACCTTCAAAGAATGTCTTGTGATCTAGGTAGGCTTATGTATGCTTGGGAAACAAGTTCCAAACTTGCAAATAGAGGAGTATTTTTCTTGCTGCAACATATGTTGTGCCATAGAGGGGAAGGTTTGGAGCACCACCACAATGGAGAGCTTTCAGTGTAGGATTTTCCATGATATTCAGTCAAGCCTAAAGGCTGCATATGGATCCCACAGGATAAGTGTATCTCTTTTCATGCCTTTACATGTGTTTATTGCTATTTGCAAAGTAGGCAAGTTCCACCGCACCCCAACAATGTGGATAAGCAAAGATGGGGCCTTTGAAGCTCTAGATACATTTCTAAAAGGCGATTGGACCACCAAGGTGGCAGAACATCAGGGCGATGTAATAAAGTGCTTAGTGGTAATGTCAATGGTAAGATAGGCAAGCAAAATCTAACTATGGTGTACCCAATTAGAAGGTGGAAGTGCTCGCATGGTGAATGGGAAGCTTTGGACTCTGATCTCTATGCTAGGGAGGAGGTAGAACTTCATATTGAAGTTCAACCAGGAGAGGAGCATACAGTGGTAGTAAATGATGATTGGAATTTTGCTCAGTTGAGAGATCGTATTGTCATGTCCTTTAATGTAAGGAACCAATTCAAGTTTGTTGTTTCTAATCGACCTATGCGTCACAGGTCAGAGAAACATACACTCTGTGTGTCATTGGGACCCCCCTAGGGTCCTTAGCTTGAAAGACTATTAAGTTGCAGACTTAGGTAACATTTTGAGTGAATTTTGGTGATGATTTGTAGTGTACTTTTGAATACAAAAAATTTGATTGCACCATAGCCCGAATGTCTTCTGTATTTCACTCCAATTTGGATTTTAATTTTGTTAATTTTAAAATTTTTAAGTATGTTTTAAAAATTTATGAAATGTTTAAATGGAATGCTTTATAAGAAAAGGTTTTGGTTTCTAAAGCTCATTTCATTCTTAAGATCTCACAATTTCTATTTCCCTTCAATATCCCGCCATGGCTTCAAGCTCTAACTCGCTTGGGCTCTCAACAGGTGCAAGTCAAAACATTTCCATTTTTGAGGGGGTGATTAATATGCAAGGAACTATAGACCTTCACGCAGAGGATTTTGAAGAGCAGGTCCAGTACATGAATGATGTAGTGGCACAATATGTCGTGCAATTGCCTGAGTCCGCCACTAAATGGGTTCCAGTGGACTTAATCAAGCATCGGTACCATGGTGACAAGTCGTTCCGCTGATTCAGGCTCAATTGATTTTTGAAAGGGCTTACATTTAGCAATTATAGGGTCGAAGATGATGACCCTGTTTATGAATTGCAGGTTGGTAATGTAGGCACCACCTTCCTTTCATGGGATCTGATGTTAGCACTGTTTTTGCAAGAAGCCACGGATGTAGAAAAAAAGAAGGGAAAGGCAATGAGTAAAGAAGTAGCTCTTGTGAAGGAATCCAAAGGCAAGGTGGAAGAGGTTTTCTCAAATGAAGCTGAAGCATCCATGGCCTTGGTGCTTCTCCAACAAGGGTCAACTGAGGATGAAGAGCCTCATCGTGACCTTGAGGGGGATGAAATTGTGGAAGAGATCCCTGAGTTGGATGTAACCACTTTGAATCCCATCGTCTCATGGATAACAAGGAATTTCTTTTCCTTGATGACATTTGTAAATCCTTGGGGTTAAGGGAGGACGAGGCCCTAAGCATATTAGCAATTGGGTCTGGTTTTTGCAAAGAAGACACACCTGAGCAACAGACTGCAGATGTACAGATAGATTTTGATGACCATGATCTTACCAAAGCGCTAGCATTCCAAGGTTATGATACAGAACGTACAATTGAGGAAACTGTTTCCAATGCTCTTGTTGCTATAGAAAATGTAGCAACAGAGTATGAAAGTGTCCCTCAAGAAGCATTTCAACCACATAAGCGCTTGCATGTAGATACATCAGTTGAGAAGCGTGGAAGCAGTTATAGACATATGCAACCCACGCACAAGCCAATGTGATGATGACATTGAGGTGGGGTTAAATCAAAGTTCTAAGAAGCCATGCCTTCATATTTATAAGTGAGTTGTTACTAAAACCTAAACTTTTTCTGTTGTAGAAAGCTTATATTTTTGACAAGTTTGCTGCACGTGAAGGTGGAGTTTGTGTGCAATCTGATGGACGAGACACCTCCCTGATTCATTACCTTCCTAGCCTCTCTCCATAATTTATTCGAGTAATCCATTTAGAGTACTCTGAGGAGACATAAGCAGAGCTCATCAAGTGTAAAGATCTAAGTGGGGTTCTCACCAAAGATGGCAAATAATGCAAACAGATGTATACTTATTAGCAGGGAGGCAGCTATGTATACATTTACAGGCAACTACACCAGCCATGTGCTAAGCCATTATGCTACATCAATCTCCAAAGGTGTAACCAATCCTAGTATTATAGCTAATAGCCTAGGTGAGAAAGCCACACAGAGTGACCAAGATAAAGAACCTCTAAGAAATATTCTTATAGGAACTTGTAATTTTCTTTCTACTACGAATTCAATACAAAATGTATACTTTTTTATTTGTAATGTTTTTAAGAATTCTCAACCATTTCTCTTGTTTATTTGTTGTGTCAACACTGTGCCCTATAAACTATTGGTAGCCATGTGAATGTGTAGGAAATTTCATTGATAATGATCAAATATTTGTTCAAATATTGTCAATTAACATCTAGCTGAAATCTGGCAATACAAAATCTTAAATTTTTTTTAAAAATTTAAATTTTTTGATGTTTGTAGGCAAATTAATCATCAAAAAAGTGTACGCAATGCATGAATGAGTAGAAAAATGAAAAAAAAGGCGTGTAAGCTACGGTGCGAATTTAAGCATTTCAAATCTAAAGAAAGGCTAAATTTCGCGCCGTAGCGCACATGCCTTTTTTTAAATTATTCTACTCATTCATGCATTGTGTACACTTTTTTGATGATTAATCTGCCTACAAACATCAAAAAAAAATTTGATTTTTTAAAAAATGTTGTAACTACTGCCACAGACTTCACCAGGTGATTTTGAGCTCTAAATGGCTTTTTTTTTTGTCCTTGAGCTTTTCTAAGGCCTTATTGAGCATTAAGCCTTTTTTTGGTCCTAAAATAAATTTAGTTTAATTTTGTTTTTGCACTATGGAAGGATCCTTTATTCAATTCCAACAACAATACCACGTATAACAAGATAATAATCAAATTTCATATTTGTTTTCACAATCACCTTATTAATAATACAAATTTTGTTCCTGTTTGACTAAAGCAGTTAATACATGATCAACAGTTTTACCCATTCAAACCACAGTACATGAAATGAAATGTCTGCTTTTATAACACAGTTGAAACAAATAAAAACGTTGGTTAACGAGTCATTTACAATATCTTATAGATTCAAAAAAATGTATTACAATGTTAGAGATTACAAAAGGCACAAAGGCCGCATAAAAGCTTAATCCTATCCAATAAAGCCTTCCCTATGGAGTGTTTTATCCTGACGTAGACGTAGTGCAAGTGCCATGTTAACAGGCTTTAGGGTCACCCTTTTGGCATGAGCATGGCACAGTACCGAATCTTGAAATAGAGAGACCAAAATTGTTTCTAACGCCTCTTGGAGGGCCTCGAGTGCCATACTCTGGACCCGAGTGACCGTGTCACTATACTTGTCGATGACTTCTTTTACAACTCTTGCAAAAGGGGCCTTCGCCATGATGGGGTCTGTGCTGTTTTGGTACTTTTTGATTTCTCATAGAGCCACGGTCCCCAGTTTCCATCTTCTCTTCTTTTTGGCTACAGGGGGTGGTGGTGGATGCGACCTCTCTTTCCATGGTTGTCTATCATTTCTAATTTTTTTTTGCCTTTCTTGTTTGGCTAGATCTAGAGTTAGTCTTCTTTTACTTGCTTCTGCCTTCTTCTTTTCTTGTTCTTGTTTTAATCTGCATGCTTCTTGAATTCTTTGTTGCTCCTCTTGCTCCTATCTTTCCCTCTCCCTTTGCTCCTCCTACTCCCGTCTTTCCCTCTCCCTTCATTTCTCTTCTTATCGTCGTTCCTCCTCTTCCATCTGCACCTCAGGCTATCTGTTTGCATGTTCCTTCTTTCTCTTGACACAAATCTTTATTCTTTGTTTTTTAGGTGGAGGTTGGGGCTGACGCCTCTCAAGTTCCTCAGGTAGTGTTTGTGCTAAGAGCCTATCCTACTCCTCATGATGGCTTATTTCCTCTGCTTCATAGAAGTCAGCAGCCTATTGATACTGCTCTTGCTCAATACAGAGAAGTGCTTCCTGGTCTTCCTCAAATGCGACCCTTAGCTCCTCTTCTAGCTGCTGAGGGAGTAGGGCCTACTCTTGCTCTCTTCTTCTATGCGCCTCCTCATCAATCTGGCATTGTTGCTCTTCTAGCACACGCTGCTGCTGCTCAGCCTCTGAGAGAGGTCGGGGGAATGGTGTATGCGTGGCTCTAAATGAGCCTGTCTCTAGGCTGCTTGGAGACATCCTCAATATTGTCCAGTCCTGAAAACACATCCTACTGTACACCTTCCTGTTGAGTCTCTACCTCTCTGTCCATGCTTATATGCCTCTTTTTGATGCATTTTCGCACTTGTTGAAATGCCTGTGACGTGACGACTACCTATATCAAATTGTGTGCACCAGACGGTACATTTGGGTTCTCAGTCTTGCGTGCAGTGTGCTTAGTTCTAGCCATCCATTGACTTACATGAGTGAATGAATGTGAAAATGTACTTTTAAAATGAACTTTTACAGGTTTATATACAGTGAATGAATGTGAAAATGAACTTTCAATACTTTTTTCCTTACCACCTCCACCATGTCGCGTGTTCTTAAAGTATACTGCCTTAGCTTGATAATGAGAGCGCTCCATTCCTTGGGTGCTCCAAATTGCCATTGGACCATATTGGTCGAGAAAAAACTTTGCGTGGGCAAATATAATGTGCTGTAACAAAGATCATATCAGAATTTTACTATTTGGCGCGATTAATACCAGTAAATAGATAGAAAGGTAAATACCATATAGTGGGTGATATGTGTTTCTCCCCATGCATCAACCATTTGCTGAGTAAATGTATGTATTGCAGTCTTTAAGTTTGTAATCTCCTCAGCAACAAGTGGAGCCTTTTCTAGCAATTGAATCATTTTACCAAGTGACTCCCACACCCTTGCACGCTTGAGACCAAGCTCTGCATTATTCCCACGATAAGTGGTTCATTCACAAATGCCTTCCATATCTCATATTTTGTGTGACTATTGTATCCCTTGTAATTTGAGAGAAGGTGTCTAGATTTGGACCCCCCATGCATATTTTGTTTGGATGATCCGGTCCTGACTTTTTAGTATCCTTAGTTAACTTTACAGCACCATCATGAAGCCCCATGCTTGAGAGGACATCTTCCAGCTTACTGATGCATTCGTTTTGCAAAGATGTTCAAGCTCCATATTCCATGCATAATTGATATGTAACTTCAGTAATTTGTCCATTATGCGTAACCTAGCATGAAGCATGCAAATATGAACATGGGAAAGTGGAATCTCTAATATAGGGCTCCATGAGATATCTTCTTGATCACGATTAGGCGGACAATTGGTATTACAACTCATAATGCCATTAACCCACTGCATAGGTTTCTTTGGATCTTTGTTTTGCGTTGTACTCATTGAAGGTTGTTGTACATTTTTCTTGCCCTTTACATGAGATTTGGTTGTCTTGGTGGCTGCAACCTTGCCTGAAGCTTTGCCCCATTCAATATACTCTGATTTTGAATGGCAGCAATAAATACATGAAAAAAAAGTATTTGCTCCTAGCTTGCATCCTGGCATACACTTCAATGTCTTTAAATCCCCTACCATGTGCCATTCAACTGTAAATGTTTGTGCATCTTCCACATGCAAAGTCTCTCCTTTTGATTGCAATGATATGACATTTGGGATGTCTATTCGAGTAAGGTACCATCGCAATGTATTATTCGTCTCCTGTGGAAGCTCAAATGCTGACAACAACCACCATATATTCTTTTCTGATTGCACTCCATAGTAATCTTTTCCCTGAGATTGCCTTCCCGTGTTGGAATTTGAGGCTTGTGCACTGCAGTCAAGAAGATTATCATCCTGTTCTAGATTTCCTTTAATGGCCCTGTTCATAAGTGTTAGGCTGACTCTTTCTAATTTTCGTCCTTTAAGTCAATATTAGGTAATTTGGAAAAAATCTCACATTTTGGGAATCAATTACTCCATATAGTTTTGGACATATCTTAAACATACTAACTCCAAATTTGTCAGAGATCATAGATTTAGATTCTACTCTTCAAGATCTTTCCGATGATATGTCACATGAGGGGGTTTTGACAAACTTTTGGACAAGTTCACCATGCTCCCATTTTTCAAATGGGAATGGGATTTTTCCCAAATTATCTAATATGGTGTTCTTTTACAATTTGACACTCATCAAGCTTTAACACAAACACAGCCTGACCTTGGCACTCCTCAATGCTTGGACCATAATAAGAAATCATAGCTCTTTGAAGGGTCCTTAAAATCAATAAAGACATTGTTGTACTTCTTGTATTCAAATACCTTAGAAGTACATACAGGTAGAGCATCCTCCACATGACGGTAGCCACCTAACATGTTCGCAATGTCTGAGTTTGCACTTTTTCTTGCCATGGTTAAACTGTATGGAGTTGGTAGCATGGGTCGTAGAAGTCCTTTAGCACGATGACCTAGTGTAAACACCCTGTAAATGGCTTCATATCCCTTCCTACTGACACCAGCACTATCACATGATGCATCCATATCTGTATGGAGCTTACCATATTTTGCAACTCTCCATAAATTTTGTTTCGGATTTGCTTAGCTATTTTGCTGTGGGATCTTCTAGCAGCTTTGATATGTCTGATAACTTAACAACATGTTTCAATATGCCTTCTCTATGTTCCTCAGCACCACCTTCATATCCCATCATATCCCCAGCAATATCTCTACATGGAACATAAATACAAAATAACATCAATATGTTTCACAAAACAGAATGGCCTGCAAAATAATGGCAAGAATAGAAGTTACCTTGTTGCTCGTACACGTTGTTTTCTTGCTCCACTTAGGGTTGCCAAGGTTTCTAGGGACTAACGCTTTCTCTTCCATTGTCGAAAGCCTACTGTGCTTCTTTAGGCTTGCAAGGTGTCGTTGCTTGCTTCGTGCATCTTGTTTGGCTGCATTCATCTTGTTCCATTCAATATCAAAGGCCTGCTTAAGCAACAAGTTGTTCTTCTGGAGCTCCTGATTCTGAGTTTTTAAGTTGTTCTCATCACTTCTTCAAGCCTATCAATGTCCTTCTTGTGTTGCTGCTACAACTCATGCCATAAGCCTCGAAAATGCACTCTTGCATGCGATTCCTGAGCTGCAACAAAAGAAAGCCTCCTACAATAGCCAAATAGACCATTAGCTCATCACCTACATACGTAAGAAATGTAGTGATATTAACAAAATGAGGTGGAGCATTGGTGAGAGGGTCAATAGGGTATATGAATCCATTCGTCCTGACGTCAATACATTTTTACCCTTGTGATCGAAGAGTACCCAATGGCACATTGGTCACAGCACTTGTTTTTGAGCTACGGATGGTAGCATACTCAGCAGTAGCCAAATCTACATGTAACCTGAACTTTGGTGCTCTGTTATATATCTTCAAGTGGCATTTTCTTTAGGTTTAGGCAATGCTGAAAAGTGCTTCTTGTAGAACACAATGCGAGAGTGAGGATAGGGTATTCTGAGGAGAGTGCAATGAAGTTTTGCTATAAAAAATATTAGAAGATCATAGATGGATAGTGATTAGGTAATAGGAGAAAGGGCAAGGAAGATGGCAAAAGGCATAGAAGATGGTAAATTGAGGTTTTGCAGCATAATACAGTAGAGAGAGAGAGAGAGAGATGTAGAATGTAGACGGAAGTAGGAGATATGTATGCTAAACAATGCAAGAATGGAAAGTGGTAAGCTCTGAAGCTATGGAGGTTCACAGAGAGATTTTCTGCACTTCAATGTGGGACAGACATGAGAGAGAGAGAGAGAGAGAGAGAGAGAGAGAGAGCAAAAAATGATAAAAAAAATGAGGCATGGAGGATGAGAGTGTGAGGTATCAACATTTGGAAGTGCAGAGCACTTATGGAAGCTTACTAATCAGAGCTGCTTGGCCATGGCACGCCCCAATGTGAGAAAGGGGAAGAGAAAGAGAGTTTCAGTGAAATGAGGGCATCTTAGAGAGAGAATGTAGAGAAAGAAAGTGGTGGGGGTCCTAAAAGTGGAGGGAAGAGAGGAGGGAAGGCTTTTCAGCTATTTTGAATTAGGTGAAACCAAAAAGTTACCCCCAATTTAGCTCAAGCAAATATATATTTGAAAAAATAGAAATTCAAATAATGATTGCATAAAGATCTCCTTTTTAGGCCTAGTCAAAGTCTGCTTAGAGTCCTTAAGAAAAAAATAGAAATTCAAATAATGATTGCATAAATATCCCCTTTTTAGGCCTAGTCAAAGTCTGCTTAGAGTCCTTAAAAACATAATATGGCAGCTTAAAGGGCCCCCGTAGACCTCAACCTTCCCCTAATGGTAGATAAATGTGAATGAATAGATGATATGTGATGTCAAAGATCTCCTTTTTAGGCCTAGTCAAAGTCTGCTTAGAGTCCTTAAGAAAAAGTACTTAAAAACATAATATGGCAGCTCAAAGGGCCCCCGTAGACCTCAACCTTCCCCTAATGGTAGATAAATGTGAATGAATAGATGATATGTGATGTCATGTGAATCAGGATGTAAATGAATGATATAGGATGTGAATGAATGTGATAACATGTGAATCGGGATGTGAGTGAATGAATGTGTTAGCATGTGAATCGGGATGTGAATGAATGAGATGTGATGTGAAATGGATGTGATGTAAACTGGATAAATATTAATGTATGTAAAGTGATGAGATGTATGGGGGGTAGATGCAAGTAGATGTGATCTGATAAATGAGAAAATAAGTGATGAGATAGAAAAAGATATGATTAGATGATAATGAGAATACTTATGAAATGAATGTGGATTGATGTGTGGGTAATGTGCATTGATTTGGATGGATGAGTGGATAACATGGATTGATGTGGATGATGTGGATGGATGTATGGATGATGTGAATTGATGTGTGGGTAATGTGGATTGACGTGAATGGATGTATGGATGATGTGGATTGATGTGTGGATAATGTGGATGGATGTGGATGGATGAGTGGATAATGTGGATTGATGTGGATGGATGTATGGATGATGTGGATTGATGTATGGGTAATGTGGATTGACGTGAATGGATGTATGGATGATGTGGATTGATGTGTGGATAATGTGGATTGATGTGGATGGATGTATGGATGATGTGGATTGATGTGTAGGTAATGTGGATTGACGTGAATGGATGTATGGATGATGTGGAAATATGTGGAGGATGGATGTATGGATGATGTGGATTGATGTAGGGATGGATGTATGGAAGATGTGGATGGATGTATGGATAATGTGGATTGATGGGGATGGATATATGGATGATGTGGTTTGGTGTGGATGATGTGGATGGATGTATGGATGATGTGGATTGATGTGTGGATGATGGGATTAGATGTGATTTGATGTGGGAATGATGTGATGTGATAGAGGTTGATGAAGAAAAAAATTTTGTGGGAAGATGAGAAAAGATGGGGTCTAATGTGAAAGGATGTGGAGTGATGAGAAAAGATGAAAATATTATTAGAATTGTATTTGTATGTGAAATCTATGCATTTTGACCGTCTTGTGAATGAGGTCGTGGGGAGACTTATCTGAGTTACAACTGCTGATGGAGAGTCAACAGAGGACTTCTCGCGTAGTAAGGTTGGCCGAGGTCTTGACCAGCCTCGGTTTGATTTAAATGGTGAGCTTCCGGTACAGTGGATGAGGGACCAAGAAAGCAGCCTATGAGTGAAGCGCTAGGTGACTTGCGAAGGATCCTAGAGGGTGTTGACCATACGGTGCTCGGGCTCTGGGGGGTTGCCGAAGACACCCACATGTACGTCGGGGAAGATATTGAAACAAGGAGTAAGAGTTGTTTTTTGAACTCGGCCATGGATCTAGTTAGTTGACCTTGCTGGTCCTCAACGAATGAGTCCATGGCTCTTTTATATGGACACATTAGTTGATCTTGCTGACCTTCAATAGAGATTCTATTTTGATATGTGAATATATTTTCGGTTACTACTATGAGCTAGGAACTATCGAAAAGGCCCCTGAGTGAACAGGTGGTGAGCGTTCTGGTTACCAATGATGCCATAGGTACACCAATGAAGGAATGATTGGAATATGGATTCAACCAGATATTTTGAGGATTGTGATCGGTGACACAATGGTTTCATTAAATGATTGTTTTAAAGATAGCTGATGCTCAGAAAAAGGCAATTTCATTTTGGGTGTGTAAGTGGTGTGACTAGTTTTAAGTTTGCATGAATATCCGGCTAGGGGGCCTGGGAATTCTTTTCCCTAGTACCTGAGACAAAACCTAACCAAATTCTTAATTAGATCCCATCACTACAGTGGTTGGTGGGCGGTTGGCTAACCCATGGGACTGGGCTGGACTGATGGATCCTTAAATTGAGACTCAATTTTGTTATGGTATAATAGATGAAGTAAATCCCGGACAAAAGTTGTTCTATGGAAAAGAATCAACGGTTGTGTCTCTTAATGAGGAAAAAAGCACTGGTCTCTATGATCCAAGTGCAATCTTTTCCCTAATCTGACTTGGGACTTATGGGTTTGGTCAGATCAGTTCAGTTAGTTAAGGCTTTTGACTACGTTAGAGAAAAGTTATCCTAGAGGAATCGCATGTGCTTTCCGGGCAAGGAAAGTTTTTTCACGATTGGTTTTGGAAGAACCGATGGACTAGTCTCTTGTTCAAATATCCCTGGGCGAGGCTCCGAGTGTGAGACCTTGCCCCACGCAAGAAGTGCTACTTCCATTGCTAGAACCCTTGAATTTGTAACACGGTGGGGATAGGGACCTCACATAGTGGAAAATTGGATTGAGGCAATGGAAGAATACTTTGATGTAGCTGGCTATAACGAGAGAAGCAAGATGACTCTCGCCAGATTAAAGATTGTGGAAACGGCCAGGGCCAGGGTCGCTTGGAGGAATCATTGCGAGACAAATCGTCTCGACCAAAATACCCGGACGTAGTCAGATCTTAAAGCATACCTCAGGAAAAGGTTTTATCCTCCGGGCTTCCTTGAAACCAAAATGAATGAGTTCTTAGAGCTAAAGTAGGATAGCTGGTCAGTTGAAGAGTACCATCAGGCCTTTGCTCTTCTTCTCAAATATTCTCCACAATTGGATGAAGAGCAACTGACGGCCAGATTCATTCGAGGAATGAACGAGCCATTGGACACCTTAGCTAGTGAGGAATGCCAAACCTATCTCAATGGCCAAAGCTATAAGAATGGCAAAGGACTTTGCCAAAGCCTTTGTTGTTAAGATTTCACCGAGGCCTGCACCCTCTACCTTTAAAAGATAACACCATACCCTCTACCTTTAAAAGATAACACCATATTGGGGAATATAAAAATTTTCCATAAGTTTGGGATACGTGGTCAAAAGTTTGGATTAACCATAACTTGAACACCACTAATCCAAAATGAGCGCTTTATAGCTCTTTAGATTCCATTTTTCAAGCGCTTTGCGCGATAGGTCATATGATAGGGTTTTGAGAAACTTGCAAACATGTTATCCATGTTCTCTTTTTTAAGTATTCAAAAATGGGAATTAGGAAATTCCCAAATTCACTAATATGGTGTTAGATTCCAAACCCCGAGAAGTACTTCAAACGTTCCACACCCAAAGAGGTAGGAAGGTCCAAATCAGAATGAAGATACTGGGAGATTCAGAAGTGAAGGAAGACCCTTTCCCATAGAACACTTTCTCAGGAGCCCCACTTCTTTCAAGGATTCAGAGGGATGAGCTTAGAAGTAAGAACAAACCGGTGTTTTGGATGTCACGGTTTTGGTCACCAGCTGAAAGACTGCCCGCGACTCCTGCCATGTCAAGGGGACAGGGAAGTCAAGGATCGAGAGTGCAAAGACCAACCCCTTTGTATCAATCAAATCAGGGTTCATGTCGTCAAAATCAGGTCAATCCCAAGAGAACTCCTACTCAGCCATCTGCCTCTGTTCAGAGTAGTCTCCAAACTCCATCTCAGAACTGGGGTAACCAAAGAGAAAGAGTTCCACCCCAATCTCCAATAGCCAAAGCAATCACAATAGTAGAGGTAGTGGAAGAGGAAAGAGGACAAATTTATGCAGCAATTACAAACCAAGGGCCAAATTGTCAATTCTCCATCGTCCATACTTCAGTTGAGTATCAGGGTAAGCCTTTTAAGCTTTTGATTGATTGTTGAGGCAGTACTCATTCATTTATTTTCCCAGGATCCTTGCGTAAGCTAGTCTTAGAACAGAAATCAGGGAAACCTATGCAAGTTAAATTGGCCAGTGGGAAGATTCTTTTTACTTACCCATGAGAGTCAGATCATATTCAGTTCAATCTAGATGGTAATATAACTGACTAACTATCAGTTCCTAGTTATACCTTTGGGAGTTTTCGACAGGATCCTTGGAATGGATAACGTGGATTGATGTGGATGATGTGGATGGATGTATGGATGTGTGGGTAATGTGGATTGACGTGAATGGATGTATGGATGATGTGGATTGATGTGTGGATAATGTGGATGGATGTGGATGGATGAGTGGATAATGTGGATTGATGTGGATGGATGTATGGATGATGTGGATTGATGTATGGGTAATGTGGATTGACGTGAATGGATGTATGGATGATGTGGATTGATGTGTGGATAATGTGGATTGATGTGGATGGATGTATGGATGATGTGGATTGATGTGTAGGTAATGTGGATTGACGTGAATGGATGTATGGATGATGTGGAAATATGTGGAGGATGGATGTATGGATGATGTGGATTGATGTAGGGATGGATGTATGGAAGATGTGGATGGATGTATGGATAATGTGGATTGATGGGGATGGATATATGGATGATGTGGTTTGGTGTGGATGATGTGGATGGATGTATGGATGATGTGGATTGATGTGTGGATGATGGGATTAGATGTGATTTGATGTGGGAATGATGTGATGTGATAGAGGTTGATGAAGAAAAAAATTTTGTGGGAAGATGAGAAAAGATGGGGTCTAATGTGAAAGGATGTGGAGTGATGAGAAAAGATGAAAATATTATTAGAATTGTATTTGTATGTGAAATCTATGCATTTTGACCGTCTTGTGAATGAGGTCGTGGGGAGACTTATCTGAGTTACAACTGCTGATGGAGAGTCAACAGAGGACTTCTCGCGTAGTAAGGTTGGCCGAGGTCTTGACCAGCCTCGGTTTGATTTAAATGGTGAGCTTCCGGTACAGTGGATGAGGGACCAAGAAAGCAGCCTATGAGTGAAGCGCTAGGTGACTTGCGAAGGATCCTAGAGGGTGTTGACCATACGGTGCTCGGGCTCTGGGGGGTTGCCGAAGACACCCACATGTACGTCGGGGAAGATATTGAAACAAGGAGTAAGAGTTGTTTTTTGAACTCGGCCATGGATCTAGTTAGTTGACCTTGCTGGTCCTCAACGAATGAGTCCATGGCTCTTTTATATGGACACATTAGTTGATCTTGCTGACCTTCAATAGAGATTCTATTTTGATATGTGAATATATTTTCGGTTACTACTATGAGCTAGGAACTATCGAAAAGGCCCCTGAGTGAACAGGTGGTGAGCGTTCTGGTTACCAATGATGCCATAGGTACACCAATGAAGGAATGATTGGAATATGGATTCAACCAGATATTTTGAGGATTGTGATCGGTGACACAATGGTTTCATTAAATGATTGTTTTAAAGATAGCTGATGCTCAGAAAAAGGCAATTTCATTTTGGGTGTGTAAGTGGTGTGACTAGTTTTAAGTTTGCATGAATATCCGGCTAGGGGGCCTGGGAATTCTTTTCCCTAGTACCTGAGACAAAACCTAACCAAATTCTTAATTAGATCCCATCACTACAGTGGTTGGTGGGCGGTTGGCTAACCCATGGGACTGGGCTGGACTGATGGATCCTTAAATTGAGACTCAATTTTGTTATGGTATAATAGATGAAGTAAATCCCGGACAAAAGTTGTTCTATGGAAAAGAATCAACGGTTGTGTCTCTTAATGAGGAAAAAAGCACTGGTCTCTATGATCCAAGTGCAATCTTTTTCCTAATCTGACTTGGGACTTATGGGTTTGGTCAGATCAGTTCAGTTAGTTAAGGCTTTTGACTACGTTAGAGAAAAGTTATCCTAGAGGAATCGCCTTTGCTTTTCGGGCAAGGAAAGTTTTTTCACGATTGGTTTTGGAAGAACCGATGGACTAGTCTCTTGTTCAAATATCCCTGGGCGAGGCTCCGAGTGTGAGACCTTGCCCCACGCAAGAAGTGCTACTTCCATTGCTAGAACCCCTGAATTTGTAACACGGTGGGGATAGGGACCTCACATAGTGGAAAATTGGATTGAGGCAATGGAAGAATACTTTGATGTAGCTGGCTATAACGAGAGAAGCAAGATGACTCTCGCCAGATTAAAGATTGTGGAAACGGCCAGGGCCAGGGTCGCTTGGAGGAATCATTGCGAGACAAATCGTCTCGACCAAAATACCCAGACGTAGTCAGATCTTAAAGCATACCTCAGGAAAAGGTTTTATCCTCCGGGCTTCCTTGAAACCAAAATGAATGAGTTCTTAGAGCTAAAGTAGGATAGCTGGTCAGTTGAAGAGTACCATCAGGCCTTTGCTCTTCTTCTCAAATATTCTCCACAATTGGATGAAGAGCAACTGATGGCCAGATTCATTCGAGGAATGAACGAGCCATTGGACACCTTAGCTAGTGAGGAATGCCAAACCTATCGCAATGGCCAAAGCTATAAGAATGGCAAAGGACTTTGCCAAAGCCTTTGTTGTTAAGATTTCACCGAGGCCTGCACCCTCTACCTTTAAAAGATAACACCATACCCTCTACCTTTAAAAGATAACACCATATTGGGGAATATGAAAATTTTCCATAAGTTTGGGATACGTGGTCAAAAGTTTGGATTAACCATAACTTGAACACCACTAATCCAAAATGAGCGCTTTATAGCTCTTTAGATTCCATTTTTCAAGCGCTTTGCGCGATAGGTCATATGATAGGGTTTTGAGAAACTTGCAAACATGTTATCCATGTTCTCTTTTTTAAGTATTCAAAAATGGGAATTAGGAAATTCCCAAATTCACTAATATGGTGTTAGATTGCAAACCCCGAGAAGTACTTCAAACGTTCCACACCCAAAGAGGTAGGAAGGTCCAAATCAGAATGAAGATACTGGGAGATTCAGAAGTGAAGGAAGACCCTTTCCCATAGAACACTTTCTCAGGAGCCCCACTTCTTTCAAGAATTCAGAGGGATGAGCTTAGAAGTAAGAACAAACCGGTGTTTTGGATGTCACGGTTTTGGTCACCAGCTGAAAGACTGCCCGCGACTCCTGCCATGTCAAGGGGACAGGGAAGTCAAGGATCGAGAGTGCAAAGACCAACCCCTTTGTATCAATCAAATCAGGGTTCATGTCGTCAAAATCAGGTCAATCCCAAGAGAACTCCTACTCAGCCATCTGCCTCTGTTCAGAGTAGTCTCCAAACTCCATCTCAGAACTGGGGTAACCAAAGAGAAAGAGTTCCACCCCAATCTCCAATAGCCAAAGCAATCACAATAGTAGAAGTAGTGGAAGAGGAAAGAGGACAAATTTATGCAGCAATTACAAACCAAGGGCCAAATTGTCAATTCTCCATCGTCCATACTTCAGTTGAGTATCAGGGTAAGCCTTTTAAGCTTTTGATTGATTGTTGAGGCAGTACTCATTCATTTATTTTCCCAGGATCCTTGCGTAAGCTAGTCTTAGAACAGAAATCAGGGAAACCTATGCAAGTTAAATTGGCCAGTGGGAAGATTCTTTTTACTTACCCATGAGAGTCAGATCATATTCAGTTCAATCTAGATGGTAATATAACTGACTAACTATCAGTTCCTAGTTATACCTTTGGGAGTTTTCGACAGGATCCTTGGAATGGATTGGCTCCACAAAAATCAAGCTGACATTCATTGTCATAATAAAACCATTTCCTTCCGTGACCTTCACGGAAACAAATTTCAAGGAACCGGAATTTCAAGATCCCCAAGTCTGCAAAATTAGTAAAAGCTTTCTAAGTTACTAAAAGGACTTAGAAAGAAGCAGTTCGTTTATGTTGTCAAAATGAATTCGATAGACACAAAGTTAAAGGCTAAAGAACTAGAATGGTTAAGTGAATATGATGATTTAGTCCCAGCAGAGCTAATTGAGATGCCCCTTATTCGGGAAGTAGATCATGTGATAGAATTGACCCCCGGGAGCTCAGCCCAGTAGCCCAGCGCCGCACGTACAAAATGCTAGTTCCTAAAGCCATCGAACTCAAGGAATAGCTTAGACAGTTGTTAGAACAAGGGTTTGTAAGACCCAATGTTTCACCTTGGGGAGCACCAGTTCTCTTTCAGAAAAAGAAGGATGGAAGGTTAAGATTCTCTGTGGATTACAAGGTCTCAACAGCTGACAGTTAAGAATAAATATCCTATCCCCAAAATTGATGAGCTTCTGGACAGGCTAAATGGAGCCCATATCTTCATAAAGATAGATGTCAAATCAGAGTATTACTAGATCAGGATTAATGATCAAGATATCCCGAAGACAGCCACATCAATACTCGCTATGAACAATATGAATTCAGTGTCGTGCCATTTGGATTGATAAATGCCCCATCTACATTCAATCGCCTAATGCAAGACATTCTCAGGGAATACTTGGATGATTTTGTTCTTGTTTTCTTTGATGATATTCTGATTTACTCAAAGAATGTAGTTGACCATGAAGCTCATGTTCGAAAAGTTCTTGAGATTCTAAGGAAGTACCAACTCTTTGCAAAAAAGAGCAAATGCACTTTCTTTGCCGACCATGTTGAATACTTGGGCTTTTTGGTATCCAAAGATGGAATTTCTCCAAATTCCACAAAAGTCCAAGCAGTCATAGATTGGCCTAAACCAAAGACAGTGAGAAGTCAGGGGATTCTTGGGATTGACTGGTTGTTATAGAATTTTTATACCAAAGTATGCTCTCATGGCTTCTCCCTTGACTAATATTCTCAAGAAGAATACCCCGTTTCAATGGTCTGCCAGGTGCAAGAGTGCTTTTGATAAGCTGAAGACTGCCTTGGTAACCAATCCCATTTTGACGTTGCCAGATTTCTCTCTACCCTTTGAGGTAGTAACTCATGCCAGTGGTTTTGCCCTGGGAGGTGCACTCATGCAGGAAGGTCATGCAGTGGCCTATGAATCCCAAAAACTCAGAATGCATGAGAGGAATTCTTCTATCCACGACCTGGAACTACTTTGAGTAATCTATGCCCTGAAGTTGTGGAGACATTACCTACTGGGTCAAAGATTCACTTTGATTGACAGATCATCAGAGCTTAAAGTGGATCTTCACTCAAAAGGATCTCAACATGCGCCAAAGAAAGTGCATGCAAACCCTGCAGGAATTTGATTTTGAAATCAAGTACTGCCAAGGCAAAGAAAATGTGGTGGAAGATGCCCTCAGCAGAAAAGCCTCCTTGCTTGCAATTACAGTGGTGTCAAATCCATTGATTAATGAGGCAAGAGAGATGATCATGCACGATAGATTCTTTGGCCCTATTGCTACCCTACTTATGCAGGAAAGCAAAACTCCTCAAGAGTTGAACTGAGTTCAAGGGTATAGCCTTGGATGATGGATTTATGTATTATAATCATAGGCTATCCATTCCTAATGATGAGGGGACTAAGAGTCAAATTCTGAATGAAGCCCATGGTAGCCTTATTGCAGGACATCCAGGTTTCATCAAAAACTACATGTATGTAAAGAAAAGCTTTTTTTGGCCTGGTCTAAAAAAGGATGTACTTAATCATGTACGTCAATGTCTGACATGTCAGAAAGTCAAAGCCGAGAGAGTAAAAATGCCTGGGAAGTTACATCCATTAGACATCCCCTAGATGAAGTGGGAATATATCAGTATGGGTTTTATTATTGGATTACCTTCAGTGCAATCAGGTTATAACTCCATCTTCGTGGTAGTTGAAAGACTAACCAAAGTTGTCCATGTGATTCCACTAAAAGAAACCTACACTGCAATGGATGTGGATGTGGCTAGAGTGTTCCTCAAGGAAATCTTCAGATTGCATACCCAGGAGAATAGTAAGTGATCGAGATCCCAAGTTCACATCAAGATTCTGGACTGCATTCTTCGAAGCAGTAGGAACTTTCTTAGACCTCAGCATAGCTTACCACCTTGAGACTGACAGTCAAACAGAAAGGGTAAACCAAGTAATCAAAGATATACTTTGGTCATGCTATGGCAGGGAACCCAAGAAGTGGCTAAGCTATCTGCACCTAGTCGAGTTTGCCTACAATGCTTCTTATCACCCAAGTATCGGGATGAGCCCTTTCAAAGCTCTATATGGACAAGATTGCTTAACTCCATTAACCTGGTCTGATCCATTGATTAGGGTCAAGATGTCTTCAAAAAGAATTTCAAAAGGTGCATTACAAATAAATTATAATCTGTTCAAAAGGCCTTATCCTAAGGGTCTAGATTTTTTGAAAATTTTAGATTAAGGTTCTGAGGGGCCAATTAAATTAATCCAAATGTAGTGAGGAGATAAATTGAAGAAATAAAGAACAACCCCCAAAAATGAGTAAATACTCACATAAGATAAAGAGTGGACTAAGGACCCAAGAAATACTTAAAAAATAAATTTTCGACACCTCAGAGGGGATTCTCCCTCATGAAGGAGGCACCTATTTCACATGTGTGGTGGAGTTTTTAACTCTCAAATATTGAGATATTTCATCTCTCCTCTTTCCTAATTCAAGTCTAGTTCCAAAAAGTAAGCTAAACTGACCCAAAAATGGTTAAAAATTGACCAAACTGATCTGGAAAATTCTAGAATCAATTTGCTTTGTTAGAGGCTCACTTTTTCCTATAAATAGAAGACTTTCCCTTTGTAAAAGCTCAATAGTGTTTTATGCACTGTTACTCTACTCCTCCCCGGAGCCAAAAACATTGAATTCATTAATAATTCACTTGTTCTTTACTGTTTCCTCTACAAAGAATTAGTGTCCACTCTTGATCCAAGCAAGAGTAGAACCCTCAATCCCTCAAGCCAAAGGATAGCTCACAAAACTCCATGTAGGTTTGAAATTCTACTTTTTTCTAATTCTATTCTATGGTTTTATGATTTCTTGCTTCTTTTAAATTGAAATTGGATGTTATGCCTTGATGGAAAGGATTCCCCCTTCTTCTCATTGCATTCAGCCCTTCTTTATCCTAGATGTGTAATCAAATAAACAGAGTTAAACTTTTTGTATTGTTTACTCTTAGAAAAATGAGAATTGATTAGATTAGAGTGATAAATTAATCTTGGGGTAAATTCTAGGTAGATTTAGAATGTAAAAATTGAAAAATAGTCAACCATACAAAGGAGGTTATGGCAAAATATTTATAAATTTTATGGAAATAATTTTTTATTTTATGTTATTTAAAAAGAGTAATCCCCTCCGTTTGTGTATTCTAAAAGTGCTACTTTCATTCTATGCATAGAAAGATGCACATTGGAAATATTTTTAATATTAAAGTGTTACTTTCATCAACATTCATTTTTATGCATAAAGTGATGCATAAAAGAATTTATTTTAATTATAAAAGTGTTACTTTCATCAATATTGATTTTTATGCTGCATAAAGTGGTGCATAAAAGAATTTATTTTATTATAAAAGTGTTACTCTCATCAATATTGATTTTTATGCAAATAAAAAGGTCCATAAAAGAATTTTTTTATTAAAAAAGTGTTACTTTCATCAATATTTATTTTTATGCATAAAGTGATGCATAAAAGAAGTTATTTTTATTATAAAAGTGTTACTTTCATCAATATTAATTTTTACGCATAAAGTGATGCATAAAAGAATCTATTTTTATTATAAAAGTGTTACTTTCATCAGTATTGGTTTTTATGCATAAAGTGATGCATAAAAGAAATTATTTTTATTACAAAAGTGTTACTTTCATCAATAGTGATTTTTATGCATAAAGTGATGCATAAAAGAATTTTTTTATTATAAAAGTGTTACATTCATCAATATTGATTTTTATGCATAAAGTGATGCATAAAGGAAATTTTTTAATTATAAAAGTGTTACTTTCATCAATATTGATTTTAATGCATAAAAGATTTTTTTATTATAAAAAAGTTACTCTCACTAATATTGATTTTTATGCATAAAGTGATGCATAAAAGAATTTTTTTAAATAAAAGTGTTACTTTCATCAATATTGATTTTTATGCATAAAGTGATGCATAAAAGATTTTTTTAATTATAAAAGTGTTACTTTCATCAATATTGATTTTTATGCATAAAGTGATGCATAAAAGAAAATTTTTATTATAAAAGTGTTACTTTCATCAATATTGATTTTTATGCATAAAAGAAAATTTTTTATTATAAAAGTGTTACTTTCATCAATATTGATTTTAATGCATAAATTAATTATAAAAGTGTTACTTTCACCATTATTGATTTTTATGCCTGAAATGGTGCATAAAAGAATTTATTTTATTATAAAAGTGTTAATTTCATCAAGATTGATTTTTATGCATAAAGTGGTGCATAAAAGAATTTATTACATTATAAAAGTGTTACTTTCATCAATATTTTGATTTTTATCCATAAAGTGATGCATAAAAGAGTTTATTTTTATTATAAAAGTGTTACTTTCATCAATATTGATTTTTATGCATAAAGTGTTACATAACAGATTTTTTTTAATTATAAAAGTGCTACTTTCATCAATATTTATTTTTACGCATAAAGTGATGCATAAAAGAATTTATTTTTATTATAAAAGTGTTACTTTCATCAGTATTGATTTTTATGCATAAAGTGATGCATAAAAGATTTTTTTATTATAAAAGTGTTACTTTGATCAATATTGGTTTTAATGCATAAAGTGATGCATAAAAGAATTTTTTTAATTAGAAAAGTGTTCCTTTCACCAATATTGATTTTTATGCATAAAGTGATGCATAAAAGGAATTTTTTAATTATAAAAGTTTTATTTTCATCAATATTGATTTTTATGCATAAAGTGATGCATAAAAGAAACTTTTTAATTATAAAAGTGTTACTTTCATCAATATTGATTTTTGTGCATATAGTGATGCATAAAAGAATTTTTTTATTATAAAGTGTTACTCTCATCAATATTAACTTTTAAGTATAAAGTGATGCATAAAAGAATTTTTTTCATTATAAAAGTGTTACTTTCATCAATATTGATTTTAATGCATAAAGTAATGCATAAAAGATTTTTTTATTATAAAAGTTTTACTTTCACCATTATTGATTTTTATGCATAAAGTGATGCATAAAAGATTTTTTTATTATAAAAGTGTTACTTTCATCAATATTGATTTTTGTGCATAAAGTGATGCATAAAAGAATTTTTTTGATTATAAAAGTGTTACTTTCATTAATATTGATTTTAATGCATAAAGTGATGCATAAAAGAAGTTTTTTTATTATACACCTATTGGCACAAGGAGGTAGAGAATGGCCATAGGGCCATTCTGCTAAATGGACTTGCAGGGTGCAAAGAATGGCCCTAGGATCATTCTTCCAAATAGGCATGTTGGGGGTAGAGAATGTACTTTTTAATATGTTTTGATTTTGATTTCATAGCATTAGTAGCAGGGGTATGGTTTAGCATTGATTGCATGGCCTTCATCATTGTATATCTCTAACAACACTTAGATTTCTTGTTTTTGCACCCCCAAGCAATCAAATAGGTCTACTAAATGCGTGTGTTGCAAGATATGTGAGAAAGAATGATCCTCTTGGTACCCCCATCTTCCCTATTCCAATTGGTGAGATGTTTGAGATAAATAGTGTAGCATTTATGGTCCATGCATCAACTCCATGCATCAACTGTACAAGGTCCTAGTCTTGGGTTCATCAATGATTGAAAGGAGTTGTGTGCAAGGTGTATCTCCTAGGGCTTTGAAGTACTCATTTCAAGAGGATCCCAAGGTAAATTATTTAGATGATATGGTGTATATTGTTGGTGATGTAGAGTATGAAAATGTGGCAAGATATATAAAAACCTCTCATGGCACAAAGATGAGCCCAAATATATGTTACACTCTTGTCCCATAATTACCACCTTGGTGTATAGCAGACATAATGTCAATTCAACTAAGTATGGCTGAATATGTGTTGAAATCTTATGTGGCATTCATGTCGAGGAGGAGATATTTGCTAACTACAAGTTTCTTTGACACTACGTATATTCTACATTGATAATTGAAAGAATAAATTATTGTCATATGTTTTCATATTTTTCTCCTTTATATGGTGTGTTTTAATATGGTTTCAAATGCAAATTGTTTATTTCAAAGATAATGCTTTGAAAAAAAGTAGAGGTGTGAGAAAAATATTTGTTGATCAATTTTGCATGCACATGTAGAGAACAGGCCTAGGACCATTCTAGCATTCACTAGATGTTGACACAAGAGGTTGGAGAACATCCTTAGGACCATTCTAAAGCACATAAAGGATTATTGAATGGCCCTAGGGCCATTCCTTCAAGCACATTAGATGATAGAATGGCCTTAAGGCCATTCTAACATTCACAATGTTGATGTTTTTTTATGCATGCATATATAGAGATTGGACCTAAGACCACCATTCTAAAATTCACCAATAGTTCACACAAGAGAGTAGAGAATGTCCCTAGGGCTATTCTTGGAAGCACATTGTGCTTTAGAATGGCCCTAAGACCACTCTACCATGCACAATGTTCTTGAAAGAATGGACCTAAGGCCACTCTACCATGCAGATTGTTCTTGAAAGAATAGACCTAAGGACATTCCCTAGTCTCTTGTGTTAACTATTGGTGAATTTTAGATAGTGAATTTTAGAATGGCCCTAGGGATATTCTAAAACACATTGTGCTTGCAAGAATGGCCCTACGACTATTCTACCATGCACATTTTTAATGTTTTATGCATGATCATGTGAATAATGGCCTCGGGACCATTCAACTTGATGTTTTATGTGGTATTTAGATTTGTTTTTGATAGTGAAGTGTCACTAGTGTTTTAATGTTGCATATGATGTTAACATCATAAAGATTTTAATTGAATAGGAACAAATGGTTCAATGTAACAACAAAGCCATGTATCTTATTATATCACTTCATGTAACACCATTTTAAGCATCGTTCATGATCTAGAGACAAAGTATATAATGGAATTTACTTGTCAAGAAACACAAAGATGCTTGATGGAGATTTGTATATATGCATTAGGACTATACGTCTGTCATGATTCTCTATAATTGTGTGCTCATTTGAGGCCATCTATAAGAGTGTGGTATAATTGGGCTTTCCAGTCTCTCAACAGACACAAGTGCAAGTGCAAGTGTAAGCCAGAGTGACAAAGATCAGGGGTTGTTGGGAGGGTCTTGATTTGCTAAGAAGTATAGATTCCATCAAGTACCTATTCCATTGTCCTTAAGTTGCTAAGCACAGCCAGGGGCGCCGCATCAAACGTTCAGGCATTCCAACCTGAGGCATTGTAAGCAGTTCACACGCAATGATCAAGCACAAAAAATGCCTCTCTTACCTTGATCAATGGCAATGTTATCTCTCACCAAGTCTATCTTTAAGAGATTTAGAAGCAATATGGTCACATCTTCTTTGTTTTTAGTCTGGGGGGAAATCATGATAAGGTGGTACACTTTCTACCAGTTGCATTGGTTGCTACCACACTTGGACAACCAATATTAGTGGATTTGATATCATCATAAGATGTATTTAGCAATTTATCTAGTTCCTTTTAGATATAATAAATGTGAAACAAGATTTAACAACCATGTTTTAATTCTCTAACTCTTTCCAATCTACCAACAAAGATGATGTAACTTTGTTAATGATAGCTTGGGCCTACAACCAATCTATCAACAAAGCTGATGTAGAGTTTTTTATGGTAGCTTGGCCCTAGGACCATTCTAGATTCTCTTGTGTGTTGTAGCTTTGTCCAAGGGCCACTCTAGATTCTCTTGTGTACCCTAGGGCTAATCTAAATTGAGATTGGCCCTAGGGGCAATCTACACTCTAACTATATTTATCCCATCTTTCCCACAATTTAGACCCAATTTCAATTTCACACTCTCAATTTATATCCTTTAGCCCACCTCTCCGAAGGTTTCCCACCCAATTCAAAATTCACAACATTCCAAAATTTTCCCCAGATTTGTCTTAGAAGTTTTCCCTCTTGAGCCTCTCATGCATTGGCATCCTCAACATCCAACCGAACAAATGAAAGGTGCACTTCCTTCTAGTTTGATTTTCTTATATACTAAAGTAATACTATTTAGTATGCATAAACTAATTTTAAAATATATAAATCTAATTTAAACTAATTAATTAATAAATAAAATAAACTAATGAAGTACTAACTACATTGTAACCACTAATTAGACATAAGTTAGAAACTAAGATTAATTAGATTTTAAATTAATTAGAGAGAGAGAGAGAGAGAGAGAGAGAGAGAGAGAGAGAGAGAGAATTGTGTGTGAGAGAGAAAGAGATAGGGGGGTGTGGGTGTTTGAGGAGGGAGAGAGGGGTTGATGAAAACTATGAGTGAGAGAGAGAGAGAGAGAGAGAGAGAGAGAGATTATGTGTGTGAGAGAGAGAGAGAGAGCACAATATTGAGAGAGAGAGAGAGAGAGAGAGAGAGAGAGAGATTGTGTGTGTGTGTGAGAGAGAGAGCGTAATATTGTGTGAGACACAAAAAGCACAATATTGAGAGAGAGAAATACTATGAGCAAAGCCATCCACCAACTGCATGTCTTCCACCGCCCTTCCCTCAGACTACAGCCGTCCCAAATATCCAGTTTTTGTTTTCTTATGTCGCCCTCCCCTCGAACTCCAGCTACCCTCCCCGCACTCATTATGTGCTACCATCGTGATACATGTACAAACCTAAAAAGCTTAGCTTAATTACAACCTATAATTAGATTATAATTAGGCTAATTAACTAATTTGGTTAATTAACTACAATTATGTCTCCACATAGTATCTAGTATTATATAATATATACTTAGCACTTCCAACTAAGCACTATATACTACATAGTACATATGTACATATATACTATATTATATATATGTATAATTTAATAAAGGCATCTTGTAAAGTTAACCTTTAATTTAAGAACTAACTATTTATTTTATTGTAACTTTTCTTTCTAGGTAAATTAAGTAATCAAGTTAATTAGCTTATAATTAGGTAAATTAACTACAATTAGGTTGCCATACATTATTTAGTATTATATAATATATACTTAGCACTTACCACTAAGCACTATATACTATATAGTACATATGTATATGTATACTATATTATATATATGTATAATTTAATAAAGGCATCTTGTAAAGATAACCTTTAATTTAAGGGCGACCTATGTATTTCATTGTAACTTTTCTTTCTAGGTTAATTAATTAACTAGGTTATAATTAGGTTAATTAACTAGAATTAGGTTACCATATATTATTTAGTAATATATAATATATACTTAGCACTTGCCACTAAGCACTATATACTACATAGTACCTAATATGTATGTATAATTTTATAAAGGCATCTTGTAAAGTTAACCTTTAATTTAAGGACTACCTATTTATTTCATTATACCTTTTTTTTTCTATGTAGATGATTTCCAGCTTATAGATATCTCATTGCAACTTTTTTTTTCTATCCAATTTACATCTAGAACATATGTAAGAGCCATTGGGTCTTTACAGGTAAGTGCAATCTCTCTGTCTGTCTCTTTTCCTCTCTCTCTCTCTCTCTCTCTCTCTCTCTCTCTCTAAGCCTCCATATGAGAGAGATAGTGCTTCTAAGACTACTTCTAAGATCCAAGTACCAAGAAATTTTATCTATATGGTACATTAGTGAGATTTGTTGTGATGTATGGTGCCCTATTCTACAAGCCAAACTTGCAAGAGGAAAATCGAAAGAGTATCAAGAAATTATGATGTTTTCATGCATGATCATGAGTAAGCATCAATACCACATAAAATTGTGCTTGTTGAGTTTGGGGAAGTCCCCATTCCTCTTTCATGATATTTTCAAGTCCATCAACTATATCTGTACATATAAGGAGATTGCGATTGTCCATTGAGTGTCCCCAGTGGCCCTTGTTGATGCTATTTTCAAGACCATACAAAATAGACTCTTCCATAATCTATACAAATACAAAATTTAAAAAAAGCAATGAAAAATCCCTAGTTCAAATATACATCATAATAGAGTGGGAGAGATATAGAGTAGAGAGAGAGAGAGTATGAGTAGGACCATCCATGATGGGCTTCATAATGGCATGAGGGCCATCTTAAAGTTTAACAAAAAGGTAAAAAATTCCCTTAGGGCCATTCTTGTAAGAAAAATGTAGTTTAGAATGGCCCTAGGACAATTCTATACTAGTGCATGTGTAAAATATGAAGATTATAAATATTAGAGTGGCCCTATGTCCCATTATGCATGGTAGAATCTTCCAAGCCGATTGTGCATGGTAGAATTTTTCAAGCACACTGTGTATGGTAGAATGGCCCTAGGGCCATTCTAAAGCACATCATGGATGGTATAATGTTCCTAGCGCCAAGCACATTGTGTAGGCACAATGACCCTTGGGTCATTCTTTAACTCACCATCAGTTTTAACATAAGGGAGTAGAAAATGGCCCTAGGGTAATTCTCAAGTACATTGTGTAGGTAGAATGGTCCTAGGGCCATTCTTTCCAGCACATTGTGTAGGTAGAATTACCCTTAGGGCCATTCTATAATTCACAATGAGTTGACATAATGGAGTAGAGAATGGACCTAGGGATTGGCATGAACATCAAGAGGAGATTGGCCCAAGGACCATTCTATAATTTACAAGTAGTTGACACAAAGGAGTGAAGATGGGGCTAGGACCATTCTTGTTGAAAGTCATAACATTTTAATAATTTATGCAAGAAAATGTAGAGTTTGATCCAAGGACCATTCTAAAATTTATAAAAATTTGATACAAGGTAGTTGAGAATGGCCCTAGGGCCATTCGCAAGCACATTATGTAGGTAGAATGGTCCTAGGGACATTGTTTCAAGCACATTGTGTAGGTAGAATGAACCTAGGGCCATTCTATAACTCACAATTAGTTTTTACATAAGGGAGTAGAGAATGACCCTAGGGATTGGCATGCACATCAAGAGATTATCCCAAGGAGAAGTCTATAATATTTCGAGTAGTTGGACACAAGGGAGTGGAGAATGGAGCTAGGACCATTCTTTTTTTCAAGTCTAATATTATAATAATTTGTGCAAGCACATGTAAAGATTGACCCAAGGAACATTCAAACATTTACCAAGAGTTGATACAAGGTAGCGGAGAATGGCGCTATGGCCATTCTCAAGCACATTGTGTAGGTATAATGGTCCTAGGTCCATTCTTTCAAGCATATTGTGCAGGTAGAATGGCCCTAGGGCCACTCTTTAATTCACCCCCATCAATTGACATAATGGAGTAGAGAATGGCCCTAGGGATTGTCATGCATATTAGCAGATTTGTTCAAGGACCATTCTACAATATTATGAGTAGTTGACACAAGGGAGTGGATAACGGAGCTAGGACCATTCTTGTTGCAAATCTTAATATTTTAATAATTTATGGAAGAACATGTAGAGATTGTTTGAAGGACCATTCTAAAATCTACCAACAGTTCATACAAGGGAGTGGAGAATGGCCATAGGGCCATTCTATAATTCACCAATCAATTGACACAAGGGAGTAGAGAATGGCCCTAGGGATTGGCATGCAAATAGAATTACAAGTAGTTTTTACAAGGGAGTGGAGAATGGAGCTAGGATCATTCTTCATGCAAGTCTTAATATTTCAATAATTTATGCAAGCACATGTAGAGATTGTCTGAAGGACCAATCTAAAATCTACCAAGAGTTGATACAAGGAAGTGGAGAATGGCTCTAGGGCCATTCTCAAGCATATTGTGTACAGGAAGAATGGTCCTAGTTCCATTCTTCAAGCACATTGTGCACGTAGAATGATCCTAGGGCTATTCTATAAATCACCATCAAGGGAGTAGAGAATGGCCCTTAGGATTGGTGTGCACATAAAGAGATTGGCACAAGGAGAATTCTAAAATATTACGAGCACTAAACATAAGGGAGTGGAGAACGAAGGTAGAAAAATTCTTGTTTACAAGTCTAATATTTTAATAATTTATGCAACACATGTAGAGATTGGCCGCCCAAGGACCATTCTCTAAAAGTTACTAACAGTTGATATACAAGGTAGTGGAGCATTAGGAGCTCAATGGAGTCTTCTTGGGCCCTTTTATTTGGCAGTTTAAGGGAGTCAAACCTTTTCTCTTAAGAAGAAACGTTTTCTAATTTGAAGCTTCAAAACGGCTACTTTATTTGAATTTGAATTTTGGAGGGAAAATGGAATTTAAAATCTAGCGAATAAAACCATATCATGTAACATATCTATGGAAAGCTCTTGATGCGTAGATCACGGATCTATAATCTCCGCTCAAATCGGAGCTTGTATGTAGAAGTTATGGAGGTCCGAAAATTGTAAAATTGCCCCCTCCCCCTTTTTGGGGGAAAAAGTGCACCCTTTGACCACTCTTACACCTCTCTTAATCACCAATGGTTTTTGCTTACATGGCGGGCTCCTATTTGTCCAAAAGTTAAACGTTTCCATAACCTCATGGCAAATTAAAGGGCCCAAAAAGACTCCATTGAGTTCCTAATGGAATGGCCATAGGGCCATTCTGAAGCACATTGTGTATGTGGAGTTGTCCTAGGGCCATTCTATAATTCACCATCAATTGACATAAGGGAGTAGAGAATGGCCCTAGGGATTGGCATGCACATCAACAGATTGGCCTAAGGACCATTCTATAATATTACAAGTAGTTGACACAACGAAGTGGAGAACACAACTAGGACCATTCTTGTTGAAAGTCTTAATATTTTAATAATTTATGTTAGTACATGTAGAGATTGTCCAAAAACCATTCTAAAATATATCAAGAGTACAAGGAAGTGGGGAATGGCCCTACGCCCATTGTCAAGCACATTGTGTAGGTACAATGGTCCTAGGGCCATTATTTCAAGCACATTGTGCAAGTAGAATGGCCCTAGCACCATTACATTAGGGAAAATTTGAACATATTCTGGGCCTTTTGCTAATGAAAGTAGTTAACAATGGACTAATAGGAATAGAGGATTGTGCACATTTGGGTAATTAGTGGGTAATTAATAAATTAGTGGATAATTAATAAATTAGTGGGTAATTAACAAATTAGTGGGTGGGTAATTAAGATGTAATTAACAAATTAGTAGGTGGGTAATTAAGATGTAACTAGTGGATAATTAACAAATTTAGATTAATGTAGGCATGGATACTCAAAAAACAGCAAATTCTCATTAGGGCAATGCCTCAATTTATAGAGTTAAGGATGTAAGGGTAATTAACAAATTTAGATTAATGTAGGCATGGATACTCAAAAAACAGCAAATTCTCATTAGGGCAATGCCTCAATTTATAGAGTTTAGGATGTAACTAGTGGGTAATTAACAAATTAGTAGATAATTAGAAAATTAGTGGGTAACAAATTAGTGGGTAATTATAGATTAATGTAGGCATGGATACTCAAAAACCAGTAAATTCTCATTAGAGCAATGCCTCAATTTATAGAGTTTACATCCAAGCATCTAATCCCATTGATTTCTCCATGATTCACTCCACCTCTTTTCCCTGATTCTCTCCACCTCTTTACTTTTCTCAGATTATCTCCGAGAATATCTCCACACTTCCTAAATCTTCTCATGCTACCCTTTATTCTCTCCCAGTAGATTCTTCTCACCTTTTCATAGGTTCTTTCACATTTACACATCCTCTTTTACAGCCTCTAACCAAGGGCTTGTTCCCGCACACACCCTATTCACTTGTATTTTTAACACCTCCCCTCAAGTGAATAATCCTAGTACACCTAGACACTATACCAAATTTGCCTCCCCTTACTTGATAGCCCGTGACTAGTGTCTAGCATACCTCCTCTCAAGTTATCTTAGCACACCTGGACCCTGTATCAAGTTTCTCTCCGCGGCGATCAGTGCCTCAAGTCCCTAAACTCCATAGTCCTTGACACTCTCTCTCTCTATGTGTCCAAGGCTACAATAAGTGCCCGCGACCTTGAATAAAGTACTCACATATACATCTATCTACCATGTGGCCTACATCATTGATGGCTCAGAGGTGGTTTTACTTTGTTGGGCCAGGTTACATGTGTCCTGGCTTTCCACATTTGTGGCAAGTGAAGGTCCTTCCTCCTACTCTGCCTCTTCCTCGTCCTCGTCCTCGTCCTCGAGAGAATCCTCCTCGGGTGAAGAATGCCTTTTCTTCTCCTGCTGTTGAGTCAAGCCATTCCTTCTCTTTGCTTTTACTCTCTTGCTCTAGTAGAGCTGCTTCTATCTCGTGTAGCTGCAATTCAGGTACATTCTTTAGTGTTGCTATAATATTTTCATATTCACCTTTGTCCACACTCTTCAGAAGCACTGCTAGTGCCTCATCATCTTCCACCTTTTTGCCAATAGCTGCTAACTGTTGCTTAATGCTTTTATATTTGTTCAAGTGTGATTAAAGGTTCACTTTCCTTCATGTCCAATTTGTAGAATTGCATTAACAAATTTATCTTTGAATTTTTTTGCTTGTGTGCCAAATAATTTATTTTCATCCCATGCATCTTTTGCCCATTGTATCCCTGTGATGTGATGAATGATTCCATCATTTAAACTGAGTGTAATAAGTCCCAATGCTGTTTCATTCATGCTCTTCCACTCATTTTCTCCTCTCTCTGGGCATTTATCTCTTCCCTCAACTAATCCCCACAGATTTTTCCTCATGAGCAAATACATGGTTTCTGTCTGCCATGTGTAAAACTGCTCCCCCATTAAATTTGGCTATTTCTTGTGCTGTACTCATGGTGATGTGAAGGGGGTCTTACCTCTTGATCCAATTTCGAGATTCAAGGGCAGTGTGTCTACCCTTTTACAACTCAATCTGTTGTTTAAGAGTTGATTACAACAAATTTATCAGCATAAAATCACCAGAAATTACATTAAATCAAGGGTAACCAATTTGTATGGAATGGTTGGAGTATCAAACCAACTCCGAATTGCAATCTGAAGTTATAGGGATCTGTATCAAATACCTAATGGTTAATTTGAACCCTCAATTGCACCAAAAATATAGTGATTAGCACTGATTTGTAAATTAATCCAATGTTTTGTGTGCAGAAAACAGAGTATGCAGGGAGTCCATATCTGGTGCCTTAGACTTCAAATGGGCTCAAATGCTTTCAAAACCATCAATAGCAATGAGTCTAGTAGAGGATTAAGCCAAGAAACACAAGATTTGACCAAATATTGAAAGCTTAATCTCTGTTTTACCAAAGTCACCTCTGCAGATTTGATGAAGAGCTTGAATCTCACTGTAGACTTGATGAAACTGAATTTTGTCTTCACCAGCTTGTAGAGCATGCTTGAAAACACCTTGGGCTAAGAGGAATTAGAGAACTTTGATGTGGTGAAGACAAGATGTGAGATCTTCTGCTGAAAAACGGTGCCTGCTATAAAACAATGATTTCTCCCAGCTCTGACAGTTTGTGCTTCTTTTTTGATGACCTTGAAGAGCACTGAGATAGCTATCATGTGCTAGAAGGGTTTGGCCTAATTTTATGTGTGTAAGGAGAGGGAGCTCCTCCACTGGCTGGGGGTACACAGGTGAGTTGAAAAAAGAGGAAAAATTATAATTTTTTACTAATCCTTAATTAGCAAGATAATGAGCTCGTGATGGATTCTAGGCATGGCTCTGATACCATGTTGAAATTAGGGCATTGTGATGAGCTATGGTGGATCAAACACTAGAATCAACATCATTAATAAAGTGATTAGTAAATAATTAAGATGTAATTAGTGGGTAATTAACAAATAATTAAGATGTAATTAGTGGGTAAATAATTAAGATGTAATTAGTGGGTAATTAGATGAATGTAGGCATGGATACTCAAAAACCAGCAAATTCTCATTAGGGCAATGCCTCAATTTATAGAGTTTACATCCAAGCATCTAATCCCACTGATTTCTTCATGATTCACTCCACCTCTTTTCCCTGATTCTCTCCACCTCTTCACTTTTCCCAGAATATCTTCACACTTCCTAAATCTTCTCATGCTACCCTTTATTCTCTCCCAGTAGATTCTTCTCACCTTTTCACAGGTTCTTTCACATTTACACATCCTCTTTTACAACCTCTAACCAAGGGCTTGTTCCCGCACACACCCTATTCAGTTGTATTTTTAACATGTACAACATGTGTATACGGCATAACCTAATGGTGTTGTGGAAACTATAATATAACTGCAAGCAGGCATTAGAGCCTCCTAAATATTAGGGAGCACCTCAATATCATGGGAAGTGAGTCCATATAAGTGGGACATAGTTCAAGGTGAAGAATAGAAAGATTCGAATGCAAATGGAGTTGAAGGCCTTGGTAGATGATGATTGGGAATATGATTGTATAAGCATGATGACTTAATAAGAAAGCTTTGGAGTTTTTTTATGCAGTTTGTTTAGAATTATAATATTTACCTTTGACTCTTGGGATTTTGTAAATTCACGTACGTAATTCATCAATGAAAAGTTTTGCCTTTTGATTTGTGTGCCTTTGTAATTTTTCATGTTGTTCTTTTAGAATTACAATATTTAGAGCTCTTTTTATGAAGCCCTTTAAGAGTTCCAATATTTTCCTTTTAGAGATGTACTAGAGTCCCGAGATGACAATTATGGCACAATATCTCAAAACCATTACAAACTCATGTTTCTACCTTGAAAAATTTAAGTACAAATGTGTTTTGAGTAAAAAACATCATAAAATGACAAGAGAATTTCTCAACCTTTACAAAAAAGATTATAAAATTAGAAGAAAATTTATAATATTTACAATCACAAATAGGGAGGAGAATGAAGCTTTCTATTTTGTCTCCATCTCTTCTAGTTTTGTCTCCATGTCCCTCTTAGTCTTCTCTAGTTTTGTGCCCTCCTTTGTCTCCATGTCCATATCCTTTGACTATTTCTGGTTATTTTTATCAGCAAACTTGAGTTCTGTCTTAGCTTTCTTGCCAACAACCTTCATGGCACCCACTTGAGGACTACTTTTCTTTGAGGTACTTCCTTATTTAGTACCCTTGGTTTCTTTATGTGTGCCTTGTGGAGGAGCATCGTTGGTTTCTTTATGTAGAGTTTCTAATTGCTTAAACATAAAATGCTTTCGTGGTGAATGTACATGCATTTTCTTCTTCTTCTTAGATGGAGAGGCTTTCCTTGGGAGTGGTGGAGAATCTGGATCAGTCGGATTAATTGAATTATTCAAAATAATATTGATAGCTCTTGCACAAACAGTCCACATCCAAAACTCATGAGATCCAAGAGTCTATCAAATTAAGAAAATTTCTCAGACTTAGGAACCAAGAACTATAGAAAAGAAGTTGAAAATTTAAGTAAAGATTTACTACAAAAATAGTGGGTTTTTAACATAACCTACAGTGCTATCAATCTTTGTATATTTAGACAAAAGATATTTCCACACATTGGCAATAACATGACATCCACTTGAGGTAGAATCTTTTTGTTAAGCCACTTGGCTGATTCAAAAACTTATACTCTGCCTCCTTTTTTAAATTTAGATATTCATCTTCAATAGCCACAACAATAGCACTCTTACATGCTCTATTAAAAATTAATTTTAAATATAAGGAAAAATAAAGTATGAAGCTTAGAAGGAAGATCAAAATTCATGTTATAAGGAGAACTACTTATAATTTAATTTGCCCATGCATGCTAATTAGGCTAGTATTCATGAAAATAGCACTCCTTCTTCTCAGAAGATTAATAACACAAGCACTCTAGTGTGCACTGGAAAAAAGTAAAAGAAATATTTAAGAAAGCAAATATCGTATGTCAAATATTTAAACACATAGGAATCATCAGTTGGAGATAAATCTCTCTACATATGGCAAACAACAAAGCAAATGTTCTTATTTTTCGTTGTCTTGAAATAGGATGCCAGCTCGGAAGTCTTCTTCTTCATGTCAATCAATGTAGGCGACACTAAGGGATCACAAATGAATATTTCATTGACTTGATTTGGAAACAATTCCTTCATAAGTCCCCTGAAAGAGTTTATAAAGGAAAAATAAACAAAATAGAAAATATTCTTACATTATTAACACATGAGAAAATAAACATATGTGAAAAATGTAGTCATACCTTTAACACATGAGAACAACACTGTCATTCATCTCCCTATTCTTCTCTACAAGCATGTAAATGTCCCCAGGTGCAATATAGAGATAGTCTTCCTCCACTGTGCCAACATTGCAGATTAGATGCCCTAGTACTTGGGCAAGCCTCTGAGAATTGGCCTTCTCCAATTGCACAAGGGTCTCTAAGCTATTATGCATATGTGAGACCTTTTCCTTCACCTCTCTCTTCTTGGGAGGGAAAGTAATTTCTTCAACTTTTATATTATCGGCCTTTGATTTCCTTTTCAATGCTAGGAGAATTACGAGGATATCAAAGGCTTTGTTATCCCTAATTGGTAAGGGATGAAGAAATTTGTCAAACTTGTACCTCACCCTACTAACAAGTGTCATGTCTATGTCCATCAAAGTGACTCTTCTTGCATAGGAAGCACATATGAAGCTATCATTCATGCAATCTATAAGAAAGTCTTCACAAGCTTCTTGAAGACATGCCACTACACTGCTCTACCATCTATAATGTCCTTACCCTTTGATACTATCACTTACTCTTCTTACAATTCTTAGGAATGGTGCCCCACCAGGGATGAGAAGATGTGTAGACTCTTGTGCTTGCCTTATCTCAGCAAACAATTTCTTTTACCTCTAGAGGAAAGTTCTTGCCTTAGATAAACTGGTTCTACCCTTTAGTGGTTTCTTCTCTAATGGTTGCTTAGAAGTTGTTGCCTCTGGCTCTTGCTCTCGCTCTAAATCTTGCTGTTTAGGAAGGGAGGGATGTTAAATTTGCAACAATGAGATGAGCTATGGTGGATCAAATGCAAGAATCAACATCATTAACAAATGTATTAGATGATGATTAAGATAATATTAGTGAGCAAGTAACTAATAGCTTAATGTAGGCATGGATAATAAAAAACCAACAAATTCTCATTAGGCCAATGCCTCAATTTATAGAGTTTACATCCACGCATCTCTAATCCCACTGATCTCTCCTTGATTCACTCCACCTCTTTTGCTTGATTCTCTCCACCTCTTCACTTTTCCTAGAATATCTCCACACATCCTAAATCTTCCTACTCTTTATTCTCTCCCACTGATCTCTCCTTGATTCACTCCACCTCTTTTGCTTGATTCTCTCCACCTCTTCACTTTTCCTAGAATATCTCCACACATCCTAAATCTTCCTACTCTTTATTCTCTCCCAGTAGATACCTCTCACCTTTTCATTGCTTATCACTCATTTACAAATTCTCTTTTACAGCCTCTTGCTAAGGGCTTGTTCCCGCACACACCCATTCACTTGTATATATTCAACACCTCCCCTCAAGTGAATAATCCTAGCACACCTGAACCCTATACCAATTTTCCCTATTTGATAGCCCGTGACCAGTGCCTCAAGTTCCTAAACTCATAGTCCTTGACACACTCTCTCTCTATGTGTCCAAGGCTTACTACAAGTGCTTGTGACCTTGATTAAAGTGCTTACACATACATCTACCACATGGCCTACATCATCGGTGGCTCAAAGTTGGTTTTACTGTGTTGGGGCAGGTTACATTGGGTTCTGGGGTGGGGTTTTCTCTCTTTCAGAAAAGATGATCTGACTCCACTTCCTTAGGAGTCTCAATGAAGTTTGCCCATGTCATTCCTTCTCCACTGGGTTTACTGTAGTAGTCTCTATGTGTCCTCGCTTTCCACAATTGCGGCAAGTGAAGGTCCTTCCTCCTTCTCTGCCTCTTCTTCGTCCTCCCCCTCGTGAGAATCCTCCTGGGGTGAAGAATGCTTTTTCCTCTCCAGATCGCTGTTGAGTCCGGCCATTTTTTCTCTTTGACCTTGGTCTGTTTCTCTAGTTGTGCTCCTTCTATCTCATGTAGCTTCAATTCAGGTACATTCTTTAAGGTTTCTACAATGTTTTCATATTCACCTTTGTCCACACTCTTCAGAAGCACTGCTAGTGCCTCATCATCCTCTACCTTCTTGCCAATGGCTGCTAGTTGTTGCTTAATGCTTTTGTATTTGTTCAAGTGTGTGATTAAAGGTTTACTCTCCTTCATATCAAGTTTGTAGAATTGCATTAACAAATTTATCTTTGAATTTTTTGCTTGAGTGCCAAATAATTTATTGAGTTCATCCCATGCATCTTTTGCCCATTGTATCCCTGTTATGTGATGGATGATTTCATCATTTAAATTGAGTGCGATGAGTCCTAATGCTATCTCATTCTTGCTCTTCCACTCATTTTCCCCACTTACCTCTGGGCATTCATCTCTTCCCTCAACTAGCCCCCATAGATTTTTCCTCATGAGAAAATACATGGTTTTTGTTTACCATGTATAAAACTACTCCCCATTAAATTTGGCTCTCTCTTATGCCATGCTCATGATGATGTGAAGGGGGTCTTACCTCTTGATCCATTTTCAAGATTCAAGGACAGTGTATACCCTTTTACAACTTAATCTGGTGTTTAGGTGATGATGATTACAACAGATTTATCAGCATAAATTAACCAAAATTTACATAAAGCTAATGGCAAATTTGTACTGAATGGTTGGAGTACCAAACCATCTCCAAATTGTAATATGAAGCTATAGGGATCTGTATTAGATACCAATGGTAAATTTGAATCCTCAATTGTACCAAAATATAGTGATTAGTACTGATTAATCATTGATTAGCAAAATAATCCTCTGTTTTGTGTGTAGAAAACAGAGTATGCAGGGAGGCCAGATTTGGGGCCTTAGAGTTCAAATGAGCTCAACTCCTTTCAAAGCCATCAATAGAAGTTAGTATAGTAGATGATCAAGCCAAGAAACACAAGATTTGACCAAACATTGAATGCTTAATCTTCTTTACCAAAGTCACCTACTACAGATTTGATGGAAAGCTTGATGCCACTTCTCCTTGAGGAATTTCATAAATTAGACATTACTAGCATGTAGAGCACCCTTGAAAACCCTTGGGGCCAAGAGTAATTAGAGCAATTGCTTCTATGGAAGAGAAGATCTGAGTTTTTCTTCAGAAAGAAGGCGCAAACGAATTCGCGATTTCCTGAAGCATCGTGGTTTGGTGATTTGCGATGATGGACTGAAGCGTGGACAGCTTGGCTATATGTGGATAATGTTATGGCAAGAGGGAGATCAAGCCCCTCCACAAGCTGGGAGGGTACAGAGGGCTTGTTAAAATTTGAATGAAAATTTGATTATCTACTAATCCTAATTAACTAGGTGATTAGTAAGATAATGGGCTCATAAATTTGATGGATTCTATGCTAGGCTCTGATACCATGTTAAATTTTTAGCAATGTGATGCGCTGTGGTGGATCAAATGCAACAATCAACATCATTAGCAAAGAGATTAGACTATGATTAAGATGAGATTAGTGAGTAATTAATTGATAGCTTAATGTAGGCATGGATAATTAAAAACCACCAAATTCTCATTAGGCCAATTCCTCAATTTATAGAGTTTACATCCACGCATCTAATCCCACTGATCTCTCCTTGATTCACTCCACCTCTTTTGCTTGATTCTCTCCACCCCTTCACTTTTCCCAGAATATCTCCACATATCCTAAATCTTCTAATGCTACCCTTTATTCTCTCCCAGTACATTCCTCTCACCTTTTCACTACTTCTCACTCATTTACAGATTCTCTTTTATAGCCTCTTGCTAAGGGCTTATTCCCGCACACACCCATTCACTTGTATATTTCAACAAGGGATCTGGGTAAACCATCCTCACAGATTGCTTTGTACGATCCATAATTCCAAGAAGTAATGAAGCAAGAATCCAGCCAAGGAGCGATGAAGAAAATCCAACCCTTCAAGAAGAGCTGGATTCGCGTCGTGGATGGAATTAGGCGACAAGGCAGGGAACGCGCTATCCACGGAGCAATAAAGAAATTTTAAGCCTAACGAGAAGACTCAACTCACACTGTGGAAGGAATCGGGTGAGAAGGCGATGACGAGCTGGCGCTGTCTACATAGAGCGATAAGGAGGATCACAGCTTGACAGAAGTGTGCACTCGCACCATAGAGGGAGGAATCTAGCGAGAAGGATACGATGAGCCAGCACTGTCCGCAGAGAATAAGGAGGATCGGAGCCTCATGGAAGTGTGCACTTGCACCGTAGAGAGGGAGGAGGGCCGATGCTGCAAAAAAATTCAGAAATAATGACGTAAAATGTTCTCGCGCCCTCAGTGGATCCCGATAAATTTCTTTTTTGAATATTTTCTCCTTTTTATAGAATGTGATGTCATCATTATGAGGATGACATAAGCCCTACATGTGGCTCTTCGATGATGATGTAAGCCCTACACGTGGTTGGAGGGTAATGATGTAAGCCCTACACATGGTTGGAGGGTAATGATGTAAGCCCTACACGTGGTTGGAGGGTGATGATGTTAGCCCTACACGTGGCACAATGGCACACTTCGGTGATGTCAGCTCTTCACTTTCGTCGTACATGTATGACATCAGTCCTAATATATCTATATATAGTCGAGCCTTGTTTAAATTTTATTTTTTTATTTCGGTCCCCCTTGTGCTATCGATTGTTTTTGGTCCTCCACTCACGCTTTTAGTTCACTATGCAATAAAGAAATTTGTTTCTAGTCAATTCTTCATCCTCGCGCCGTGGCTTGGCTTCCGTCCCCCTTCACCGTGCGATTGGCAATTGCGCTTCTTGTTAGTTGTTCGTCCTCGCGCCATGGCCAGCAATTCAACCATGGAGCATGTGGTTCACTGCTATGATCCTTTGGAAGATGTAGAGACACTTGAAGAGGTAACAGATGAGCCTAGTGCCAATGAAAACCTATTCGATTTATTAAGGAGAGCTGGGCATCATGAACGTCTTCCAAATGTTAAGCCTATATTCAATGTGCCCTTTAATTTAGAACAAATTGTTAAGCCTAATTCAATGTGCCCTTTAATTTAGAACAAATTGTTAAGGACATGACAAGCTCTATGTTACGAGAAGAGTGGGAGGCATATATTAAATTGGTTAGTACAGAAATTATAAATGAGGGATCATCACAATATGTTCACATGTCTAGCTTTGCCCTATCCTAATCTGAAAAAAAGAGCATGTCAGAAAGGTGGGATGCCTATTTCAGAAGACAAGAGGATAAAGATTTGTCTTGAGCACTGCCCTCTCCAGCACAAGAAAAAGTGCAAATTTCTTGAGTACTACTTTGGATTTATTGCTTATCTATTTCTTCATGCAAACAAAGAGGACTACACAAAGGATGAGCTGGAAGTTCAGAAGGGTCAAAACGTTTCACAAGCTTCATTTGTCACAGAGATTGAATCTGATGAATGAGGTTATGGACCTAGTTTCTGGTGATGAGGAGTGCCTTCTAAGCACAAGGTTTGATGTGGCAAAGTTTAAGGTATCCACTGTTATTGTTGAGGGGTCATTTGTGCACGGAGAACACTTGAAATCAAACTTTGTCATCCCTGGGCTACCCTCCTTTCTTATAAATGGCAACAATTTTATTCTTCTCTCCCATATACAAAAGGTTTATAATTTAAGGAAGGATTATTGCCTTGCAATTATAGCAGATGGTTATGAAGCTGCCAGGGGTATACTTGTTGTGGAAAATGAACATGAAGAGGAGTTTATGAACTTGGACACTCAGGTGACAGAGAACTTCATTGAAGCCCCTAGAACCATGTCATTGTGCTTTGAAAAAGCTAAGGAGACTGAATCTTCTCTTCCCAGAGAGCTAGAATTTCAAAGTCTTCAAGAGGAGTTAGGAATTACTGAAATGGGAAGAGATCCTTGCCCACCCTTGATCAAGGAAATGAAGATGGCTCCATCAACCTTTGGGATACATCCAAGCTGGAAGAGGATGAGAACCAGAAGGTAATTTATATGTTCTTGAGTGTGTGAATTTATGTAATTTACATGTTCTTGAGTGTGTGAATTTATGTTATTTATGGTATTGAGACTAAATTTATGTGAAAGCCACATTCTTTGTTTAATGCAGATTGAGCTTGATGATGCCGATGGTTTCCTTGAATGTGGATGTGCTGCCCTTACAGGAGTTGGCCAAGATGTTGCTCTTGCACACTACATCTCATCTATTGACAAAGAAATATTTATTGTCTACCACATTAAATATTCTAGTGATGCTGAAATTCCACTTCTTACACTCAAGGCACTATCTAGATATACAGGCTATTCTTTTATCCCTTACAATACACATAAGGTCATGTTGATAGAGAAGTGTGTTGCTATTTGTATCTTTGAATACAGTATAGGATTTTGGCCTTCCAGCACAAGATACTTTCTCTATTATGCAAGCTATTCTCTAGGTGCCAGACTAGAAGATGTAAATGCACTCAAGGGTTATAGAGAAGTTTTTGCGTTATAGAGAAAAAATGCCTAGTGAAGAGGAAGAGCAAGTAGACTCGAGAGCAATTAATTATCTTTTTATTGTAAATATTTTGTTATATCTTTTATGTAATGAAATGATGCAATTAAGTTTTAATTACAAGTCTGTGTAGTATTAAGCAAAAATGTTACAACACTTCAAAATGTTATAAATTTTGCATACAAAATTTCGTTACACTAAATCCAAATTCTTCCTTCTCGTCTTCTTGATGATCTCCATGCTGCATAACGTGTTGGTCCTATGCTAGCTTTTCGCTTTAATGATCTCCTCATTTTGGCTTGATTTCGTGCTGCCTTTGCTAAATTATTCTTACGAGCCTTTTCCATTGATAGTTTTCACTTAAAAGTATATCTGTAGAACCAATTGAACATTTCTTTGAGGTAATTTGTACGAGTCTTTTCTCCTCCATGTCAGGTGTTTTTGAAATATACTCCTCTAGCTCGATAGTGAGATTTTTCCATTCCTTGGGTGCTCCACATGTCAAGAGAACCATATTCATTGGTGAAGTATGCACCATGTGCATACGAACTGCAAAAGAAAACATGCCAATTCAAAAGCTATACTTCATAATCATTTCAAATTGATGAGTAGAAAGAAACTCATGTTTACCATGTAATGCATAATGTTGGTATCACCCCATGTATCGACCATGGTTTTTGTAAAATTTTAAAGGTCTTCTTGAAATTTTTAGCGCTCCTCTACAGTCGTCCTACTTTTCCTCATTAATTTAATCATCTCATTAAAATTTGATCAAATCTTCTCACGTAGAACTACAAGGTCTGGAGTGGTGCAGTCAAATGTTGTACATTTACACAAATCCTTCCACAAGTCCCAAAACTTTGAGTTCTTTACTTTTTCTAGCCTCTTTAGAAAATTTCTTGCATTATATCCACTCATTGACACCTGCTGGGCAACTTCATGATTTATGCGAGAGGTCTTCTTGTTAACAGTAATCTGCACATTTTTGCCATGGCACCCAATTGAGTTTAGTTCCTCTACTTTTTGAAGAGCTTCATGTTGTCTTTTCTTACCTTGCATAGTAAATGCTAATCAACGTGACACTTGAGCAGACGATCAAACACACGCATGAATGCATGAAAAGTATAAAAGTGGACATTCTTGAGTTTGAATGGAATTACAAGATTCCATTTGGGGTCTCTCAAATGCTTGTTTGGCTCAGCTAGCCATGCAAACAAGACATCACCAACCCAATTGCCAGCATTATCATCCACTGTGTCATTCCCATCATCTTGATTCTCATTCCCATCATCTTGATTCTCTATCTTCCTCTTCCTTCCTACCTTCTTATGTTTCTTTTCTCTCACCATTCTCATGCACCATGGACAAGGATTTGTGGTGTTAGCACCTTGTGTGGACACCAAAGATGGCACTTTATTGTCTTCAAGTCACCTCCTAAATGCCAGTCTATTGTATAAGTGTCCTTACCCTCCATTTCTAATGTTTTCCCTTGAATCTGTGCTTTAATGACATTGGTAATCCATGGTATCCTATCAAACATCCAAGCTAGCACTTCATGTATCTCATTTGGTAATTCAAAGGCCCCAAGCTACCATATCTCTCTCTCAGATTGCACACTAAAAGAGGGAAAACTTAACTTGAAAACCCTCTCCCTATTGCTTGTCTGATTGTCTGGATTTTCATTAGAACCTTCCAAAGGTAACTCAGTCTCCTCAGTCATGTTCATCTCACTCTTTGCATATGTCATTGCCTCATTCATAAGTGTGATACTCATTTGTTCTAACCTCTTGACGTTCACAATCTGACACTCATCCACTTTCAATACAAAACTTACCTTGTCACCTTGCATGACAAACAAAAGTAGATAAGTTTTAGTACTTAAAAGATTTTTCTATTAGCTGGCAAAGAATGTAAAAAATTACTTACATGGCTTAGGCAGTCCATAGAATAAGATCATAGCTCTCTGAAGATGTTGTAGATCAACAGATATATTGTTGAACTCATTGTAGGGATACATAATCTTACCATTTGTGCCTCGCTTTTTCCTCCAAGCTCCAATGGTTAATGTATCATTGATGCAATAGTATTCTCCAACTCTACATTGCACATCATCATTGCATGTCCTCTTTGCTAATCTTATCTTTTTGGGGATAAGAAAAATATTCCTTGTGATGCCTTGTTTGCGGAGTGTATCTTTTAGCAAAATTCATGGAGGGCTTAATATCCTTTTCTGCTATAATGCCCACCTCATCGCATGCATTCTGAACCTCCTCAATGCTTAGAAGATTGGTAATGTTATCCATTATCTAATTTGCAAGTACCTGACATATCTTCTTGTGGAGTGGGTCTCGAATGATGGAAAGAATGTCACGCCTCCTCACACAACTACGTAATATTTCTCCAAAATCTTAAGGACCATTATCACCACATGCTTCTTTCAAAAAGTTCATGTCACAAACTAATAAAGATTACTAAAAAAACCTAAATCTATTGCTTATAACAATCACAACAACAAAAAAATACCTTAATTAAAATTACTTTTGCACAATAATAACCAAAGAACAAAAAATAAACCTTGCTGCATGGATTCTTTACTTTTGAACACTACCACCAACTATGAGTTTTGGAATGTTATTGATTGTCCTCTTTCGCTCTCTTGCTCCCACGGGGGTGCTCTTCATGCAAGAGATTATGTCTTGTAGCTTCATAACACGAGCCTCTTTCTCTTTTTCTCTTTTCTCTAGCTCTACAATATTATTTTGTGCATCTTTTAAGCATGTTGTGCTCATGCTTAACCTTCTATAATACCCAAGCAACCCATTCTCACCCTCTCCAATAAATTGCATAAATGAAGGAAGATTAGTGAAGTGTGGAAGATAATGCAAAGAAGGATTATTAGGATATAAATATCCATCAACCCAAAGATCCACATTAGTCTCACCCTATTGTCTTCTTGCATGCTTCTCATGTGTATTCAGACGTTCTTTTTCTTCATTGGTGCATATTCATTCAATATGCAAATATGCAAGTCCACCTGCCACACTCTTGTTGAATTTAAAATTTCTACCATTCAAAAAATGGAAGAGACTATTCTAAAGTGACTCAGGGCTATCCTATTGTATTCACAATAGGACTATTTTATTGTGAAGAGGGAGAGAGAAAGATAAAGAGAGAGAGAGAGAGGGAGATAGACTCAGGGTTGTCCTATTGTATTCGCAATAGGAGAAGAGAGCTTGGGAAAAAGGGAGAGAGAGAGAGAGAGAGAGAGAGAGAGAGAGAGAGAATCTTATTGTAGAGGTTGGTAGGAAACGTGATGAATAATAGTAATGATTGAAAGAAACAAAATGTGGGGGGAATTTCAAATATGACTATTAAAGTGGAGTAAATAAGATTGAAAGCGTAGATATCAGTGATCCTAGTAGGGGGTTTTAATACCTAGAAAGAGAATCCTAGTTCAAAAATTAGAGAGATCCCCTACTTTTAGGCCCAAAAGTAGGCATCCGTGTGAGCTTTGTCTCCTTAAGCCTCAATAAAATTAGTCTTAATTCCTTAAATTTAGGGATCCTTAGAGGGCCCTTTTTAGGCTCAAATTTTCCCTAATGCTATAATTTACATAAGGGAGTGGAGAATGGCCCTAGGGATTGGCATGCACATCAAGAGATTGTCCCAAGGACAAATCTATAATATTACGAGTAGTTGACACAAGGGAGTGGAGAATAGAGCTAGGACCATTCTTGTTTGCAAGCCTAATATTACAATAATTTATCAAGAACAAGTAGAGATTAGCCTAGGGAAGATTTAAAAATTTACCAGCAGTTGATACAAGCTAGTGGTGGATAATGGCCCTACGGCCATTTTCAAGCACTTTGTGTAGGTAGAATGATCCTAGGACCATTCTTTCAATCACATTGTACAAGTATAATGGTCCTAGGGCCATTCTTTCAAGAACATTTTGTAGGTAGAATGGCCCTAGGGCCATTCTATAACTCCATCAGTTGACATACGGGAGTAGAGAATGGCCCTAGGGATTGGCATGCACATCAGCAGATTGTCCCAAGCACCATTCTATAATATTATGACTAGTTGACACAAGGGAGTGGAGAACGGAGCTAGGACCATTCTTGTTTCAAGTCTTAATATTTTAATAATTTATGTAAGCACATGTAGTGATTGCCCCAAGAACCATTCTAAAATCTAGCAACATTTGATACAAGGGAGTGGAGAATGGCCCTATGACCATTCTCAAACACACTGTGTATGTAGAATGGTCGTAGCGTCATTCTTTCAAGCACATTGCGTAGGTGGAATGGCCCTAGGGCCATTCTATAATTCACCCCCATCGGTTGACATAGAGAGTAGATAATGGCCCTAGGGATTGGCATGCACATCAACGGATTGTCCCAAGGACAATTCTACAATATTATGAGTAGTTGACATAAGGAAGTGGAGAACGGAGCTAGGAACATTCTTGTTTCAAGTCTTAGTATTTTAATAATTTATGCAAGCACATGTAGAGATTGTCCCAACAAGGACCATTCTAAAATCTACCAACAGTTGATATACAAGGGAGTGGAGAATGGCCCTAGGGCCATTTTCAAGCACATTGTGTAGGGAGAATGGCCGTAGCGCTATTATTTCAAGCACATTGTGAAGTTAAAATGGCCCTAGGAACATTCTATAATTCACCATCAATTGACAAAAGGGAGTAGAGAATGGCCCTAGGGATTGGCATGCAAATCACCAGATCGGCCCAAGCACCATTCTAAAATATTACAAGTAGTTTTTACAAAGGACTAGAGAACAGAGCTAGGACCATTCTTGTTACAAGTCTTAATATTTTAATAATTTATGAAAGCACATGTAGAGATTGTCCAAAGGAACATTTTAAAATGTACCAACAGTTGATACAAGGGAGTAGAGAATGGTCCTATGTCCATTGTCAAGCACATTGTGTAGGTAGAATGGTCCAAGGGCCATTCTTTGAAGCACATTGTGCACGTTGAATGACCCAAGGGACATTCTATAATTCACCTTCAAGGGAGTAGAGAATGGCATTTGGGAGTGGCATGCACATCAAGATATTGGTCCAAGGAGCATTCTAAAATATTACGAGTAGTTGATATAAGGGATTGGAGAATGGAGGTAGTACCATTCTTGTTTGCAAGTCTAATATTTTAATAATTTATGCAAGCACATGTAGAGTGGCCCTAGGACTACTGTAAAACTTTGCAACAAGATAGTGGAGAATGGCCCTAGGGACATTCTCAAGCACATTGTGTGGTAGAAATGGTTCTAGGGCAATTCTATAATTCACCACCCACCCATCAGTAATAGTAGAGAATGGCCCTAGTGATTGGTATGCACATCAACAGATCATCCCAAGGACCATTCTATAATATTATGAGTCGAGAACGGAGCTAGGACCATTCTTGTTGAAAGTCTTAATATTTTGATAATTTATGCAATCACATGTAGAGATTGTCTCAAGTATCATTCTAAAATCTACAAATAGTTCATACAAGGGAGTGGAGAATGGCGCTAGAGCCATTTTCAAGAATATTGCATAGGTAGAATGGTCCTAGGGCCATTCTTTCAAGCACAATGTGTAGGTAGAATGGCCCTAGGGCCATTCTATAATTCACCATCAATTTACATAAGGCACTAGAGAATGGCCCTATGCCCATTCTCAAGCACATTGTGTAGGTAGAATGGTCCTAGGGCCGTTATTTAAAGCACATTGTGGGGGTAGAATGGCCCTTAGGCCATTCTATAATTCACCATGAATTTACATAAGAGAGTAGAGAATGGCCCTAGGGATTGGCATGCACATCTACAAATTGTGCCAAGGACCATTCTAAAATCTACCAATAGTTGATACAAGGGAGTGGAGAATGGCCCTAGGGCCATTGTCAAAGCACATTGTGTAGGGAGAATGGTCTTAGGGCCATTATTTCAAGAACATTGTGAAGGTAGAATGTCCCTAGGGCCATTCCATAATTCACCATCAATTTACATAAGGGAGTAGATAATGGCCCTAGGGATTGGCATGCACATCAAGGGATTGGCCCAAGGACCATTCTAAGATTTACGGAGTAGTTGACACAAGGAAGTGAAGAATGGAACTAGGTCCATTCTTGAAAGTCTTAATATTTTGATAATTTATGCAAGCACATGTATAGATTGGCCCAAGGACCAATCTAAAATTTACCAAGAGTTCATACAAGGGAGTGGAGAATGGACCTAGGGCCGATGTCAAACACATTGTGTAGCTAGACTGGTCCTAGGTCCATTCTTTTGAGGACATTATGCAGGTAGAATGGCCCTAGAGACACTTTATAAATTACCATAAATTGACATAAGGGAGTAGAGAATGGCCCTAGGGATTGGCATGCACATCAAGACATCAGCCCAAGGACCAAATTCTAAAATTTATGAGTAGTTGAGTGGAGAATGGAGCTAGGTCCATTCTTGCAAGTCTTCTAGAGATTAGACCAAGTAAAATTCTAAAATTTACCAAGATTTGATACAAGGGAGTGGAGAATGTCTCGAGGACCATTTTCAAGCACATTGTGTAAGTAGAATGGCACTAGGGCCATTCTAGAGCACAATTTTCTTGCAAGAATGCCAAGGGCCATTATACCATGCACAATCTTGATATTTTATGCATGCACATGTAGAGATTGATCCTAGGGCCATCCTAAAATTCACCATCATGGATGGTAGAATGGAACTAGGTCCAATATTTCAAGCACACTTTATTATGCATGCATATGTAGATATTGGCCCTAGTAGGGGAATTATTCCATGGTTAATCTTGATTTATTTTGCATGCATATATAGATATTGGCTCAAGGAAGTTGACATAAGGGACTTGAGAATGGCCCTTGGGCCAAACATAGCATGCATTGGAATGGCCTTAAGGCCATTCCACCATGCACAATGTGCTTAAAAGAATGGCCCTAAGGCCATTCTAAAGAATACCACCATGGATTGTTTAATGGACCTAGGTCCAATCTTTCAAGCACATTTTGCATGGTAGAATGGCCCTATGTCCATTCTAAAGTCAATTGTGGATCATAGAATCGACCTAGGGCCATTCTAAAGACATCATGGATGGTAGAATGGATCCTATTCTAATGTTCTCTCCAGTTCTACGTTCACCATCCCCTTAATTCTTCAATCTTTTTATCCCAATAGTCCAAGGGACATAGGGCCATTATTTAAAGAAAATTGTGCAGGTAGAATAGCCCTAGGGCCATTTTATAATTCACCATCAATTGACATAAGGGAGTAGAGAATGGCCATAGGGTTTAGCATGCACATCAAGAGATTGTCCCAAGGACCATTTTAGCATTTACCACCCAGTAGTTGAAACAAGGGAGTGGATAATGAATCTAGGACCATTCTTGTAAGTCTTAATATTTTAATATTTTATGCAAGCACAATGTGGTAAAGAATGGCCCTAGGGTCATTATACTTTCACAATGTGCTTAGAATAATGACCTCGGGTCATTATACCATCCATGATGTGCTTAGAATGGCCATAGGGCCATTCTAAGCAGATTGTGCTTACAAAAATGGTCCTATGTCCATTCAGTCTTGATATTTCATACATGCACATGTAGAGAATGGCCCTAAGACATTCTAATATACACTAGTTGTTGGCACAAGAGGGTAGAAATCACATTGTAGATTGTATAATGGCCCTATAGCTATTCTCTACCCTCTTACGCCAATAGTTGGTGAATTTTAGAATGGTCTTAGGGCCATTCTTGCAAAAACAATGTGATTTAGAATGGCCCTAGGGCCATTCTACCATGCACAATGTGCTTGGACCTAAGGCCATTCTACTATCCTTGATGCTCTTCAAAATGGCTCTAGGTCCATTTTTTAAAGCACATTGTGCATGGTACACTAGCCTTAAGGCCATTCTAAAGCACATTGTGGATCCAGGAGAATGGCCTTGGGGATATTCTAACATTGTGCTTCCAAGAATGGACCTAGGGTCATTCTGTAGTCTCTAGTGTGAACTGTTGGTAAATTTTAGAATGGTCTTAGGGATAATCTCTACATGTGCATGGATAAAATATCAACATTGTGAATGGTAGAATGGACTTAGGTCCATTCTTGTAAGCACAATGTGCTATAGAATGGCCATAGGGTCATTCTACCTACACAATGTGCTTGGAATAATGGCCCTAGGTCCATTCTATCCATGATGTCCTTAGAATGTCCCTAGGGCCATTCTTAACACATTATGCTTACAAGAATGGTCCTATTTCCATTGAATCTTGATATTTTTTACATGCACATGTAGAGAATGGCCCTAAAGCCATTCTAATATACATCAGCATTTGGCATAAGAGGGTAGAGAATGACCCTCTTGGGCCAAGAACTGATTAATTTTAGAATGATCGCTTAGGGCCACTATTGGAAGAGCAATGTTCTTTAGAATGGACCTATGGCCATTTTACCATACACAACGTGCTTAAGGGATTCTCCCTAAGTCCATTCTACCATCCATGATGTTCTTCAGGATGGCCCTTATAGCAGGTCCATTCTTTCAAGCACATGCTAGTAGAGTGGCCTTAGGGCCATTCTAAAGCACATTGTGATTCCAAGAATGGCGCTAGGGCCATTCTCTAGTCTCTTGTGTCAACTTATGGGTGAATTTTAGAATGTTCTTAGGGCCAATATCTACATGTGCATGGGTAAAGCATCAATATTATGATGGTAGAAAAATGCTAGGGCCATTCTTGTAAGCACAATGTGTTATAAAATAGCCCTAAAGCCATTTTACCATCCCAATGTGCTTGAAAAAAGAATGGTCCTAGGGCCATTCTACCATCCATGATGTGCTTAGAATAGGGACACTCTTACCATATTGTGCTTGAAAAAAGAATGGTCCTAGGGCCATTCTACCATCCATGATGTGCTTAGAATAGGGACACTCTTACCATATTGTGCTTGTAAGAATGGTCATATGTCCATTCAATCTTGATATTTATACATGCAAATTTAGAGAACGGCCCTAAATCCATTATTTTATACACCAATAGTTGGCACGAGAGGGTAGAGAATGAGAATGGCCATCCATGATGTGCATTAGAATGGCCCTAGGGCCATTTTACCATCCATAATATAATTTAGATTGGCCCTAAGGCCATTATTTCAATCACATTGTGCATGGTAGAATGACTATGTGGCCATTTTAAAACACATTATGCTTGCAAGGTTGGCCATAGGGCCATTCTACCATGCACAATCTTGAAATATTATGCATCAGCATGTAGAGAATGTTTTATGATTTTTTAATGACAATCTTTCATTAAAATGATAGAGATAGATGTTCAAACTCAATTCAAGGTCTATATAATGACAGCAAACAAATGTGTTGCTATTGGTTGCATATCTAGAGTAGATCCAACTTGTTTTTGTAGTGGTATAGAGATTGGGCGATGGGGAATGTATGCGTGTTTGTGGAGGAGTGTGTGAAGGATGCACATCTTCCCTTTCCTACAATGGATACAAGTGAGCTAAGAGTTGCAATCCCTAGTATCCTATGGTGGCCTAAGATTTTGTTAAGGCATTTTGGTGACTTTGCGAGCTTTGGAGGGCCTATTTTGAAAGTGAAGATGAAAAAACGGATCTTATGGGACCTCCAATTATAGATGCAATGCCAATAACATATTTAGAGAATGATGTAAAAATTTGGGAATCTTGGAAGAACAAAAAGTTCCTTTTATGGGATGAGAGCAAGACTCAGATGATGTACAAGAGTTTTGAGGGAAGTCTCAACAAGAAACTCATACAAACTATGTATATGATGTGCTGTTTGCATCTTGGCTTACAGTGTGCTGTTTGCATCTTGGAACAAAAAGTTCCTTTTATGGGATGAGAGCTAGACTCAGATGATGTACAAGAGTTTTGAGGGAAGTCTCAACAAGAAACTCATACAAACTATGTATATGATGTGCTGTTTGCATCTTGGCTTTAAGGCTCAAAAACTCAAAAGATTAAATATGAATTTAAGCTAAATGAAATGATGGTCTATTTCTGAGCATGGTATGAAGTGCATGGAGTACCAAAGACATCCTTCTACCACTACAGAGAAAATTTTAAGACTGGTGTATGTCAAGATGTGCATGGAAACACATGAATAATGAGAAGAATCCTAGAGTATACTTGTGAGGTCCCTGCCCCCTCCATGGTGCACCTGCCGGCAGCGGAAGTGACATCGGTCTCCCCCGTGAGGCGGGGATCCACACTCAGGGCCTCGCCCATGGATGTCCGGGATGAGAGGCTAGCCCGCGCGGTCCCCCTCCAAGACTAGGCCCGGAAGACTCCCCTCGCCCGGAAGGCACGGGCGATTCCGCCATGGGAAAAATCTTCTAACAAGGGAATTACTCTAACGAGTCAAATTCTTAACTAGTTAAACTAATCTGACTGAACTTGAAGTCACATAGTTAGATCAAGAGAAGAGACTTGCACTTGGTCCATGGAATCATCACTTTTTTCCTCGTTTATGAGGCACAGTCATTGATCTCCTCCCATTGAACAAGGTCTTCTCAGGATCTAAACTAATTAACGTATCTAGTTGTTTTGTGGGAATCCTCCGATCCAGCCTCTAGCCCCATCCGACCCATGGGTTAGCCAACCACCCGCCGACCACTGTATTGGTGGGATTCCTTCATAAAGATTTGGTTGTGTTTTTTCCCGGGTACCAAGGAAAAGAGTTCCCAGGCCCCCTAGCTAGTGATTCATGCAAAAATTAAGGTAGACATACCACGTACACATCCAATATGAAATTACCATTTATAACAAATTCGACTGGCTTTAAAAGAATCCTTCAATGGAAATCATAATATTTTTGATCATCATTTTCCAAAATTCTGAGTCCATTGTATTACAATAATATTCTCTGGACTCTCCATTGAAGACTAGCTGGCCAACCAACGAGATACAGTATCAAAATTTGGTTCCCAAAAATCTTTCCTTTTTGTGCATCCCAAATCTTTCTCAACGTATGCATGGGTGTCCTAGCAACTGCAAGCCTGTGCACCGCCTGGTTAGAACCCTCTAGGATCCTCCTTAGGTTCCCAAATCTTTCTCAACATATGCATGGGTGTCCTAGCAACTGCGAGCCTGTGCACCGCCTGGTCAGAACCCTCTAGGATCCTCCTTAGGTGTCCTAGCACTTCACACTCAGGGACCACTTCATCGGTCTTTGCCCACCATCGCACAGAAAGTGCACCATTTTAACTGTATCGAGGCTGGTCAAGACCTCGACAGGCTTTGCCCGCGACGTCCATTGACGACTCCCCGTCGACTGTTTCAACGAACCTCCTCTTAGAAAAACATAAGCCAAATGCTTCTTCTAGCATTCTAACGTAAAACAGTCCTTTGAATAATTAAAAAAACAGAGGTTCCAATGCAAGTAAGATTCCAGTTTGAAATTGGTTCCAAAAACCCTTTTTCCATAATTCCCAGTTTCATAATGAGGATCCTTGATCTCTCATCAGGGTAATCTACCCATCATTCAATCTGATTGTCCAACTAGATTCTTGATGAGTTCGGTCAGGAAAAACTAGTTTAGATCCGGTAGTCTATTCTTTGTGATTAGAAACTGGAATTCACGAAGATTTTACTTGATTCAAATCGAGAGATGGACAAGTAGGTTTAGTGTTTGTCCTTCTCATAGTCTAACCAAATTCACTCAGTTTAGTTCTACAAGGATTCCCTTCGGATAAACATCTAGTTTTGGGTAAATATACATTTAGTATTTTACCAATTAAATATCCAAAGATATTCTTTATGCCACATAATTTCCCGACCTTAATTCATTAGGTAGAACTATGGTGGAAATTCATCTTTTGACACTAAAATTTAATTCAAATCCATCTTTTCTTAAATATCATAAAATTTCTTCTTTTAACTAAATACCAATATCTATTTTTTTGAATAAACTTAAAATCCCTCTTTTTCTCATTTTAATGAGTGCAATCCAATTATCATGGAAAATCCTCTTTTACATAAATTAAATCTATTTAAGGTTATTCTTAAAAATTACATAAAAATATCCATTAATTCCATTAAGCTAGAAATTCCACTTTTCTCATTCAAATGATTGAATTCCAAATATGGTGGGAATTCCTCTTTCATCATTTAAACTTATCTATGCAAAAAGATAAATTCAATCAAATTTTCTCTTAAAATTTAAATCAAAATCTCCATTAATTCCTTTGCACTAGGAATGACACTTTCCTCATTTAAATATTTGAATTCCAATATGGTCAGAATTCCTCTTTCACCATTTAAACTTATCTATGCAAAAAGATAAACTTAACCAAATTTTCTCTTAAAAGTTAAATTAAAAAATCTCCATTAATTCCTTTACTAACACTAGGAATTACACTTTCCTTATTTAAATATTTTAATTCCAATATGGTGGGAATTCCTCTTTCATCATTTAAATTTATCTATGCAAAGAGATAAATTTAACTAAAATCCTTCTTTAATTTTTAAATAAAGTATACATTATTTTAGCATCACAATTTTTCTCTTATTTCATTGAAATGCATGGATTTCCATTGTCATGGGGATTACTCTTTTAACATAAAAATGGATTACTAAAAATTCCTCCTTTTCCTATTTAGCTATTTATGTATAAACATAAAAAATAAATTTTTTCATGATTATAATGATAATCATTCAATTAATCTAGGATGATTAATCCTAGAATATGGTAGGAAGTCCTCTTTTCATATTATGAATGAAAATGATTTATGTGTTAATTTTTCAAAAAATATGCCATAGCTTCGCTGGCTATTACTCATAAATATCAATAATTTGAAAGCATAAATTTTAGTCATATCCCTATAATTAGAATAACCATTAATTGGATCAATATCCAATTATGGACTTGATTCTTAATTTTTCCATAAATTAAATAGCATAAAAGCATTAAAAGCCACTTATTTGGCCTCTAATTTGACAAGCGTAGAAATTACTTTTAGATTAGAGAATTGCTTGATGAGAAGCTTCATTTGAATATAGAAGAGGTCATAGGAATGACCATTCTTTGTAGGAGAGAGAGAAATGCTTAAAAACTTTATAATTTAAGCATAAATGAAAATTTGTGTTTTATCATTACAATTTCATTAATGAACTTCAATTGTATTCAAAAGCCATTCAATTGAATGCTTCTCAAGCTTGAGAGGGGTTGAGAAAAGAGAAGCTCCAACCAATCAATTGGTTTGGTATGTTGATGAGGTCTCCAAGGAAGATTGAAGAGAGAGAGAGAAGCTCCAATCTCTTCAATTTGTAGAGGGTTTTTAGATGATAATAGAAAATAAGCTTATGTTTGAGTAATACTGGCATAATTTAGTTCACAGATGAGAATACAAAAGAATGAGGGTCTATTGAGGGAGGCCACTAACTGAGTCCAACTGAGTTCTAGAATTAATTTCCAGCTTTAGTTTGGCTAAATTTGAACAAGTTTTGGACCAGTTTGGCTCCCTTTTTTATTTGGTTTGATTTAGGAGAGAGGAGAGATAAAAATATTCTATTATTTTTTAGTTTAAAAATCATCCACACATGTGAAGTAGGCGCCTCCTTTTAGTTTAAAACTCATCCACACATGTGAAATAGGCGCCTCCTTTTAGTTTAAAACTCATCCACACATGTGAAATAGGCGCCTCCTTTTGGTTTAAAACTCATCCACACATTGGTAATAAGGAGAAGGTCCCCCCTTCTCCTTACCAATGTGTCAAAAATGAATGATTACTCCAAAATATCTCATTTTTTATTAATACTTCATAGTTTTTAATGGTACGCAAGTTTATAGAGACCCTCGTTTGACTGCTGCCGAGAGGGTACGCAACTAGCAAACAAAGATCCCCGTAAGGTGCTTTAAAGGGCATTCCTACGCAACTAGAGAACCCGCAAGGTGATTTTAAGGGCATTCTCATGGTATATTTATCGAGAATGAAGGGTTACGACTCTGTCACTCCATGCATTTCCACTCCCGAGTCCCCACTCTTGTGATAAAGTTAGTTTTAAACCGTTACCTATGTAAGTTCCTAGGAGCTCATGACATTCGAGTGCTTAGTGCTTACATTGCTCTAGCAAGAACCCGATCACCATCTTTCTCTCCTCCTCTCTTGTTCTGGAAATAGGTTCTTGGATGCAAATACTTGCTAACTTTTGCACAATTATTCTCTCAAAAACATCAAGGATGCAGCTCAATCAAACAAGGCTCACTGCACACTACAAGACCCCCATGCGAATAAGACAAAAGGAGGCAACCTAGACATATCCTCTACCCCAAAATCACTAGTGAGAGGCTCCCCTACCCTCACCTCCTTGGCAAGGACAAAACCCTCTTTCTGTGAAAACCGCTCCACATGATTTTGTACACTATAGAGAGGGACCCACATAGACCCTTTTCTTTCATCTCAACACACTCACCACAATCCATCCTCCTCCATTGGTGGATGTATCCCTACGGTGGCTTTCTTGGCTTGATATCAACCTTTGCTCTCATTCATGATGGGGTAGATTGGAGTGGCATTCATCTTATTAGGTTTGGTAACCCATAGCCTAAAAATATCTATATTCCTCTTGTCCCTTGCTATACACAAATAGAGCTTTGCTATACCTCTCTCGACTGTTTTACTTCTTATCTCTAATAGTCTTCATGGGCTCTTCCTTGACCAAAGAGAAAGAGTTTAAGTGAACTAGCTATTCTAATAAATTCACCTATATCACCTATCCTCTATATAGATCGTTTTTTTTAACCCCTCTATATTTGTTCAAAAAAATTGTTTGTTTACTAGTTAAGACCCATATCCTTTCTTTAATATGACCAATAATTTTGTCTCCCCTTCAAGATACCAAACCAATCAAATTATATGCCTTCTTGAAAGATGATCTTCGCATTAACCCTATCAACGAATAGAATTAGAAATTTCTCTAAGAACAATGCATAAATCAATAACAAAACATAAAACCATCAACTTTTAAAAAAAAAATTGTGAAGTTAATCTTTAAGGGAAAAAAAAACTTATGAGAAAAGGAATTAGAGGTCTACGCAGTGGACTAGGGAGAGAGAGACAAAGATCAAGGAGCGGGTTGCAAGAAAGAGAGAGGGAGTGTGTGTGTGTGTGTGTGTGCGTGTGCGAGAGAGAGGGACTCAGAGTTACATGTGTGAATTGTATGCGAGAGAGAGAGAGAGAGAGAGAGAGAGAGAGGGGAATGTTATGAGTGGTGTGATACTCATTTGGTTTAATTAGGGATTTCTAGCTAGATTATGTGTGTACCATGCTAGTTAGGTAATATTGTGGATAGTGCTATGATTGGCGTGATACTCATTTCATTTAGTTGGTAGCGCCTAGGTAGAGTATGTATGTACCATGCTAGTTAGCAAAGGCACACACACTTAACCTAGGTAAAGTGTGTTTGTGTGTTGCTAAATAGTTGGAGGGGGCCTAGGTAAAGAGTGTGTGTACCATGCTATTTAGCAAGTATTATGGGTGGCACCACAATAAATATTTGTGACACTAGGGTTATTGGTTTTAGATCTTTCCTACCATGCTAGTGCAAAGATAGTGTCATTGATAGCATGCTCTACTAGATGATTGTATTGTGGGTGATTTTCATGTTTATACTGATGTTGCTAGTATTCTTCTCTATTTGTGTTTGGTCATTTCCTAGCATTTTCATATTAGGACTATCTAATGGATTTAAGTTGATTGTGGTAACTAATACGCTTAAAATGTATTCATGATTAGGGTGGAACAATGTGAGTTATTGAATGACGTTTACTTGAATTGAGGATTGATTTAATGACATGCAAAGACTTATTGAGGTGTTTTATGGAGTATGTAGGTCTGTTATGATTTTGATTTATGTCCTATTTTGGCTTGTATACAAGCATCATTTGCATAGTTCGCATGTGTATGAACACTTCTATTGATTTGTGCAAAGTAAGAATGCGCTATTACTAAGACTATGGTTATTATTATTTTATCAAAGACAAATTTGGAGAAGGAAGCTACAACTGGCTTCGATTGTCTATTTTTTTTCTCTAATCAATAAAAATACCTATGTGAGGGAGTTGGAGCTACTGAAATTTTTTTGGGGGGAGAGGGATATTGTACCCAATTCTTGTGTCTTGATGTTGTACTCTTTATTGTGTTCTTCTCAAGCTTAAATCTATGGTGTTTTAATCTTTGAGAAGTAGTTTATGAAGCATGGTTAAAGCTCCATCTTTGAAAATAGTGAGAGTGAGAGAGAGAGAGAGAGAGAGAGGGAGAGAGAGAGAGAGAGATAGAGAGAGATAGAGAGAGAGAGATTGAAAGTTAAGAATATTTATTCCAACTTAATAGATTAAAGTTTATAATATATTAAGCTATTATGCCACTCATAATCCAAATCCAAGCATATTCATCATCATTTTATGCTAAATGATATTATAAAACACATATACATTTCTCACACCTTACAAAACATTAGCCAATTATTGATGAGTAACCTAACCTAAGCCACATCACCTTACTGAATATGTAAGCTTTCGAATCCAAGCACATGAAAAAGATAAGCCTTACACAAGTACATATATATGCAATGATTTAAGAACTTACAAAGAAGGCAAAGCAATTTAGAGTATTCCTCAGAGAAGTGAAAGGTTAGAGATAGGAAAGCAAAAACTTATAATTGAAATGTGAGAGACACAACTTCATCACATGGTTCAATCTTCCACCAAATGAGGAATACTTTCAACACTAGGAGATAAAGAAAAGGAATTGAGAGAGAGATTGAGTTTTTACTCCAAAAAAATGCTAAAAATTAAACCCACCTGTGTGACCTACTACCCAAAAAAAAAGTACATGTATAAGTTACAACATGGAGATCAATACTTCTCCATAGATATTTTTTGTTATATTTGTAAAAAATATGTGGATCTATAATTGAGAAATTACATTGTTTTAGAAATCACTTACAATCTTCGTATAGAGTGACTGCTAATTTGGCATTGGAGATAGAGATAGAGAGAGAGAGAGAGAGAGAGAGAGAGAGAGATGTGAGTATTACTTTGTCATGAGAAGAAGTGTGTGAGAGATCAGAGATTGACCAAATATTATGTCCATAGAGACTCAGAGGAAATCGTGGTTTTCTTGGGGTGGAGGGGGGAATCTATAGTTAGAATAGATATAATGTTTGATAACTGCAAAAGGTTTGAAGGCTTTAAAATATATATTTAATTAATAAACATTATTAGATAATTCTTCTTAAATACTAACAATTTCTTGATTCTACTATGAATATATATTGCATGTTTCTCCTTTTTGTTTTTATAAAAAGATGGCTATATTATATTAAGAAATTATCGAATACATCATGCTTTTGACTAAAGAAGCATAAGTTGCTTGTTTTTCCCATATCGATGCTTTTAATGGGGATTTGCTTAAGAAAATGTATGTTTTTCACACATATAAATTTCCAAAGGTGGATGTGGGTTATGGAAAAATTGCATGAAAAGTTCAAAAAGTGAAGTGGTCTCCAACATAGTTTTGCTGGAAGAATGATTGTTCTCAAACACATTCTCTTCCCCACTACAATATACTTTCTTTCATGGTGGCATCCATTCAACACAGATCTTAAACACCTAGAGAAATTGTGTAAAAATTTGTTGTGGTCTAGTACTGCAAAAGAGAAAAAATTCTAAAGTTGTGTGGCATGTGTACACCTTACCGAAGAATAAAGGGGAATTGGGTCTACCAAACATTACTGATGCGGCAAACATAATGGCTACAAAATGGCTAATACAAAGCTTTGTCAATCCTCTAGAAGACTAGGCAATACTTCTCAAACAAAAACTTGGAAAATAGTACAAATTGTCTTGCTATCATGCATGAAAGATGCTCCCCAAAATGCTTGTAAGAATAAAAGCGAAAGGTAGCCCACTGGTCAGAAATATTTGACAGGCTTGGAATAGATATAAGTTAGAAATCAAATTACACAAGAAAATAAGGAAACATAACCACACTTTACACCTAGACTTCGTCTCGTTTTTTGTGGCAGTGGGAAATTGCATACATGAAAACTCATATAAACAAGGTCACAAATTACACAAAAATGGAATCCATGCATGGGGCGAATTATGGTGTAGGAATAACCAAAGATGATTCACTGATCAAGAGCTCAAGGATCAGTTTAGGTTATTTGGACCAGACGTTCGATTGATCATAGAGAGGTTAAGTCTTTGGGAGGAGGAGAAAACAGCCTTTCACTCCAATTAACGAGACCTCTGCCCTTAAAGGCGTTCTTGTGGAAATCAAAATAGAAGTTATTGCCTATCCCACCCCTCCCTCCAGAAGGCACTCTGCTATATTGTATGCTTAATACCTATTGTGGGAGAGAAAAGAATGGGGCTTTAAATTTGCAAAAATCTGGTCTCAAGTGATACCACAAAAAAAAAACTTACCTATTCTAGTTGATAATGGACAAAGCACTTTGGACCAATGCAAGAGCTAAGCAAATTGGGTATGGGGATGGATTATGCCCTAAGTGTAAAAAGGAACAAGAAACCATCGCGCATCTCTTCATCAGATGCTTCCATAAAAGAGAAGCTCTATAGTTCTTGAACCAATGTGTGTCCCCGCTGCTACAGAATTGGGAGTTGAACTGGCAGGAAATTCTTTTAGGCCAAGAATTAAAATGCTCTGTAGTAGTGTGGAATTTAATTCAGACAGAATATTTGTGGGCTGTATAGATTAATCATAATAACTGCATGTTTAACTATACAACTCCTTGGTCTAAGATGGGAATTGCATGTGTAGATGAAAATGTTAACACTGGTTTGGTACCAAAACAGGACACTTGAGTGTCCTTTTTTGGGGGTTGCAAAAAAAATTCAAACTCCTAATGTAGGCTTTAAAAACCAAAATGCTTCATTGGGCATGTAGAACATAACTCCTAATGCTTCATTGGGCATGTAGAACATAACCCTATGCTTATGTAAAAAATGCTAAACATATAAAATGCCTTTTTATTTGGAAGTACATAAGCAACAAAGTAGCATATGTCTTGAAAATGAACATTTTTCAGGATTTTTCAAATATGCAAGCATCATTCTCTTAAAAAAATCCAATGATATCAATAGCATTTTTCCCAAGATATTTTGATAGCATACATCAGTCCAAGGAGGTAAAAGTTCACCAAAAAAATCATTTTCCTTTCCTAGAATTTTTTCCAAAAAAGTTGTATAAAATCAGCAAAAGTAATGTGTATTATCAAAACTCAATCACGCCACTAAAAAATAATGTAGCCCTATCAATGAGAATGTTGATTCTTGGTTTTCATGCTTGAGATGAGATAAATAAGCCATAATTTGATGTGTATGACACTAACTTAGCCTCCACTTAAGTAGGTTCTTATCGCCTAGTTCTAAAAAAATTGTAAAAAATAAAAATATAAAATTTGATCATCTTTTATCAAAAAATAATCATAACTATGCTTGCACAAGTAGTCTACACCTATAGTTACAACAAATAATGCACTTACACAGCTTTCCCCTTTGATGAAAATCAAAATTAGGCTCATAATTAGACATTTTATGTATTAAAAACAGGTTGCGCAAAAGGCCATGTATGAGAAGAGGCCCAAAAAGTGGCTCTAAAGTTTTGGAAAATTCAAAACAAAGTAGTATTTACCCTATATAACATGGGTGCACCACCTCAAGTTTTACATTATTAGCTTGCATATGGAAGGAGAAAAATTCATGCTCCACCTGTATAAAAAACGTCATTTCAATATTAGCGAGTCAAAAATTTATCCAATAATTATCGTTTGATGATTCCAGGATTTAGTTTACATCATGGGCTTTCCATCAAGCCAAGTTTCATGATCAAACTATGTCCCTTCTAAAAGTTATGTCCAAATTACTACTATTTTGAAAACAGCAAAAATCATGCGTTTTATCAGCATGTGTCTAAGAAAATTAAAATATTGCCTTGCAAAAGCTAAGAAAAGTGCAATTTAAAAAATCTCAAGGATTTTTTGGGTCTTGAGGAACATCTGTGGATGTTAAGCATTTCAAAACTCTTAATAGATTGCCCACAAAAATTCAAGAAAAATGCTAACTTTTCAGGACACTTTAGTGTCCTCAGGACACTTAGGTGTCCAATTACAGAACTAGTGTTAAACAAAGCCACCTTCAAGTCTTGTGAAGCAAAGTACACAAAGAGTGACCTTGATGAAATGGATGGAGAAAGCCAAGAAAGAATTTCAGGTAAAGATCAGTTGGATCCCAAAAGACCGGCTAGAAAAGGAGCCGAAGAGGAGGTTGATACTATAAAAAGAAACACCGAGCTGATCGAATACATTCACAACCTTACATGTCTGAGAAATCATATGGCATAAGTTTATGCTTCTTCTAAAAAGCAACACATTTTATAAGGCTCCCTTTATAATATAAATCTGCACTTTTATTTAAAAAACACTAAAGTAGCTTTTTTGATTTTTAAGGTTTTCGAAATAGACAAGATTCAATTTGTAGTTTGACTATGATGCTATTTATATATGCTTTGATACAAAACACTATGAGACACATGAAACGAGGTCACCGTTGTTGTTGCTAATGCAATTGTTGAGGTCGATGCTGCTCTGGATAAGGGCACCGGTTTCGTTCTTACAGATGGTGGTGAGGATGTGTTCGCGAGTAAGGCCTATGCTTGGGCAACTTGCCTACGAAGTCGGAGTTTGGGCAGTACAGTTGGCCGTCTTTGTTGCCCACAAGCTCGGTCAAGTCAGTTCTAGGTAGATTTTGGGGTGCATGTGTATGTGGTACCCCCTAGGCCCCAGCATGAGCGGTCACCTAGCCAGTGACCACCTCAGTACAGATAGTGGTATAGATAGCCGTGCAAAAGAGTTATGAATACACGTCTGTATGTTGGTGCGTTTGCTGTGATTTGAACTGAGGTCCCTGTGCCAAGGGAGGCGAAGCTCCTATCCACTACACCGTGCGCACACTTGTGACATAAACACATGTCCATAACACCTTATGGACATATTTCTACAAATGGGCCCGTCACCGGCCATTGACTAGGTGATCGAGCCCACGAGGTGCCACGTACATTGGCACCCCGAAATATACCTACAACCATTCAAGTCGATCGACGACTTTAGTGGGTTGCCGCTCTTGGACATGCAGATCGCCGTCAGTATTGTCCCGCTTAAGCTCTCGTTGGCGCATGACGTTACGTAGTTGCACTGCACATATAACATGCAACTATAAGCCTTCAAACGAGTGCACAATTTAACAGTATTTTACGTTAAGTACCTTATGCACTTAGCTTTCACGATGCGTACATGAGAACCTTTACGAAGTAAAACTGGTGTTTAAACAAAAGGAGAAAGAAAAGCTCTCTTACTCCATTGACGCATAAGCCCCCAGCCACTAGGAGAAAGCACAGCACTTAGATGTGACCAAGCGATGAGTATAAGGCAGCCATTGCTAACTAGGTTTCTATCTCAGGAGAATAATATGCTAGAGCGGCCAGAGTCCAGTACCTTTTATAATTGAAGTGTGGGTATAGATACTACATGTTACGAAGTTTAAGTTCTACCAGTCGCGGTGAATATTTAAGATAGAGTGTCTTTTCATTCGTCCGCCATACACCGCCTAGCACTTGGGTCCTAGTGACTTTAAAGGCTCCGACACTAAGGCTCATAATTTTATCAAAATAATACTATTACCACAAAATTTTTTGAATGGGCTCAAGCATTCCGCAAAACATTTGTGAGCGTACCTAACATTAATCAAATTTTTAGTGAACGTAACATGCATCCTTCTAATATGGGTATGGGTATGGGGTTGAAAAGGAAAACGTAATTTTAAATAAGCAATTTTTCTATAATTTCATTTTATAGGACGCATGATTTCCCTTCTCCGCTCAAAACAATTTTTTTCAAAAGAAAGCAAACCCATCTTTTCCCAAACGTTGGCTCAAATCCTTTTCAATGAAATCCTAACAAGCAATTTGGAATCCTTGTTGGTGGGCTTAAAATTTAGCTAAGGCATCTCTTTCCAAATCCTTTCCTAAATGCCAACCCCTACTTTTTAAGCCCCACATTTGTATTAATAAGGAAGACAAGCCTAGTTGGCACCTACTTTTGGAGGAGACCAAATGTGCACAGTGCTCTCTTCCCATTGGTCCATTGCTAATGAGGGTTATTAGCAATGGACCAAATGTGCACACTACTCTCTTCCCATTGGTACATTGCTTAATGAGGGTTATTAGCAACAAAGGGTCCAAAAGATGTTCAAAGGCTTTCGAATGGTGGTGTGACTTAGATTAGGTTAGTTAATAATTGGCTAATGTTTTGTAAGGTGTGAGAAATATTAGCTTGGATTTGGATTATGAATGGTACAATACTTAATCTATTATAAACTCTAATCTACTAAGTCAAAAGAAGTATTCTTAACTTTAGCATTAATAGTAGATATTAATGGAAAAGTTTTAACATTAAATTTATTTTAGTATAATTTCATATACCTTCCTCACACACACACACACTCTCTCTCTCTCATTGCTTTAGAACATGGAACTTCAACCATCCTTAATAAACTACTTCAAAGATAAAACACCATAGACTAAACCTTGAGCAAAACACAATGCACAACATCAAGACACAAGAATTAGGTAAAATATCCCCTCCTCCTCCCCCAAAAAAATCATAGTAGTGCCAACTCCCTCAAACACTTTTTTTAATTGATTAGAGAAAAAATAGACCATCGGAGCCAATAGTAGCTTCCTTCTCATTGATAAAATAATAAAAACCATAGTCTTAGTAATAGCACATTACTACTTTGCACAAAATAAATAGAAGTATTCATACATGTGTAAACTATGTAAATGATGCTTGTATACAAGCTAAAATGGGACGTAAATCAAAACCACAACAGACCTAAATACTTCATATAACACCTCAACAAGTCTTTGCATGTCATTAACCAAACCTCACGGACACCTCAATCAATAACCTCACATTTTTCCATCCTAGTCACTTGCTCATTGAAGACATTTTAAGCGTATTAGTTACCAACAATCAACTTAAATTGATTAGATAGTCCTAATATAAAAATGCTAGAAAATGACAAAACACAAATAACCAATAATACTAGCAACATTAGTATAAACATGAAAATCACCCATAATACCAATCATGTAGCATGGCATACTATCAATAACAATATCTGACACTAGCGTGGTAGGCAAGATCTAAAACTCTACCTTGGAGCCTCCAAAAACTAGTGTCACAAATATTTACTATGGCATCACCTATAATTCCTACTAACTACCATGGTACACACACACACTCTACCTAAGGGCCTCCAAAAACTAAACCAAATGAGTATCATGCCAATCATGGCCTTACCCACAATATTATCTAACTAATTTCACAAATATTTACTATGGCATCACCTATAATACTTGCTAACTAGCATGGTACACACACATACACACACACTCTACCTAGGAGCCTCTAAAAACTAAACCAAATGAGTATCATGCCAATCCTTTTTTTAAATCCCTTTTTTACACTTTTTTTACATACAGAGAAGGGTACCATTTAAAGGGGGTATTTACAGATTGAATAGAAAAAGATGTGTTGAAAAATTTATAGATAAGGGGTGTAACATACCTCCAAGATTAACCAAATTATGATTAAAGATAATCTTAAATTTTGGATGCTATATATTTCAATAATGAATTCTAGTAGGTTTTCAACAATAAAAAATCTAAGTGTTAAAAATTAAGTAAAAATTCAAGATTGAGTTTTCAATTATTAAGTAAGCTCAAAGGAAACCTTTAAGTGTGAAGATGGACATGCGAATCGAAATTTGATTAAAAAGTAAAACGTGCCTATTTTAAAAGTTAACTTTTACATACAGCTAATTTCGGCGATTCTGCTTGCGTGTTGGGTTGTAGAACACACATGTTCTAGTAATTTTAAGTACCCACATCACTAGTTTCTGATAACTACGTGCAAAGCTATGCCTTGCAGGTTGTAGCCCTGACATCACATCTGAGAGGCTTGCCAAATCTACAAAATAGCTCTTCCACAACTTCTAGAGACTAGACATGGATTTCCAATCAATTAAGACATCTTCAAATATATCGACGAGGAAGTACACAAACTCTCTTTTTATCATTTTACTTTAAATTCTTTTGATATTAAATAAATAAATCCATAAGTACGTATATGAGAGAATCCGAGTCGATATAGGGTGCACTTAATAATGAGTAATTCTTAACTTTTTTAATTATGCATTATCTCCTTAGTCTATACGACTCATAGAATAAACACTTCTGGAGGGGTAGGGAATTAGAATATTAAGAATATTTAACTAGTTTATCACTAGATTTTAGATATAACCTTCATTATAGGCTATTTTGCGAAGAGTTTATCTTTTCGTGTGATATGAATCAAATCTTGAGGTAAATAAAAAATTTTAGAGGACAAGAAACTCTACAAGAGTGTATGACATGCTAGAAGGCCAAATCCCTTTCATTTTTTAGTTGTTGTAGTGCAAAGTGGGGCACTTGGCTGTTTTTGACAGTTTGATGTTGAAAGCACAACTTTGGCCATTTTGAACGCTCTCAAAAAGACCTTAGAACTCATTTTTAGAAAACCATCACTGAGATATATTTTATACAGCCTTAGAAGTCCTAAGACTTTGTAGTTTGACTTTTCTCTAATTCCAAAGAGATTGGAAGATATTACTCTCCTAAAGAGACCAGTTATTAGGCTTTGCCTTAGAAATTGCTATCAAGATTGACTATCTTATCTATATAGACTGGATGGACTAATGTATAAGCATAGTTAAGACTTAGCTATAGTAACTAGAGATGATCTCACTGGTTAGAACATGATAATTAATTATGTTAAAAATAAATATTCATTTATGACTTAAAAAGATTAAAAGACTAAGAGAAGTTAAAGACTCTTTGAATTAAAATCTTGTTTCTATACTTAAGGTTGATTTTGATTGATTTGAATATGCTTATCTTGAAAGATTGTGGACTAGAGATCAGTCTAAGAGGATAAGCATGACTTGTGATTGCTTTGTTTTGAAATGAATGATTGATATGCATGTGTATGATGAGACTTGATATGAGATTTTGAGATTCAGGCCGGCCATCCTTAGACAAGGAATTTCAGACAGAAAACGATATTTATGCCCTCTGGGAGCCATGTGGTAGAACCCAGAGAGGAGGAGATTCAAAAAGAGGCATACCCAGGATAGCCGCGATGTCCAATGTGAAGGTTGCGGGGAAGGGCATCAGAGAAAGCCCTAGATTGGCTAGATTTTGGTCATTATGACTAACCATATTATCAAGCATGGTGATATAATAGAATCTTTAGATAGACACATACATGGTGATTGATAGAGATGCTATGCATTAATTGATAGAGATTTATATTATGTGAATGTGTGTTTGAGATTATATGATTCTTTGCTTATGTGCTAAGAATCTTAGACGTGGCATGCATTCTTGTTTGCTATTTGACAAGGTTGATTTGATTGTATTGCTATGTAGAAATAGCACGATTAAGTGAGTTTTAATGTTTTCTTAGATTAAGTTATATGATCAAGATATGGTTAGATTCGGGATCGTCACAAGGGGTTTTTAAATTAGGCCTTGAATGCACGTGATACAGAGAGTTTACATATAGTGAACCCCCTGAGCATTGTACACACATAATCTAGCTTGACATCCCTAATTAAATCAAATGATTATCACACCACTTATAACACTCCTCTCTCTCTCTCTCTCTATGTCACTCACACACGCACACACACACATACATGCACGTATAACTCTCTCTCTTTCTTACAACCCACTCCCTCTTTCTCTCTCTCTCCCTCTCTCCCCCTAGTCTTCTACCTCTAATTCCTTTTCTCATAAGTTTTTTCTCCATAAAGATTTACAACACAAATTTTATATGGGGGATGGGGCCCACAAACATGGGCTTAGGATCATTTACATGTGTACTTTTTGGGACCTTGGGCTATATTAGGCATAGGGCTCATGGACATTGTACATTTTTTTATCATATTTTACTCTATAGACATCTCTCTCTTCTTGGTGCTCATCATGCTTGCCCAAGCTTCCAGGGTGACCTTCACCCATGTATTGGAATCCATGTAAACAATGTATGGTGATCCCAAATGAGTCATCATCTCCCTCCTTTCTTGCAATCTCCAATGCCAAAGTAGTAGTCACTTTATACGGAGATTGTAAATAATTTCTAAAATAATGTAATTTCTTAATTATAGATCCACAGTTTCTACAAATATTACAAAAATTATGTATAAACATAAGTATTGATCTCCATGTTGTAACTTATACATCTACTTTTTATTGGATAGTACCACACAAGTGGATTTAATTTTAGCATTTTTTGGAGTAAATACTCTCTCTCTCTCTCTCTCTCTCTCTCTCTCTCTCTCTCTCTCTCTTCGTTTTCTTCAAGCCCTAATGTTGAAAGTATTCCTCGTTTGCTAGAAGCTTGAACCATGTGACGAATTTGTGTCTCTCATATTTCAATTATAAGTTTTTTCTTTCCTATGTCTAACCGTTCACTTTTCTCATTGAATACTCTAAATCGATTTGTCTTCTTTGTAAGTTCTTAAATTATTGCATATATATCTACTTGTGTAAGGCTTATCTAGTTCATGTGCTTGGATTCAAAATCTTACTTATTCAGTAAGGAGATGTGGCTTAGATTAGGCTACTCAATATTTGGCTAATGTTTTGTAAGGTGTGAAAAATGTATATGTGTTTATAATATCATTTAGCATAATATGATGGCGAATATGCTTGGATTTGTATTATGAGTGGTATAATAGCTTAATCTATTATAAAATTTAATCTACTAAGTTGGAAGAAATATTCTTAGCTTCATCCTTTAATACTAGAGCTTAATTAGGGAAAGCTTAATTAGGGAGAAGTTTTACCTAAAATATATTTTAGTGTATTTATATATACCCCCTTCTCTCTCTCTCTCTCTTTCTCTCTCTCTCTCTCTCTCTCTCTCTCTCTCTCTCTCTCTTTCACACACACACACACACACACACACACATTATTTTTGAAGGTGGAGCTTTAACCATGCTTCATAAATATACTTCCAAGATTAGAACACCATAGACTAAAGCTTGAGAACAAACAATACAAAGCACAACATTAAGACACACGAATTGGGTACAATATCCCTTCCCCCCAAACAAAAATCTGGGTAGCTCTAACTCCCTCTACAGGTTGGGTCACTCTTCAAAATGATGAGCTTAGTAACACCATATATCACCTTTTAGAAAAAGTACATTTTTCCACTAGAGAGGATAGGCTTATTGACTTTTGGAGCTAGTAACGTACCTAGTGGGCCACTTGGATATCAAAATCACCTTAATGAAGAGTGGGTAAATGAGTGTCTTAATAGCAAGTTCTCATGATGAGTCACGAGAACTTATGATAAGAAAGGGGGTAAGAGTAGCATACCATGCGCGCACTTGCTATCCAAATCCATCATAAATGCTAGCTTTCATTCTTATGCTTTATGACTTTGGCTATTTTGGGTATTACTTGTGGATTCTCAATGAATAGGAGCTAAGCATTTACGATATTTCAACTTGCTAAGTCGTGTGTGGCACGTAGCTGATAGGTTCTCATCAAGCCTAGCTATGTGGACCTTCTTGTGTCAACTGTTAATGGGTTTTATGTCTCTCGTAGTCATGGCTCCCCCCATTGATGAAATGTGAAAATCCAAAAAGTGATGGATTTATCAATCATCACACTCCCTATGGGAGGTTGCAAGATGAGGGTACTCACTTTCGTTCACTCTCTCTAAAATTGGGACATCCATGCATCTCGGGCGGAGTACCTCGATCGTGATAGCGCCGTGAATTAAAACACGACACGTGCCTCCCAAGCCTAAATCGACATATCTCGATCGAGATGCCAACTAATGCCACGCTAGAGTAGGTTCGGGTTTCCAGTCATCATCCATGTCACCATTACATGTCACCGCCACCACATTATCTCGATCGAGATATCTATGCCACTCGGATCCACATCAAGGCCACGCTGTATCCCCCTAGGCATATTTGACTAGCACATCTCCATCGTCCACGTATCTCAAACGAGAAATTAAAATCAAATCGCGACCATTCAATCTTCGAGGTAAAGGGATACAATCTCCACCGTCCACGTATCTCGAACGAGTTATTGAGATCCAATCTCCACCATCCAAATAGCTCATTCGAGATATAGAGATACAATCTCCACCGTCCAAATATCTCGTTTGAGATACGTAGATGAAATCTCCACCGTCCAAATATCTTGTTCGAGTTACAGAGACGCAATCTCTACCGTCCATTTAGGTGCATTGGAAGATGCGATCTCAGCCATTTAAATATCTCGATCGAGGTATATAATGAATCTCGACCGTCGACATACCTTGGTCATGGTAATGGCTTTAAATCATAGCCGTCCATGTACCTCGAACGAGATAGTAATATCAAATCTCAGCAGTCAATCCTTCACCAACCCTAAAATTAAGTGTGTATCTTGGCCGTATGTTTCACTAACCCTAAAATCCAGAGCGTTAATCTTGCAAACCCTAAATTGCATGATTAACCGAACCTCGATCGAGGTTATAAAACTGGAAAACTTTTTTTTTGCCTCATTGTCAAAAGTCGTTTTCACTCTCCTTGCTCTCTTGATTTGGATTAGCATTAGTGGGCCCATTAGCATTGTTTTATAGCTTCATTAGTGCTACTTAGCACTAAGCATTAGACCCTTCACATTGGACCTTTGTGTTAGGCTTAGGTTTTAGCATGGAGTCACACGAGGAGGGTCACGAGGAGGGCCGCTCATCTATTGTGGACCTCATCGCGGAGATAGACCGCGAGTTAGCGGCTATCCGTAGGAGTGCTAGAGACACACCGTCTACATTACATATCGTGGCAAACTTGGAGGCGATGCTTTCGTCCCTTCGTAGCCTTCACGATATTGTTTATGTAGATGAGTGGATGTCCACCGTCGCACTGCTCCTGTGTCACATGTCCTGACATATCGTCAGGTCTATGATCTTGCTTCGATTAGGGATGGAGCCTTCTTGGATCTTTTCCTCGATAGTCGTGGGATGAGGCCTGGGGCGGGCAAGCCCCTTACTATTTCGCGGTGTTTGCATCCTCGTATGGCGGCACATATCTATAGTCGATATGTTGCCGCATATGGGAGGATGCCGAACAACCGCCAGATTCCCATATACTTCGCAAAGCAATTATATGCGGAGTTTGTCTTAGGGGAGGAGGTGGATTACACTAGCCATCGGCCGAGTGGTGGTGCTAGCCGAGGCCGTCTCCAGGACCAGGGTAGGCGGCCTCCACCGACCCTTCGTGTAGCTCTTACTACAGATCCTTCATTTGTGCCTATGTCGATAGTAGAGGCTCTTGGCACCCAGGTCGGCATCGACGTACGGAGTACCATGGAGAGCATCCAGTACGTGGTGCGCCTATTCTCACGATCGATACCGACAATAGATGTCAAGGTATTTACATATTTATTACTTCTTACGTTTTTTTAGTCATTTATTTACATGTTTATATGTACTTTTCTATATTTTTACATGAGCGGCATGGTTGATTGTGTCACATAGGGTCCCACACCTACCATTGAGAGACTCACTCAGGAGTTGGTAGAGGCGAGAGCGGAGATTGACTGCCTTAGAGCTGCATTAGAGATGGCAGAGGTAGCTACTGCAGGAGGCACATCATCTGAGAGAGTCCGACATCCAGCAGGTAGGTTTCTCTTGCACGTAACAGAGTTATAATTAAGGTCGTAAGTTATAAATTTCTTTAAGTAATACCTAATGAGAGAGACTAATCAATTATTTTTATGCTTTACTTTTTTGCGTAGGCTCGGACCGAGGTAGAGAGCTCTAGAGCTAAGGCACAACATCACCAGATTATGGAGCGGATTGCCCAGCATAGGGTAGAGCAGTTGATGCTGCATGTTCGAGAGTATCACAGATCCTCGGACGTGAGAGCCTTACCTACCTTTATATGGGCCTTTATATCCACGGCCTTCGGAAAGGTTTTTCGACGACCTCTCCCTCAGGATGCACCACCCTTCCTACGTGATGCGTGCTGCGCTTTATGTATCGAGAACATTGATACTACTGGTGGATATGCCCTGGGATGTGGACATTTTTTCCATTTGTCTTGCATCACCCAGGAGCTAGTATGGTTCTCAGCATGCCCCTCTTGCCGTGCACGCGTCGATCTAGCAACATACAGAGTATTGGGCATTGATGATCTTCACCCAGGCCTCATTCGAGTAGATGCTAGGACTGGCAGGCCTATTGATTTTACATCAGCTATTGACTTGGGACTCGACGCCTTCGATGATAGAGATCAGGAGCCTGAGGTGCCTCCAGAGATTAAGTGGAGCTCACATGAGTTTGATGCATACAAGAGAGGCCTACATGAGAGCCAGATCACAGCATATGAGCGCGTGGGTGGTGCTGGTCCTAGTGCCACCTCGTGATGGTGCTAGCAGCAGTGCTGCTTCTCATGAGCAGCGTGTCCTTACAGCAGAGGAGCTTACACGAGCAGAGTGGCAGACACATACCATTGCAGATTATAGATTTTGGATTTACAGACAGAGACGACTTGCATTAGCATGACGTAGAGAGAGAGAGAGGGCTATAGCAGCTTTTGGGACTCGTGAGCTTCCGAGTACACTGGCACCAGCTCACGATCCTGCCTTTGAGGGAGACCTCCCCGCAGACATTCGACGATCCCCGCAGTCGGCACGGCCTCCTCGATGTGCACAGCAACCTCGACGCGCACGTCGATCAGTTAGAGATGACAATTTTGATTGGGTTGCCGTTGATAGTGACTAAACTCAGACTAGCTGGGTTAGCTCACTTACATTGTACTTAGATTTATGGGCAGTGACTAATCTCAGACTAGCTGGGGTAGCTCATTTTCATTCTGATGTACTTATTTGATGTTTATATCATTATGAGTTCTTTCATTATTGAGTATCATTACATTTTAGTTAATGTTCTTGATTTTATTATATTTTTTAAATCTTTGGCTATCATATTGTTTGTTGGAAATCTCCATGCCATCGTACCCAAACATGCTCCGAAACTTTGCAAGCATCTGGGGGGGACCCACCCCCACGTGCTTGCAAAGTTTGGTCACAATTAGAGCATGTCTGGATTGGTAATTAGCGCCCAGTACGGGTTTTTGAAATCTCTTGGTGCTTAAGAGGCCATGGAAAATCCGGGCCTTCCCCATACCATCGTACCCAAACAGGCTCCGATGGGGACCAAACTTTGCAAGCATGTGGGGAGGACCCACTCCCATATGCTTGCAAAGTTTGGTCACAATCGGAGCATGTTAGGATTAGTAATTAGCACCCAGTCCGGATTTTTCAAGTCTCTTGGTGCTTAAGAGGCCATGGAAAATCGGGACCTTCCCCATACATCGTACCCAAACATGCTCCGATGGGGACCAAACTTTGCAAGCATGTGGGGGGGACCCATCCCCACATGCTTGCAAAGTTTGGTCACAATCAAAGCATGTTTGGATTGGTAATTAGTGCCCAGTGCGGATTTTGAAGTCTCTCGGTGCTTAAGAGGCCAAGTAAAATTCAGGCCTTCCCCATACCATCGTACCCAAACATGCTCCGATGGGGACCAAACTTTGCAAGCATGTGGGAGGGACCCACTCCCACATGCTTGCAAAGTTTGGTCACAATAGGAGCATGTTTGGATTGGTAATTAGTGCCCAGTGCGGATTTTTCAAGTCTCTTGGTGCTTAAGAGGCCAAGGAAAATCCAGGCCTTCCCCATAGCATCGTACCCAAACATGCTCCGATGGGGACCAAAATTTGCAAGCATGTGGGGGGGACCCACCCCCACATGCTTGCAAAGTTTAGTCACAATCGGAGCATGTTTGGATTGGTAATTAGCACCCCCAGTGTGGATTTTTCAAGTCTCGTGGTGCTTAAGAAGCCATGGAAAATCCGAGCCTTCCCCATACCATCGTACCCAAACATGCTCCGATGGGGCCCAATATTTCCAAGCATGTGGGGGGGACTCACCCCCCCACGCTTGCAAAGTTTGGTCACAATCGGAGCATGTTTGGATTGGTAATTAGCGCCCAGTCTGGATTTTTCAAGTCTCTTGGTGCTTGAGACCATGGAAAATCCGGGCCTTCCCCATACCATCATACCCAAACATGCTCCGATGGGGACCAAACTTTGCAAGCATGTGGGGGGGACACACCCCCACATGCTTGCAGAGTTTGGTCACAATCGGAGCATGTTTGGATTGGTAATTAGCGCCCAGTGTAGATTTTGAAGTCTCTTAGTGCTTAAGAGGCCAAGGAAAATCCAGGCCTTCCCCATACCATCGTACCCAAACATGCGTCGATGGAGACCAAACTTTGCAAGCATGTGGGGGGGACCCACCCCCACATGCTTGAAAAGTTTGGTCACAATCGGAGCATGTTTGGATTGGTAATTAGCGCCCAGTCCAGATTTTTCAATTCTCGGTGCTTAAGAGGCCATGGAAAATCCGGGCCTTCCCCATATCATCGTACCCAAACATGCTCCGATGGGCACCAAACTTTGCAAGCATGTGGGGGTGACGCTTTTTTATTTCTATAGAAAATTAGCATACCTTACTTATGCTATGATATTGAGTCCCTTATGTTTTACCATTGATTAGAGCACACGACTCGCCTCTTGCAATATATGTCTATAGTAGTATTTGAACCCGCAACATCATAATTGAGAGGTGTGGGATCTAAACATAACACTAAATTCTTTGAGACATGAAGACATTTTTCTCATCACTCTTGATCAAGTTAAGTTCTAAGTCAAGTTATCCATTGCCTTACATCTCATGTTCAAGTGAAAATCAGGCAAATGTGTTAAAACTGAAGTCACCTTTTAACAATGACCATTTCCCAAAATATTTAATGGTATAAATCAATGATCATTAATCAAAATATTTTGGATCACCCCCACATGCTTGCAAAGTTTGGTCCCCATCGGAGCATGTTTGGGTACGATGGTATGGGGAAGGCCCGGATTTTCCATGGCCTCTTAAGCACCAAGAGACTTGAAAAATCCAGACTAGGCGCTAATTACCAATCCAAACATGCCCCGATTGTGACCAAACTTTGCAAGCGTGTGGGGGTGGGTCCCCCCCACATGTTTGAAAATATTGAGCACCATCGGAGCATGTTTGGGTACGATGGTATGGGGAAGGCCCAGATTTTCCTTGGCCTCTTAAGCACCAAGAGACTTGAAAAATCTGCACTGGGCACTAATTACCAATCCAAACATGCTCCGATTGTGACTAAAATTTGCAAGCATGGGGGGTGGGTCCCCCCTACATGCTTGCAAAGTTTGGTCACAATCGGGGCATGTTTGGGTACGATGGTATGGGGAAGGCCCAGATTTTCCTTGGCCTCTTAAGCACCAAGAGACTTGAAAAATCTGCACTGGGCACTAATTACCAATCCAAACATACTCTAATTGTGACCAAACTTTGCAAGCATGTGGGGGTGGGTGCCCCCCACATGCTTGCAAAGTTTGGTCCCCATCGGAGCCTGTTTGGGTACAATGGTATGGGGAAGGCTCAAATTTTCCATGGCCTCTTAAGCACCAAGAGACTTCAAAAACCCGCACTGGGCACTAATTACCAATCCAAACATGCTCTAATTGTGACCAAACTTTGCAAGCATGTGGGAGTGGGTCCCCCCCACATGCTTGCAAATTTTGGTCCCCATCGGAGCATGTTTGGGTACGATGGTATGGGGAAGGCCCGGATTTTCCATGGCCTCTTAAGCACCAAGAGACTTGAAAAATCCGGACTGGGTGCTAATTACCAATCCAAACATGTTCCAATTGTGACCAAACGTTGCAAGCGTGTGGGGGTGGGTCCTCCCCACATGCTTGGAAATATTGGGCCCCATGTTTGGGTACGATGGTATGGGGAAGGCCCGGATTTTCCATGGCCTCTTAAGCACCGAGACTTGAAAAATCCAGACTGGGTGCTAATTACCAATCTAAACATGCTCCGATTGTGACCAAACTTTGCAAGCGTGTGGGGGTGGGTCCCCTCCCATGCTTGCAAAGTTTGGTCCCCATCGGAGCATGTTTGGGTACGATGGCATGGAGATTTTCAACAAACAATATGATAGCCAAAGTGTTAAAAAATTTAATAAAATCAAGAACATCAACTAAAATATAATGATACTCAATAATGAAGAAACTCATAATTATATAAACATCAAATAAGTACATCAGAATGAAAATAAGCTACCCAGCTATTCTGAGATTAGTCACTCCCAAGAAATCTAAGTACAATGTAAAACCCAGCTAGTCTGAGTTTAGTCACTATCAAGATAGAGATCTAGTCAGCAGCACCCTCTCTAGCTCTCAACTGCTCTAGAATGCTCTCATGGTCATCCACTCGAAGCCGAAAACGAGGGTGAGAACTGTGTTTTCGGCTCTGTACTCGATCAAGAGTGAGCCTGGTAGCAACCACTAGATGAGAGAACTGAAATGCCTCTAACTCCCACTTCCACTGTTGGAACTCAAGACTCCCCCGCCGATGAAGTCGAATCTGCTAGTAGAACCGGCCTGCCATAATCATGCTATGGGCGTCATAAGAAAACCCATGATCATCCACTGTATCCTGGTCAAGAATGCACTTTGGCCTAGTGCAACTCATCAGATAGTAGTCTACTCCCTTGCTATTTCCCTCACTCGCAATAACAGCAAATACATCACCCTCCAGTAGCAAATCTGTTAGGTCATCATAACTGACCATGAACGCAGGACCTGTGTGCTCATCAGACAACACTGGATGTGAAGGATGCTCGAGGGAGAGGAATGTCTGTATCCATGCATCTGCCCATCCTCTCAAGGCACAATGTGACCAATCGCCATCCATACATGCTCCACAGAAGCATGCAAACCGTCTAAATCGTGGGGGCCGCCATGCACGTGCTCCTGATGGAATGTGTCATGTAGGACGGCAGACCGGCGGATGGCCATATTCGGGGTTTAGTGGGAGAGGACGCCCATGCGGAGTCATGGGCGGCCAGGCTAGTGTGGACGGTAGGCCACACACTATATAGCCTGGGGGATGAGGGGCAATCCTCATTCTTCCTCTATGGCTGGGTGGTGAGCCAGAGGCCGTCCCCTCTCGTGGTAACGCCCGTAGCGGCATTACGGATATCTAACACTGGTATCAGAGCATGGTTCGAGGAGATCGTGAGAGTCCGCGTGTGAACAGGGGACCGGAGCCCACTCGATGGTTTTCATCCACAATCTTCTCACCCTTATCTCCACAAGGGAGTGTGTGGAGGGAGGGGGGCCAAGATTTTGAAGGGAAGAACTCTTTCTCTCTCTCTCTCTCCCCCCCCGTCACACACAGCAAGTCTCCACGCAGGCATTTTTCTCGTGGATCGGAGCATCCCGAAAGCGTCCTTGTAGAGGCTCGCAACGCAACACAAATCGACAGGTGACCGTAAAAGGGGGGTGACTATTCTCTCTCCACCACTGCTCATTTTTATTAGCGTTTTTTTTTAGTAATTTTCGAGTTCTCGCATTTTTTTTTTGCAAGAATTAAAATGTCTGCTAGGCATAGTGTGTCCCCACCACCTTCTACTTCTCTAGGTTTTTCCAGTCTCTTGTCCTCGGTCGTGGGTTTGACCCCAACCGAATTGTCAGGCCATACACGCCCGACCGTTGTTCGGTCCGGAGCGCGCTCGTCGATCACTCGTGATTCGCTAGCGCCCTCCTCGTCTATTGACCCCGCCTTAGGACCCAGCGAGCCCGCAGCGGCCGCATTGGCTGATGACCCCTTTCTGGCGGATGACCCAGAGGACATGAATACTGACGTCGCCGAGGGGACCGAGGAGGACCTCTTGGATTATGACGATGATGACTATGACCTATTGGACCCTGCTGATGTCCTGACAGAGACGGATCTCTCTAGTGGACTGTTTAAATATCTTAATACCAAATTGAACACTATGGGTAAAGTCTAGGCTGATTTAGTAACGATGCTACAGAGCATCTCCACACGGTTAGATGCACTGATAGCCGCCTCGAGTAGTACTCCGACTCCTCGTGGTAGCTGAGCTCCAGCGGCACGGGTGAGCATAGCCTCGCCAGTAATTGCAGGAGTACACGCCGATGCGCCTGCTCTGCGGGGCCATCCGTAGCGACAGCTTCGTCGTTGTTAAAAGACTTAAAGCCACCTAGTTTTGGTGGCGAGGAAAAGGAGAGAAACAAGGACTCAGTAAATATGTTTATAGCGAAGTGGTCAGATTTGCACACGCTGCGACAGCAGCCTAGCCATATATAGCTCGTAGAGGCTAGCCTCTCATTAACCGGCAAAGCGTACAAGTGGTGGATGAGTTTGACAACTGGCCCTGCCACTTGGACGGAATTTGAAACAATGTTTCGAAAAGAATTTTTGCCTGTTAATGAGGCAGAGAGAAGCTGGGAGTTTATGGGACAAGTGCTCGATGGAAAACAAATCCCTAACTCAGTACATCTCAAACTACAGGGAGATAGTACTCAAGCTAAAGGGAATCGATGCATTCCAGACATTGCGAGGCTTTAAGAGAGGCCTCAAAGATGATTACCTTGAGTACGTAGAACCCTTACAGCCTAAAGACTTAGCAGATGCAATTCAATATGCACAGATATTCGATGACATCAAGCGCCGTAGTACGCATGGTGGTTCTAGCAGGGCCGAGGGTAGTGAAAAGAAAAGATCAGGCCTCCAAAGAAAAGGGTTTTGCAGTGATAAACAAGGGGATAGGACGGACCAGGAAGGATAGGGTGGTCATTGGTCTAAAAAACCGCGACCATCCAGGAAGAGAAGAGACACTGAAATCCAAAAGAAAGAGTAGTATATTAAAGCGCGAAAGGAAAATCGCTGCTTTAATTGCAATGAAGTAGGGCACACGAAGGCTGAGTGTCCAAAGCCTAAAGCCAGCACGAGTGGCAACGAGCCCAAAAAAGATGGTAAATCTTCTAGGCAGTTGCATACAGTGCAGAGACTCCCTCTCAGTTCCGCAGAGTTCAGAGAGGTGACAGTGTGTCATTGTGATGAGCATCACGCTTGTTCAGTGACACCAGCGATGTAGCAGCCTACTGTAGGTCCGCATGACATGGTGCGCATGTATGGTACCATAGGTGGCCGTAGAGTCACAATTTTAATTGATGATGGAGCTAGCCACAACTTCTTGAACTACTCGTTAGTCAAGAAGTTGGGATTGACTGAGACCGGGAGTGATCATCATGAGTATACTGTTGGCCTAGCCAACGGATATGACAAAACGGTATGGAATACCGTAGTATTGGGGGTCCTATTATCTATGCAAGACTACGAGGCTCTGCTTGACTTTTAGGTCATGCACTTAGCCAGAGCAGACGTATATCTAGGCAGGGAGTGGCTGTATGGCTTGGGCCCTAGTCTAGCTCGGAATTACTTACATAATACACTATGTTTTGAGCACGGAGGTAGAGTCATCACCCTGCAAGGCGACCGTACTGTCCCTGCCACACCACTTATTTCCTCCATGGAGCTGTGTACAGCGGTCCGCAGAGACCAGATAGCAGAGGTATATGCTTGTTACCCTCTTTTGAATTCTGTTTCCGTAGATGAAACGATAAATGATGTTTGCGTAGACAAACAAGGAAAACAAAATAACCTTGGATGAGACCCACTGTTTGAAAACCCTGTTTGGCATGCATGTGATTCAAACAAGAAAAAATCCAAGGTGAATGAGACATTAAAGAAAAAGTACATAGATACTTTAATGAATTTATTAGAGATGAGTTGTTTGATCAACTCTATGGATCGAGATACTTTACAAAAATAGACCTGAGATCTGGGTATCATCAGGTTAGAATAAAAGCAGAAGATGTTGCGAAGACAGCATTTAGGACCCGTTTCGGGCATTTTGAGTTTTTGGTTATGCCATTTGGGCTAACCAATGCTCCAACAACATTTATGACGCTAATGGACAGCATTTTACGTCCATATCTAGGAAAATTTGTAGTAGTTTTCCTAGATGATATTCTTGTGTACAGTAAGACACAGAAAGAACACATAGAGCATTTGCGTCTAGTGTTCGAGTTATTGCGAGAGCACAAACTATTTGTGAAGAAGAGAAAATGTGAATTTTTTGAAATAGAAATTCACTATCTTGGCCATATTATATCTGCCGATGGTACGCAGATGGAGCCAGAAAAAGTAGAGGCTATTCTTAAATGGCCAGCGCCGAAGAATCTCGAGGAACTGCAGATTTTTCTTGGCATGTCGGGGTTCTACCGACAGTATGTGAAGGACTATGCAAAGATCGCAGTCCTGTTGTGACTGACCAGTTACGGTCAAAAACAAAAAACATTAGTTGGGGGGAAGCCCAGCAAAAAAGCTTTGATAAGCTTAAGGTGACCGTAGAGCAGCTGCACCTGTTTTGACTATTGTGGATCCAAATGAGCCGTTTGTTCTGGGGCCATACTTATGCAAAGGGGACGCCCAATTACATTTGATAGTAAAAAGTTAGATCGTGCGTAGCGTAACTACTCGGCTTACGAGCGAGAGTTACTAGCGATAGTTCATGCACTGAAAAAGTGGAGACACTATTTATATGGTGCTACTTTTGAGGTCCGGACGGACCATGAAAGTCTGAAATGGCTTTCAAGTCAAAATGAATTGAAGGGTAGAAAAGCTCGGTGGGCGGAGTTTCTAAAGGAGTTTGACCTTCAGATACGTTACCAAAAAGGTAAGTATAATGTGGTGGCAGATGCACTTAGTCGCATGCCACAGATAAATGAACTTAGTTTCACAGTCTTCAAGAATGATTTCTTGGAGTCACTACGTGGTTTATGTGAGCATGATCCATTTTTTACAGAGGTCTGTGGCACGTTGTACGCGTACGCACTTCTTCACAGACGCCACCACCTCCCTCGTTGGCACGTATTGCTAGTCCGGAGAGACTGGTCGAAGGTGCAACGAGAAGGGAAGCGAGAGTTAGTCCGGAGAGACTAGCCGTGTCTTCTGGGTATAGTTTGGAGCCGGAGAGTTCTGACGTAGGCCCTTCATCACCTTTGACTGCCACGGCTTCAAAGGGGAGTGATAAACTTTGTCGGGGGGAGAAATATGCTAATTACTCCATTGACGACGGGTACTTACTCTACAAGGGTAGAATATGTGTACCAACTATTGGTGACTTTCGGGTCCAAATTCTTAAAGAAAGTCATGATAGTCCAAGTGCAGGTCATCCTGGGATTCAGAAGACCGATGCACTAGTAAAAAGATAGTTTTATTGGCCTAGTTTGTTTAAGGACTTATGTGCTGAAATGCAATAAGTGCCAGGTCAATAAACATGAATGTCTTAAGGTTGGAGGACTACTCCATCCGCTGGAGATTCCTCAAGGGAAATGGGAAAGCATTTCCATGGATTTCATTACTGGTTTACCCAAGACGAGTCGAGGGAATGACTCAGTGTGGGTGGTAGTGGACAGGTTAACTAAAATGGCAAAGTTTATTGCCACGAAGAAAACTGTAAAAACGCCAGAGTTGGCAAAACTCTTTATTAAACATCTCTACAAGCTATATGGCCTGCCCGCAGATATAGTGTCGGATAGAGATAGAAAGTTCAATAGTCATTTTTGGAGGGAAATCTTCAAAAAATTGGATACCACTCTGAGTATGAGTACGGCAGATCATCCGGAGTCTGATGGTCAAACTGAAAGAGTTAACCAAATTCTAGAGGATATGTTGCATTCTTATGTTAGTAAGAAGCAATCTAATTGGGAAGAGTACTTGCCCTTATTAGAGTTTGCCTATAACAGCTCCAAACACTCAGCGACTGGATTTACACCATTCATGTTAATGTATGGATTCGAGCCGAGATCTCCGATGGTTGTGGGCCTAGAAAAGGAGAAGATTCAATCTGTCAAGGATTTCCTTGAAGATATGAATGATATGCTCAGAGCCGCACGTGAGAGCATTCGTAGCGCCCAGGATCGCGCTAAAACTTATGCGGATAAAGGACGAAGAAAGGTGACCTTTGCAGAAGGTGACTTTGTATTCCTCAAGGTTCCTGCGCAGTCAAAAACCATGAAAACGGGAAAGTGTAATAAACTTTCTCCGAGATATTGTGGTCCTTTTAAAATCCTTAAGAAGATTGGGGACGTAGCATATAAACTTGAGTTACCGGAGAGTTCTCAAGTACATCCTGTCTTCCATGTCAGTAATTTGAAGAAATCAGTTCACGGGTTAGAGAACGCAGTCTCTCCAGAGATTTTGGTGGACTTGATAGAGCCACCAAAGATACCACATGAACCTGAAAAGATTCTACAGTATCGTGATGATAGACAAACCCGACATAAAGTGTACCAGGAGGTACTTGTTAAATGGACAGATGAGGAGGTAGCAACCTGGGAACGCCGTAGTGCAATTTCCAAAAGGTTTTCCCAGTTCGTTTTCGAGGACGAAAACTCTTCTTAAGGGGGGGTAATGTCATGTAGGCTGAGGCCTGTGTGACCGACGGTAGACCGGATGGCCATATCCAGGGTTCAGTGGGAGAGGACGCCCATGCAGAGTCATGGGCCGCCAGGCTAGTGTGGACGGCAGGTCACACACTATATAGCCTGGGGGATGAGGGGCAATCCTCATTCTTCCTCTATGGCTGGGTGGTGAGCCAGAGGCCGTCCCCTCTCGTGGTAACGCCCGTAGCGGCATTACGGATATCTAACAGAATGTAAGCCCAAGGTGCCAGGTACTGTGTCACAATCATGGGAGGCTCTATGGTCAATCATGCGACCATCCACATGCCAAAAAAATCTCTTGACAATCCGAGCATCACGTTTGGGGTACGATGATGCTGCACTCCCACACAAATGTTGGGAGCACCACTCGACTACGTGGCCCGCATCTCTGAACTGCTGAGCATCCTGCCACCCTCGCAGGCTGATGATGCCTCAAGGCACGTTTCACACATGCGCCTGCACCATCATGCTCTCCCTTCCCGTGACCAGTCTCAAAGAATGACCAAATCACTAGGATACTAGACTGCACATGCCACCTATAAATCCATAAAAGATAGTCTTAGTTATTGTTTTCTTTAAGATGTTCTAGTGAATTTAGTTTAATTGTAAATGTAAGAAAACCATAAGTAATACCTGTAGAGCCAATAGAATTGTCGTGATAACTTGAACTGTGCACCACAACCATCCGACCAAACCCATCGCTGGACACGTCTGATCCCACAATCTCCTAAAAAATCGTCATGGAGACGAAAACAGTGTTGCACAAAATGTGCATCATGTGAATGATCATCACTGATATAGAAATGATACTCTCGATTAATGACACGGGTCTCGGGGGTACTCGCTATCCCATCTACATGAGCCTCTGCATATCGATAGCTAATGTGGACCATAATAGCAACCTGGTGAGGTAAGCAATACATACGTTTAGGACACAAAAAATCAAATAAGTAATGTAGCTCAAACACAAAACAAATATTACGAAATATAACCATTACTTGCTCTGAGAAGTAATACTCAGATTGTATCTCCTGAAAAGATGTGAATGTGTAGTTCTCTGCAAAATCAATCATAGAGACGACCACACCAATAGGAAACTCTGCCAGCATGCTCGGAGCTGATGATCCTGCCACTTAGCACAATGACTGTGCCGTATATAGGGGTAGATCTGCTCCCTAAATGTGGCTGTGAAGTGACAATGTGGTGTATGTTTGTCCACGAGCTGCAACTTCCTAGATTGTCCACCACTCTGGAGTTGGTGTGTCACATACTCATAACATTGCCATGCCACTATCTCTTGGTCACTTGCATCAAGATCTACCATCTGTAGATGTGCAAGTGAACCACATGATGTCTCCACACAAGGCATCCTATGGAACTGGGCATCCTCCGTGCGTGCACACAAAAGAGAGTGGATGAAATCACGAGGACTATGAGGCAACTCTCTATGTCCACTAAGAGAACGGAACACATCATAAAAAAGTTTGAACTCAACATGGTAGCGACAACAACATGTGTCACGCTGACGTGAGTACCTCACAAACCAAGGCTTACACCCCTCAAATGACCTTTGCCCAATTTTAAGCTCTGGTGGATACGAAGCCACAAACTGAGAATACAACTCAGTTTGGGTCATTTCAAGAAAGCAAGCACCGTGCTCAATGAACACTCCTCTTGTCACTCTCTTACGCAAAGCTTTCTTGAAAACTGGTGAGGCACGACAATTCTCCTTCCAAAAACTTTCTATCAAGGTTCTAGTGGTTTCATCTAGTAGGCGATCATGCCTAGTAGCTACACGACCACTACTCGCCCACAAAGCACCAACCTCATTGGCATCTAAACTTTGTCGTTTGCGTGTGGTGCTATGGAAAGGATGCGAGATGTGGCACTAACCTTACCCTTCATTTGGGAGCTACTTATGGCTGCCACAATAGCCCGTCGAGCAGCCAAAGCGTCCCACAGAGTTCCTCTTCTTGTTAACTATATAGGAATGACGAACACTTTGTAGCACCGCCATGCCAGCTCTCCTCTCTCTTTGACCTCTAATGTCGCAAAGCACCCTGCAGTTGGCCATGTTGGGCAGATCAATCAAAGCATCAAGCACACATGCCTGTGATGAAGGAATGGAAGATTGCATGGGCACGATGATGTGCCCCTGACTTTGATAGTTCTTTCCTATCTACATGAAGGGCGCCCAAAGGAGGGGGGGTGGGTTCTTGTAGAAGAGAAGGGGACTCAAGAAGGGCGGGTTCATGTGGATTATCTAAACTAAAGGGTAGTGGGGGGGAAGAGGGCGAAGGGAGAGGAAGTGGAAGAGGAGGAGCAAGGCTTGGATCATTGCCAACCGAAGGTGTTGCTCGTTGACGTGCTCTCCACTCTCTCTTTCTCTCACGAGCTACCTTTCTCCTCTCCTCCTCTTGAACTTGGTGGACGGGGGGAAGTCTAGTCCTATCACGTTTCCGACTCCTACGACTTTGAGAACCCATTCTCAAGGAAGCTAAGAGAGAAAATATTATAAAGGCTCAATGATGGGATAGTACTAGAGATAAGTGTGGGATAGTACTAGAGCTGTGTGATTATATAGGAAAAATAGGTTATCCACTTCAAATCTCATTGCATTTCCTATCTAAGATTCATTAGATAATTAAGAGCACACCCATAGACCTACTTTCAAAGTTTCAGGCCCGTGGGGAGGGAATGACGCGAATGGGTGTGAGGTTCTATCCAAAGCCGCTCTTTGATTCATAGTGGACCCATTCTTGGCACCAAGCAAAAAGGGCGGGTGGAAACACACCTATCCGAAGTTCGAGAATGGAGAGCTAGCATAATGGGAGATGAGGACGATCTCCTAGACGCTCCTCTATTCTAAATCAACATAGTGGCAAGATGGAGTTATGAAATTCCCAGTTCTTGAGTGACAGATACGGAGGAGTCATTGTCCTTAAAAACAAAGAGACAATTGGTCAAGAACCACAATTATATACACGCTCATCTTGGGGATAACTTCACAAAAAAGGAAAGGATATCGACGTGTAGAGTCTTGGACATCTTGGGGGTGAAATCAGTGCTCGAAAAGTCCTCTATGTAGGATTGTGGTGGCAAACACTCTTTGGTGATACCATGGAATATGTAAAGATGTCATAAGTGTCAATGCTTTATAATCCTTCACAATCCCCCCATATGTGTATTTGAGAGACAAAGCTATTGGCACCCTAATCTGATACATTCAAACAACTCGAAGGGGTTTCAGTGAAGGATGTGTGCAACAAAGCGGAGCTAGACAATTTGATCAAACATATGGGTTCGGTGGCTCTACATTTCTAGACGTCATGGTGTCCTGCCAACTCAAATGGATGTTATCTTTGCTTTGCTTCGAAAATCGTGAGGCACATTTCTTTAGGGTTGTTCTGCATTCTCTTGTTCTCTTAGCTTGTGGAGCCTTGGGAGGAGGTTGCCACATGGGACCTTCCCTATAAGATATAGAAGAAGAAGAAGGAGGAGGATGGATAAGCTTTATTTGGGGGTTAATGTTCTTGGAAAAGGGCCGTTAATTTAAAAACCCTCTTTTTTTTGCAGTTATTAAGCACTCGCTACCCTTTACTGATAGTTAGCATTTTCAAAGGAAGTGTGAATAGATATTAGATCCGGTTGGAAACTAAGTAGATACGACGAGCGGCCACAGTTGGCAAGACCCGTCGACGCAGAAGCGCCTTTTTCCACCCGCATTTTGGAGCTAGTAACGTACCGAGCGGGCCACTTGGATCTGTAAATCACATTATGAGCGTTTCGTAAGCAGCACGGCTTGCGGCGCCTGCGGCCTCCATGGACGCTTGCAAAGAAAATTTGGGTTCGCGCCAAATTTGAAGCTGACCGTGTGCATCTTTTACATGCATTATGCGGTGAGGGTTTCAAAAGCAGCACGGCCTCCAAAGAAAAATTGGGTCCGCGCCAATTTGAAGCTGACCGCGTGTGGACAACATGTGTTATCTGTCGTTAGGAACCGTCCGTCTATCATCACACTCCCTATGGTATGCGTTCTGTCTGTCTCGTTTGCAACAAAAAGGTTATGGTACTAGTCACCATCTGCGGAAACATGGTGGGATAGAGATAGATTTGAGATGAGGTGGGAGGTGAATTAACTTTTAAGTTCTTTGCACATTCATCGTGTTGGACATTAAAGAGGTGGGACTACCCTTGATGGGGGTAAGATGTTCAAACTCAAGTGGCACGCATCTTGTAATATACATATATGTAATTATATATACTAGTGGGGCAACTTGTCTTTCACACTTCTTTTGAGACTTCCAAATTCAAATTTTACCCAAACCTCTCCTCAAACCTCCTCCTCCCCTTCCCAAACCTCCAAATTCTTGCCATGTAGCAACTTTGTGAAACTCTTTCTTTATACAATATAGAATATGTATATATGCATATTTTTATTCTTGTTAGAAGTATATGCATCATGATTGATGTTTTTAAGCAATGGAAAAAAATCTATCTCCACCTTATAACTACACATAGAATTAAAGGCCTTGTTTCCACAGGCGACACGGGGGGTCTGTCAGAGCTAGCTACCAACTAGGTTGTTAAATTGGTTGAAACCTAGAAACCTAAAGAACCCTAATCTCGTTTACATGAGTTTCATATACTTAGTACTCATAATATACACAAGCCTTTTGTATTTTATTTGTTGCAAAGACCCCTTCATGTCACCATATAGCACCTTTTAACAAAAGCACTTTTTTCCACTAGAGAGGATAGCACTTATTGACTTTTAGAGCTAGTAACATACCTAGTTGGCCACTTGGATATCAAAATCACTTTAATGAAGAGTGGGTAAATGAGGGTCTTAATAGCAAGTTCTCATGAGTGATGAGTCACAAGAACTTGTAATAAGAAAGGGGTAAGAGGAGCATCCCATGCGCGAACCTGCTATCCAAATCCATCATAAATGTTAGCTTCTCATTCGGTAGTCATTCTTATGCTTCATAAGTTTGGCTATTCTGGGTATTACTTGTCGAGTCTCAACAAATAGGAGCTAAGCATTTACGATATTTCAACTTGCTAAGTTGTGTGTGGGACGTAGCTATAAATAGGTTCTTAGCCTGACTATGTGGGCCTTCTTGTGTCATTTGTTAATGTGTTTTTTGTCTCTCGTAGTCATGACTCCCTCCATTGATGAAATTTGAAAAGCCAAAAAGTGATGGATTTATCAATCATCACACACTCCTTGTGGGATATCCTAAAAGTTCACGAAAGCTGCCTTCTCTACTACATTCCACTCTACTATATTCAAGCTTGCTAGGAGTATGTATATAACACACACACACACACATATCTGTGTGTGTATACATATACATACATACATACATACATACATATATGTGTGTGGTTGTGTGTGTGTAAGTGGGTGAGTGTAATTGTGTGTGAGTTAGTAGGGTAAGGGGTTAGGTGGGAAAGGAATAAAAATAGGAAAACTTTTAAATAGTATAAGGGAAATGTGTGAAGGGGAGGGAATGGGGTGGTTAGGTGGATAAGAAAAGGGAGGCGAGGAGGAGGCTACTTGGATGAAGAGTGAGAAAGGGATAAGGGTGGATTTTTGAATTATAACTTCTTTATTTTTTATTTTTTTTAAAAAGAAATGAAATTCGATCTGTTCTGTCTGGGAACTTGCTTTAGTTTGTCGTCACTTGTCGAGCTCGTCATTGTTGAGTGCTGCATCTGCTCTTGTCAAGTTACTATTTTAATTGCCTCTCGATTCAGTTCATTGGCAACGGTATGTTTTCTTTCCCATATCTTGGTTGCAAGTAAATGCTAGCTTCCAAGATTGTTGCTCAGCAGGAGCTTGCCACTGCTATGTTGTGAGTAGGTGGTTTCCATAGTGTTATGAGTAGGCAGAGACCTCAAAGGTGCCAAGTGCCAGTGTTGCAAGTAATGATACTGTAGACAAGTTGGTTGTTGCAAAACTCAACAAAAAACAAGGCATGCTCATTCTTCAACCTATCAGATTGTTAGTTAACATGTATGGGACCATCTTAATTTCTTTCTGCATGTTGCAATAGCTGGGCAACTTGCATCACAAGGAGACAACCTGCCCAAAAAGCAACAGAGTGCGACACCCCACTAACTTAAAGACACTAACCTACGGGATCAAACTAGGAAAGAAAAGAGTGAGGCCCCCTGTAACCCGACAGCACCAAGAGGCAACCTGCAGGCGCCTATTCATCCGACAAGGAAGCAAAAGAGAGAGGCACCCACTGACCCAATGACACCAAGAGGTACCCCATAGTAGGAACCTACTGATCTGCACCTACTCACCCTACAACACTCTCTAAGCCCCATCGTGAATACAAAAAACTTTAGAGAAGCTAAATTGTAACCATTTTCCAATCCCTCATGCGTTGTACAATTTTTACTTAATGTAAAATGTTCTTTTTTGTCTCGTCCATTGGCGTTGTTCTTGCTTCATTCTCATGAAGTCTCTTTCATTGTCCGTAAGTTCTATTGTTTTGTAATTGGGCTAATAAGTAAATAGCTCTAAGGGATCTGGGTGTATAGGGCCTAGGCCAAAACGAGAAATATTTAGCATCTTTCACACTTTCGTGATTTCTAGGTACCTTTGGATCCAAGGTCGATAGTCTGTGCACTCGGATTCTGTATAGGATCTCCTTCTCCCATGGAATGTCCATACAAAACAATGCTTTGTTCACCCGGATTGTGCATACGCTGACCTCCTCCCATAGGTTGACGTATCTCCTCCCATAGTCTGACATCCTCCCATAGGCTGGCTTTCTCCCATGACTTGCTCCATATTCTCACCTGGAGTTTTTAAAAAAGCTGGTAATTAAACTTGAGGGGTCGGTGTGTGCTTGTAGGTGTGTTCAAGCTTGAGAGAGAGAGAGAGAGAGAGAGAGAGAGAGAGAGAGAGAGAGAGAGAGAGAAGAAGAAGAAGAAGAAAAAGTCACGATTCAACATCTCACCATAGCTAAGCAAGTTTTGCAAGAGAGCTAAGGATAGAATGAAATGAGGAAGGATGGAGGGAAGAACAAAGAGAGGGAGGGCGCGAGGGAGGGAAGGGAGATTCTCATGTACACGTGTGTTGAAGCACTTTTCAAGGTAGTATGTGAGAAGTGGTGGTTGGGGTAAAAGCCTCACTTCAAACTGAACTCCTTTTTTTTATGTAGTGTGACATTCTCTTTATTAGTTAACAAACGGTTTCCCACTCCTTTCACCACTTCAAAAGGAGTGTCAATGACACTCCTTTTTGGACCACCAATTCATGCCTTTGCCCTTTTCTCTTCAAGAAACTTAATTTAATAAAATTAAATATGGTAAATTTTTAGAGATCTTCACTTGTACAAAAACCCCCAAATTTTTAGAGTCTCTAAAGTTTTGGCTGATTATTGTGGGAGTCACCGGGACCCAGGTGCTAGGTGGCGCATGGCCGGCCAATGAAAAGACACTCTATCTGATATAGTCACCGGCTGGTAAACTTCGTAACATTTAGTAACTATACCCACGCTCCGATTATAAAAGCTATCGGACTCTGGCCGGTCTAACATATAATTCTCCTGGGACAGAAAGCTGGTTAGCAATGGCTGCCTTATACTCATCGCTTGCTCACATCTTCTTAGTGCTGTGCTTTCTCCTAGTGGCTGGGGGCTTACGCGTCAATGGAGTAAGAGAGATTTTCTTTCTCCCTTTGTTTAAACACCTTTGCTATTCTCGTGTACAGTGTAATTACGAGTTTAAAGCATAGCGTAGGACAGCGTTAATTCGTAAAGGCTCCAATGTACGCGTCGTGAAAGCTTAGCATAAAATTGCTGATCTCTGGCTAAGTGTAATTACGAGTTTAAAGCATAGCGTAGGACAGCGTTAATTCGTAAAGGCTCCAATGTACGCGTCGTAAAAGCTTAGCATAAAATTGCTGATCTCTGGCTGAAGCTGAGCAGGGAAATGCGGTTCTCATATATTGAATTGTGCACTCGTTGAAGGCTTCAAATTGTATGTTCTGCGTGCAGTGCAACTACGCAGCGTCGTGCAACGACGAGAGCTTAAGCGGGACAATACTGACGGCGAAGTGCAAGACTGAGAGCGGCAACTACGAAACGTCGTCCATCAACTTGAACCAGCTCGTGAGCAACAACAATGGCAACCTGCAGTGCCCAGGCGGCGACTTCGGGGCAACTTGCTCAAGCATAGGCCTGAGCGGCGGAGACATCCTCACCGCCAACTGTAAGAACGAAGCCGGTGGCGGTATCAGCACCACCCTCAACCTGAACAATTGCATCAGCAACAACAACGGCGACCTCGTTTCGTGTGTCTAGCGTAGCCGCTGTATATATATATAGACGTACGAGTGTCGCTCGCGGCAGCCTCCCCTCCTTATAGTGTCTTTTCGCTGTGTTTCCTCTATTGTGCTGCGAATTTTAAATAAGTACCTGGTTTAATTTTAACATTGTTTGGAATAATTCCAAACAATCTCTCTCTCTCTCTCTCTCTTCCTTTTCTTCACGTCCTAGTGTTGAAAGTATTCCTCATTTTGCTTGAAGCTTGAACCATGTGATGAAGTTGTGTCTCTATCCTTTCCTATCTCTAACCCTTTCACTTTTCTCATGAAATACTCTGAATTGCTTTGCTTTCTTTGTAAATTTTTAAATCATAGCGTATACATCTATCTACATAAGGCTCATCTTTTTATCTTTTTTATGTGCTTGGATTAGAAAGCTAACTTATTCACTAAGGTGATGTGGCTTAGATTAGGTTTCTCAATAATTGGATACTGTTTTGTATGGTGTGAGAAACGTATGTGTGTATTGCAATATCATTTAGCACAAAATGACGATGAATACAAGCTTGGATTTGGATTATGTATGGTATAATGAAATACCCTCCCAAACTTCAGTAGCTCCAACTCCCTCACATATGTATTTTTATTGATTAGAGAAAAATTAGACCATTGGACCAGAGCAGCCAATAGTAAAATAATATTACCCATAGTCTTAGTAATATCACATTCTTACTTTGCACAAAATAAATAGGAGTGTTGATACACATGTAAACTATGCAATGATACTTGTATACAAGCCGAAATGGGACGTAAATTAAAACCATAAAAACCTAAACACTCCATAAATCACCTCTATCACTCTTTGCATGCCATTAACGAGTTCTCAATCAATAACCTCACGTTGTTCCACACTAGTCACCTACTCACAAAGACTTTTAAGCGTATTAGTTAGCACAATTAACTTAAATCCATTAGATAGTCCTAATATAAATGCTAGAAAATGACCAAACACAAATAGCCAATAATACTAGAGACATTAGTATAAACATGAAAATCAACCACAATACAAATCATCTAGGGTAGCATACTATCAATAACAATATCTTCACACTACTGTGGTAGGTAAGATCTAAAACCAACGCTAGTATCACAAATATTTATTATGGCATCACCCATAATACTCGCTAACTGGCATGGTACGTAGGGACCTCCAACTAAACCAAATGAGTATCACACCAATCATGCATTACATAATCTAGCTAGAAATCCCTAATTGAACAAAATGAGTATCATACCACTCATAACACTCCCCTCCCTCCCTGCCTCCCTCCCTCCCCCCCCCCCCCCTCTCTCTCACACACACACACAAACACGTGCACTCATGTACACACGATGACATGTATCTCTCTCTCTCTCCCCAGCCCACTATGTAAATCTCTGATTAATTTTCTCATAAGTTTTTTATTCATAAAGATTTACGTCACACATTTGTACAAATATTGTTGGTTGTATGTCTTGTTGTTGATTCATGCACTGTTATTAGAAAAATTAGAAAATTAATTACCTCTATTTTATTAGAAATTATGATTTGATTAATTATCTTCTTGTTATTAAGGAGAAGTAGTTTAATTTATGAGAGTTGTTTCAAATATTTTAATTGCACTATTGTAATCCTCAAAACTTACGTTCATGTTTGAGAGTAATGTAGTAAAAGATATCTGATTATATTGCTGATAGGGTTAATGGGAAAATCATCCCTTGAGACGGCATATAATTTGATTGGTTTGGTCTCTCGAAGTGGAACTAGTTCAGTGATGGGAGCTACCACCTTTTTCTCTTTGGCCAAGGAAGAGCCCATGAAGAAGTAAAATAGGCAAGACTATTAGAGATAAGAAGTAAATTAGGCAAGAGCACTGAAACAAATCTCTATTTGTGTTTGGCAGGCAAATAACGCCACTGTAGGGATACCTCAACCAGTGAAGGTGGATGGACTATCACGAGTGTGCCGAGATGAAAGAAAAGGGTCTATCTGGGGGTGTATAGAATTAATTAGGTGGAGCGGTTGACAAAAAGAGGGTTTTGTCCTTGCCAAGGAGGTGAGGGTGGAGGAGCCTCTCACTAATCAGTAATGATTTTGGTATAGATGATATGGTTGAAACCAGTGACCTAATCATAACCGTTTATTCTCGATAAATATGCCGTGACCTTGCGGGGATCTAGTTGCCTACCCTCTCGGAAGAGGGTCTCTATAAACATGGAATGCATTCGAATGATGCAGGTATTGGGTTTGCATTTAAATGATCTTTGTTCTCTTATAGTTGCGTACCCTCTTGGAAGAGGGTCTCTGTAAACATCGAATGCATTCAAATGAGGGTTTCAATCAAGGTATTGGGGTTGCAAGTTTCAACAACTGTCTGCGGTAACGCCAAAGGAGCTTCAACGCCTGTTCTCTTTTGACTTTGGGTACCAATTGAGAATAGACCTAGGTACGTACGTGTAGCGACTTGTTGGTTGGTATCTCAATCAACCTGTCGGCCACTATTTACCCTGAGTAGGGGGGGGGGGGGGGGGGGGGGGGGGGGGGGGGGGGGGGGGGCAACTAATCGAAATAAGGACCTTTATGTTTCAAAATCTCTTTATAACTAAAATATAGGAAAAATCATTCCTTAAGCACGATGGAGGTAGGGGAGATAGCCCAGTAGTAAGGGCTCTTGCCCTGCACCGAGATGGCCTGGGTTCAATACCTGCCCCCTACTCTTGCATGCCTAATGGCATGTGGTCGATATATCTATTCCCACACTAAAAAGAAAAAGAAACATATCCCTCACAATACAAAAAATAAAGGCTACTTCAAATCTCAATCCGTTTTTCTTAATTATGGTCAGTATAGATAAATTAGATTGCCGCTTTTTTAACCTTGGAAGGGGGAGTAATTTAGTGCTTTGGTTTCTTTAGTAAAAGGCAAAGAAAATTTTGTGACACACCAAATTGAAGCCTGAGCCTGGAGGACTTTGTTAGGAATTGTTGCCTTCTTGTCCCGAGCTCCACGTTGTTCTGATGAAGTTCTCGTATTTACAGGCACACTACCTATTGTATATCTTATATACTTCATATCATAAGCTAAAGTTTCTACATCCACGCTTCATTTATAAAAGCTACAAGAAGCTGCCTACTCTACCATCAATAGACATGCTTATTAGCAGTTCAAAGCATACCTTAGAACAAGGTTTCATGCTTTTTGTTTACACATCTTATTTACGAGATGGAGAGGTATAGACTAAGACAGCATTGTATTTTTCTCTTAGCTCTATGTCTTTCTCTTTTCTTCTTCTTTTTCTTCTTCTTCATGAGATCTTATTGCAATATTCCTAGTCATATACGAGAGTCTTACCTAGCTACACACATACACCATACTACTCACCCCACACACACACACACCCGAGTACTATAAGGGGGCACCACCTTTCCAAATATTGGCCATTTTGTAGGTAATAGAAAAGTTGTAGATGAACCCCACAAGTTAGTCACTCGGCTGACTCGCGCTGTAGCCTTGGTAAAACTTGGCATCACAAGCTGAGTCATGATCTTTGATCTCCATATGGTAGCCATCATCCTTGAGAGTTGACTACACTCTAGAAGAAAAACTAGCTTATGGTAGGATAATTCTATCGAGGTACAGATTAAGTTAGCATTGTATTTTTATCTTAGCTCTATGTCTTTCCCTTTTTTTCCCCCTTCTTCTTCTTCGTGACATATTATTCCATTCCTAGTCCCACACAAGAATTTCACATGGCTACACACATATACCATACTACTCACCGCGCACACACACACAACTGAGTACCATAAGAGGGCACCTTTCCAAACATTGGTCATTATATAGGTAACAGACATCAAGCCATGAGGAGATGAATCCATCAACTTAGTCTTTTGTCATTGGAGTGGAAAATAGGTCATTACATAGCTTTCGTAAAAACGGGGCATCGCAAATTGAGTCATGATCTTTGATATCCATGTAAACAACCATCATCCCTAAGAGTCTGTTATCCTCTGAGATTGGCAAAGTATAGCTCCACCAAGGTATAGACGAAGATAGTGTTCTATTTTTCTCTTAGGTTTATGTCTTTCCCCCCCTTTCTTTTTCTTCTTCTTCTCATGAGGTCTTATTCAATTCCTAGTCCTACACGAAAATCACCTGACTACACATTTACCCCATAATACTCACCGCACATACACACATCCGAGTACCATAAGGGGATACCACCGTTTCAAATATTGGCCACTTTTTAGGCAATGGACAGTTATGAGATAAGCCCCACAAGTTAGCTGTTCGGCCGCAGCCTATGTGCCCACCTGCACACTGAACACACCTTTAGTATGAGGTGTTCCTAAGAGGGTTTTAACCTAGGACCTCCTAGTAGAAAGTCCAAAGCCTTATCAACTAAGCTACTGCCTTGGGGACAATGCCTTTCCCTGTTAATTTCTCATACATGGTACATGAGATTGATGTGTAATGCAACTTTGGACTTGCTACATGCTAAACTTGTCAAAGAAGAGGGTGGAAGCAAGCACTAGGATGATCGAAAGATGATGGCTGAAGGTATGCAGATGGCAGCCTATGTGCCCACCTCCACAGAACACACCCTTAGTATGAGGTGTTTCTAAGAGGGTTTTAACCAAGGACCTCCTGGTAGAAAGTCCAAAGCCTTATCAACTAAGCTACTGCCTTGGGGAGAATGCCTTTCCCTGTTAATTTCTCACACTTTGTACATGAGATTGATGTGTAATGCAACTTTGGACTTGCTACAAGCTAAAATTTAACATATGATAACACCCCTTTACAACACACTACTACATATCAAGGCCCTAGCATTTTTGGCAAAGGAATGCATAAATTAATCACTTACCAAAGCTACTAACAACATATTAATTTTTTTATCTTACAAGCATTACTACAAGAACCATTGCATAGAGACACTTTGTAGCGCATCTGTAACATGGATGTACACAAGAAATATTCACACTCTTGTATGCTAAATATTTCAAATCCCACCCTTCCATTCCTGCAACTATGGATAAAACAAGAAGGGCCTCAATAATAAATAGATGTTGCACTTAACCAAGACCATCCCCCATGCTTTACTATTCCAAAACTAATGTGTTGAGGTTATTTATGAAAGATATTTAAGTTTAAAATAATAAAACTCAGTGAGTCTTAAGAACTTTATTCTTGTCAAGTAGTATAAGAATGTTGTATGTAATTTTTCTCTTTTTTTATTAGATGCTTCTATCCCAAAAGAGGTGAGTTCATTAACCTCTTTGTTAATGTATATAAATTTGATCTTTGTTGATTTCTTTTTTTCCTATTTGTTACAGATTTGCTGTTTCTTTTGTTTTTTTATCACATTTGGATGACTAAGGGGGCTAAGGCCTTTGAGGCTCCCTATTCTTTTACCTAATTAACACTAGTTTGGTAATAGGACATAAAAGTGTCCGTGGACATATTTATGTCATCATTACCAACCAACTTTATGGATTTATTTGGAACACATAGATAGTGAAAATCAAAGGTTTTCTTTTTTCATATCATCAAGTACATAGTGAAGGAATATTGGCTTTTTGTGGGATCACATTGGTTACCTTTAGGATTTTTAATTTCATAAGAATTCATAGGCCAAATTATAGTTGTAATGCAGAGTTGTTTGGACTATATTTGAATCAAAGGCTTTAAATAGCCAATTTCTCCTTGCTTTCCAAAGTTTTTGGATATGCATTGCTTCAAAAATAGATATGGTGTGATACAATCCATCATAGGCTTGAAAATCAATTAGAACTCCAAACTTTAGGTCTTAATGAAAATTCTAAGGTATTTAGTGATCTTAAAAAAATTAAACTTTAAGGATTTTTAAAGCTAATCAGATAATCATAGACTAGGACCAAATCTTGCATGCATGTTCTATACAATGTTATGCTTTCTTGATGCATTTTGTGAGAGCTAATCACATATACAGCTATCCTTTTAGGCACTTTGTTTTAGACGAGAGTTTATAAATTTCGAACCATATTCATTACTATAGAAAAAGAGACCACTTCACACATTTTTAAACATCTCATAAGACTTTATTTGGAATATCTAGTTATTTTATATAATAATAAATAAATTTTCATAAGTTTCTCACCAGATGATCGAAATATAAGCAAGGATTCATATATTTTGTTTTATTATCAATGCAATTTTTAAAGTTAAAACTATCACCGTGTTTTATAGCCACCTCATTTGCCAAATGTACTAGAAGGTGTAATTGAGTTGTAAGTATGCTTCTTGGAAAGCTTTCTTCAATAATACACACCACCTCAATTGACTCAACTCGAGCCTTCTCAATGGAATCTTGATGAATCCCCTTTCACACTATCCACCTATTCAATAAAGTAAGAATTGATAAATTAAAGAAGAATAGATAATTTCAAAGGCGCTATATATTGTATACCAAAAGCACAAATAAATACTTTTGATTGAAACTCACCTTGCCAGTCCAACTAATTTCTAGATGGCATTCCGAGCTTTCTCTTCATATTAGAAATATGAGCTAGTGAAATCAATTGATAAAAACAACAAAAGATCAATATAGAGTCCACACAACATAAGCCGAGGAGTCCCCAAAAAATAGATATATTTATATACGTACCAGCATCTTCTTGTGCCAATCATGTAATCTGAGACCATACAATTAATGCTCACCCTTCTTCTTTGTTATGTAAATGCATCCTTTAATGTACTTAGTCAATAAGCATATTGCACTACAAGAAGGATAACCCGGTGGCACATCCTATTAGAGTTCAATTTCAGTGTGCGAAAAGGCTCACAGCATGTGCATTCCAATCACTTATCACGCATCTCCAATGAAGAACCACCGGTTGGAGTAGACGAACAACCTGACACGCTACTATTCAAACTCTACGTTGTTTTGGAACGGGCCGAAGAGATTGCCCATTATTTGGCTACTGGTTTGAAACCCAATAGAGACTCCTCAATCAAGATAGAGAGAGCATGGTGCCTTATCAAAAAGGTACCGCTCCTTACCAATTAAATGTAGGGTTATGCCAAGATAGGATCATGAGGCACAATCCTTAGGAATTCGAATCTGTTGATGTCCTTGAGCAAGCCCACGCAGGCGAACCTGAACAAATATTTCTTGGCAGACACCACCGTAAAAAAAAGTTCTATTAGTGGGTTTGTGATGGCCCACTATGTTCAAAGATGCAGCTAAATTTGTGAAAGTCTTTGATGAATATCAACAATTTGTTGAGGTCCACAACCATGATAAAATTCCCTTGCACTTTGTAGTGTCTCTATAACCATTTGTTAAAAGATGGGGCAATACCATCATACCCATTCACGACATCTACCATGCGGGTGAAACTTTGGGTGTGGAGTGGAATAGCCCCCATAGATCCATGTACAAAGTTTTATCCCCATCAAAATTTAGATGGGTGTGATGTTTTATCCAAACTCGCACTTTTTTGTAATGGGCACTATGCAATTAAGAGAGGGTGTGCCTACATACCATTACACCCACCCAGAGTCTCTGATAGTTGGGGGTGAAACTTTAGGAGTGGGGAGGACTAGCCCCATGGACCCACTTGCAAAGCCCCATCAAACATTGAGTGTGTGTGATGTTCTACCCAAACCCGCTATTTTTTGCATACACGACCCCTTTTGGGAACTATGAAAAAAAGTGTGGGTGACACCACATTGCCACACCTATCTTGCATCCGAGATGCGGTGAAAGTTTACGAGGGGGGTGAAAAGCCACATAGACCCCGAGTTGTTGCGAAGTCTCAACCCCATCAAATGCTGGATGGGTTTTATGTCCTACCAAGCCCCCTCTTTTTGCATAGTGTACCCCTTGGGCACTATGTAAAAAAGAGCGGGTGGAAACACACCGTCACACCCATTTTGCATCGAATGGCATAAAACTTTGTGAGTGGGGGAGAGCACACCCATGGACCTACTTTCAGAGTTTCGGTCCCATCAGGAGACGATGCAAATGGGTATGAGGTTTTATCTAAAGGTGCTCTTTGTTTCACAGTGGACCCATTCTTGGCACCAAGCAATAAAAGGGCCTTCACACCTATCCAATATTCAAGAATCTTTCACAAAGAGATAGAATAATGAGAGTTGACGATGTTCTCTGAGACACACCTATATTCCAAATTAGGTTAGTGGCAAGATGGAGTTATGAAATTTCTTAGTTCTTAAGCCATGGATATGGAGGAGTCAATGTCCTTAAAAACAAAGAGACAATTGACTCACCTTTCGTTGGCCAATCTTGATGCTTGCTTCTTGGACATCTTGAAATCCCAGAATGAGCAAATGCTCTCGAACATCTCCTAAGCTCCATTCATTGCTTGTATTGACCACCTCAATAATTGAACCATTAGGAAGAGTCACAGATAAATCTATGGGTGTATCCACACCCTCACTTGATTCTAAGGGAACCCACTCCCCATTCTTCTTCATCCATCATTCATAGAAAAATCGAATGAAGAATCCTTCCCTTCCAATGGTGTTCCAAACACCACGGTTAAGAACTCGATGTGGACCTGCGGCACTTTTGGTTGCATATAAACCCAGTCTTTCACCCTAAATGGATGCCCGATCCACTCATCTTCATCATTTGTAGTGTTGTAGAGAAGGTATTCAAAGATGGAATCACTTGGTCTCTTACTAGAGATAGGCATAACGAGATGTATGGGTGAAGAAGAGTGAGGAAAAGAGAGGGCACAATAGCTTAAGAAATGATTAAAGAAATAGAAGATTAAAGTTTGGTATGGGTGAGTAAGAGAGAGCAAGATGAGATTAGGGAGAGTACAGTAGCTTTACAGATGATTAAGAAATAATAAAAGATTAAAAAAGCCTGTAGAAGAGGATTAGAGAGAGATTAAGAGCTTAGAGAGCTGAAATGTGCTTGAAAAATGGGTTTCGCACCATAGAATATGAATAGATAGCCTTTTTTGAGGTAAAAACACCTTTTTCGAGGGAAAAACAAAATTTTAAATTTTAAGCTTTTTTTGGCTGAGCTGCACTTTTTTATTTAAAAATGTTGGCCCATGTTAGTTCAAAAAGGAGTTTTGACCCTTGCCTTGAACTTTGGTGTGACCTCTAGAGAGAGAGGTGAAAGATAGGGAGACCAAGCTAAGAAATGTAATAACTACCCTATATTTTAGTAAAGCTAGTGGATAGAATGTGACATCTAGAGAGAGGTGGAAGATAGGGAGACCAAGCTAAGAAATGTAATATAGTCCATTTTCTCCCTAATGTTTCAACAACGCTTTTTTTGTTGGGATATCGTGGATTTTGTTCTCTACTTTGCAGTGTAATTTTGCTGCGAGAACAGTGCTATTAACAGTGAAATTTTGCTGCTCCATAGCGTTTATAGTAGCGAAATTCCACTGCTGTGAGTAGTGCCTTTAGTAGCAAAATTTCACTACTATACTGTGATTTTGCTACTGCTGCACAGCAAAAATAATAGCGAAATTATGTTGCTATTTTTATTGCATGAAATTCCAAAGAGTTGTTGGATGCTGAATTTTAAAAATATATATCACATACACATAGAAAATGTTATATAGTTTTAAAAAACATCTATTAAAACCCTTGGAGCCATGTTTCGAGCAAAAAAAAAAGATAGTTGAAAACTTTAGAGAAGAGAAACAATATCAAGATCATGAATCTATCCCATCTTGTAATAAATCCATATGTGTTGCTTCATCAATGTTTATATCTAATGGAAGCTCGATGAAATAATCGGGTTCCATATCAATATCAATATCACTATCATGATCCAATGAACATTGTCATGATTGATAGGTGACTCATCATCTTCTTTCCGATTGATGTTCCTCATGCTCTTCATCGCCCCATCGAAAATGTTTTCTTCATTGTCTTCTTCCAATGAGCTGATTTGAGGTAGTACTCGCATCGCATCCAAAAATTTGGCCTCCACATCTTGATCTTGAAATATATGTTTTGAACGAGGGGAAACTTGTATAACATACCACCACTTTGGATCAATTTGATCGGCGTGAAACACAACCTAATATGACAAAGCAAAGGGGTTACACTTTTATTATGCTACATCAAGATTTAATTTGGGATTGGTTGGGTTACTAACCTGTTGTTGACAGTGTTGAGGTAGTAGGAAGGTATCTTTCTCATCATTTCAAAACTTGGTGGAATAAATTTGAAAGAACCCATTTGGATGTTTCTTCACAATTGCTTGAGCACTTCTATATATCACCTTGAACCATTTGACATCAAAGATTAATAGACTAAATGCTCTAAATCCAACCTCAAGAATATCCTGAATAGTTTCACTTAGGTCAATAGGTAATAGGCTTTATGCATAGCCTTATGCCTAGGCTATGCATAGCCTTATGCCTAGGCTATGCATAGGCCTATTGCAAGAGGGCTTATGCATAAGCTCTATGCAATAGGTATATGTATAGCTTTATGCATAGGCTATTGCAATAGGGCTATGCATAGGCCCTATGCATAGCCTTATTCATAGGACTTATGCATAGGCTATTACAATAGCACTATATGCAAAGGCCTTATGCAATAGGGCTTATACATAGCCTTATGCATAGGGCTATTACAATAGCACTATATGCAAAGGCCTTATGCAATAGGGCTTATACATAGCCTTATGCATAGGGCTATGCATACCTATTGCAATAATGCTATGCATAGGCCTTATGCATAGCCTATGCATACCTATTGCAATAATGTTATGCATAGGCCTTATGCATAGGCTTATTGCAATAGGCCTTATGCAATAAGGATATGCATAGGACTTATCCATAGTGCTTATGCATAGCCTTATGCATAGGCTATGCATAGGCTTATCCATAGTACTTATGCATAGCCTTATGCATAGGCTATGCATAGGGATATGCATAGGGCTATACATAGCTATTGCGATAAGGCTATGCATAGGCCTTATATAATAGGCCTTATGCATAGGCTTATTGCAATAGCCCTATGCTATGCATAGCCTTATATATAAGGCTATGCATAGCTATTGGAATAAGGCTATGCATAGGCCTTATGCAATAGGGCTTATGTATAGGCTTATTGCAATAGCTATGCATAGCGTATACATAGCATATGCATGGGTATGCATAGCCTATACATAGCATATTCATAGGGTATGCATATGCATGGGTATGTATAAGGTATGCATAGCGTATGCATAGCATATGTATAGGGTATGCATAGGCTATGCATAGCATATGCATAAGCTATGCATAGGGCTTCTGCATAGCGTATGCATAGGTCTTATGCATAGGCCTTATGCATAGTGCTTATAAACTAATGAGTTAATGTTTGGATTTATTATGATAATGTTTTGTATGTATATAATTGGTTGCAGCTAGAGGAACAAATGGGCAAAGTTATAGGGTAGATATACTTGTTGTTGGTGGGTGGTGGTGGACGAAGCCGTTGTCAAAGGTTTGGAAGTAGGATTCCCAGCTTGATATTTTTTAAACCCTAGAGTAATAGGAGCCTACCTCTCTCTCTCTCTGTCTCTCTGTCTCTGTCTTTGTCTCTCTCTCTCTCTCATACTGTAACATAAAAAGACAAAGCGTTTGTTTCCTAGCATACACATGGTTGCACACAGTGCTCTCTTCCCTCGTCCTATCATGTGTCTCTTCTCTCCTTTTTGCTTAAAATAGATAATATAGAAAAATATGTAGATATAAAAGTCATGAACTTGCATGTTGCTATAACACATACAATGAATGTTCCTACATGTGTGTGTTGGTTGATAGCTAGTGGAACAAATGGGCAAAGGGATGGGGTAGATATACTTATTGACAGTGCAGTGGACAAAGCCATTGTCAAAGGTTTGGAAGTAAGATTCGCAGGTTAATATTTTTCAAATCCTAGATAGTAGGAGCCTACCCCACTCTCTCTCTCTTCTCTCTCTTACTGTAGCACAAAAAAACAAAGCATTCATTCCCTACTGTACACAGTGACTGCACACAGTGCTCACTTCCCTTGTCAGTGCAATGGACAAAGCCATTGTCAAAGGTTTGGAAGTAAGATTCCCAGGTTGATATTTTTCAAATCCTAGAGTAGTAGGAGCCTACCCCAGTCTCTCTCTCTTCTCTCTCTTACCATAGCACAAAAAAACAAAGCATTCGTTCCCTACTGTACACATGACTGCACACAGTGCTCACTTCCCTTATCCTAGCATGTGTCCCTTCTCTTCTCTATGATTAAAATAGACAGTATAGAAAAAGATATAAATATAAAAGCCGTGAACTTACACGTTGCTATAACACATACAATGAATGTTTCTACATGTATGTGTGTCTCTATCTATGTTATATATACGTATGTGTGTGTGTCTCTCTCTATATTTAGTTTCTATATTAACATGTACTTAATATGTGTGTGTACCCACACACATATGTATACACATATGTGTGTGTACACACACACATATGTATACACATGTATACATATATGTATATATATATGTGTGTGTGTGTGTGTGTGTGTGTGTGTGTGTACGTATGTATATTTGTATATATATATATATACATATATGTATATATGCATAAACATTTATATACATAAATACATACAGACATATATATATATATATATATATATATGTATGTATGTATATACACATATACACACACATAATGGGGACATACCACAAACCAAACACCACATATTTGCAAAAAAAAATTGTTAAAACAATAAGCAATCAATCTTAGTAATTATCTTGAGCACGTTCTATAGCTTGCCTTAATAGTGAATTGAGCAACTATTGTGTCAATCCTCTCCAATACTATTTGCAACAACAAATAAACTTAGTTAGAGCAAGCAACGAAAACTAATTGTACTCTTTTTATTTTCCCTATGCATCTTTTTCTATTACTAACACATGCTATTTTACATTCTATGTGTTCGTTATATATATATATTTATATATATATTTATATATAAATGTATTAATATATGTAATATTGGATAAAAACTAGCATTCATTGCACTATGTATATATATATATATATATATATATATATATATATATAGTACAATGAATATATACATATATATATACACATTGTATATATATATATGTATGTATGTATGTATGTATGTAGTGTATATATATATTTATGTATAAATATATTAATATATGTAATATTACGCAAGAAATTGGATTCATTATACTATATATATATATATATATAGATAGTACAATGAATACATACCTATATATATACACTACACACACACACACACACATGTAGTGTATATATATATTTATATATAAATATATGTAATATTAGGCAAAAACTTGCATTCATTATACTATATATATATATATAGTATAATGAATATATAGATTATCTATATACACTACATATATATATGTGTGTGTGTGTAGTGTATATATGTACATATCTATGTCTATCTATCTATCTATCTATCTCTTTCTCTCTCTCTCTATATATATATATAGATATATATGTGCATGTGTGTATATATACAAAACCAAAAATAATTCTACTCTCTCTCAAGAGAGAGAGAGAGAGAGAGAGAGAGAGAGAGAGAGAGAGAGAGAGAGTAGAATAAATGTTTTGTTTATATTTAAAAGAATATCACATATATATACATATATATGTATATATTTGTATATATATATATATATATATATATATATACACACACACACACACACACACACACACACACACACACACACACATATTTACAAATGTGTATTTGATTATCTCTCTCCCTCTTGATATGTATGTGTGTGTGTATGTATGTACGTATGTATATATGTATATATACATATTAAGAAAACATATGTACATATACATACATATTTATGTGAATGTGTATGTATGTATACATATGAAAAAAAAAGAAAATCACTTTTTCCCAATCTAATTGTACTCTTTCTCTCTCTCCCTCTTCTCTCATTCCTCTCTCTCTCTCTCTCTCTCTCTCTCTCTCTCTCTCTCTCTCTTTTTTTTGAGAAAGGCACATGTTCTGTATTACTGAGTATAAAAACCCCCGAGAGTGCCAAAAAGAGAGGCCTGCTCCCGGGTTATACAAAACGCCCGTAGGCAAATCTGGAAATGAGATACACGGCTGCCCAAACGGCAAAGAACCGAAAAGGCACATGGCCTCCTAATAACTAAACAAACTGAAAAAACTGTAGCCTTTGAAGACAAATACACGGCTGCACAAGGCATAGAACCAAAACGGCACAAGGCCAACTGTAAAGCTGTAAAGACGAAGGGAAACCAGAGGAAAAAAACCCCTCCAGAAGAGGGTAAGAGGTGGAGAGGAGGACAGCTGGAACTCTGGAACTCTGAAAAATCGGCACCTCCAGGCGGGCAGCAGCGGCACCACGAAGTAAGTGGTGGGGGGGCAACTGTAAGCTACCCGAAACCGCCAAGCTGCAACAAGAGCTCAGCACTGCGAAGTAGACCGAAGCCACCAGGAAAGAGGATGAGCGAGAAGAGGCACCAGAGGCCATGGAGAGGAACAGGAGCAGGAGCCAACAGCCAATGATGGAAGGAAGCCCGGAGGAAGAAAACCGATGAAGAGGACAGGAGGTCTGTATCCACCACCAGACAAAGTGCAAGGAAGAGGACCAGTTGGAGAGGCCAGGACCAACTGAGCTTGCCAGGAACTCAGAAGGGTGAGGAGAGGGAAACCCCACCGCCAGTCAACAGGGGCCAATCCACCAAACGGGGGATCCACCACAGCAGGGACCCAACAGGCACAAGCCAGACACACAAGACAGCCACACAGCACAACGCACACTCACACACTCAACACGATGAATACAGGAGCCGGGACACCGATCAAACACACCCACACAAACAGGAACACCCACAGAATCGCAGACCCACACACACACGCACACACACACACGCACACACACACACGCACACGCACACACACACACACACACACACACACACACACCCGCAAGCACCCCACAAGGCACAAACCTATACTACACAACTCACACAACCCAACACCCTCCCAAAACCCTAGCCATACCGATGCAGATGCAGCCCGTGCGACCCCGGAGCACTGAAGGTGGGGCGGAATGGAAGGCAACGGCAGAGGGGAGGGGAGAGGATGCGAGGAAGGAGCAAGCTGCGCAGAAGAGGCAAACGCACACACACAAACCCGCAGACCCACACACACACACACACACGCACGCACACACACACAAACCCACAAGCACCCCACAAGGCACATACCTATACTACACAACTCACCCAACCCAACACCCTCCCAAAACCCTAGCCATACCGATGCAGACGCAGCCCGCGCGACCCCGGGGCACTGAAGGTGGGGCGGAATGGAAGGCAACGGCGGCAGAGGGGAGGGGAGAGGAGGCGAGGAAGGAGCAAGCTGTGCAGTAGAGGCATACGGAGCGCAAGGGGGAAGCGGCACGAGTCTGCAGGAAAAAACAAAGGCGCGAATCTGCAGGGGGACCCGATGGTGCGAGGGGAGGATGGGCGAGCACCCGCGCAGGTGTGCAGAATCAGAAGCAGCAGGGCTGGATGGAAGAAGAGCGTGGCGGCATGAGGAGCTGGGAGCCCATCGCTAGGGCTCCTGCTCTCTCGCTCTCTCTCTCTCTCTCTCTCCCCTTGTTTTTATCTTTAATTATTTTCTCTCTCTCTCTCTCTCTCTCTCTCTCTCTCTCTCTCTCGTTCTTCCTTTTTTCTATTCATGTAAAATAAAAGAAATAAGATTTCTTTTAAATGGAAAGACAAAAATAAAATTTCCTAATATAATTCTACTCTCTCTCTCTCTCTCTCTCTCTCTCTCTCTCTCTCTCTCTCATTTTCCAATCTACTTCCACTCTTTGTCTTTCTCTCTCTCTCCCTCTCCCTCTTCTCTCTCTCACACATATATATATGTGTATATACACACACACACACACACACATATACATATACATGTGTATATGTGTATGTATACACACATACACACACACACATGGATACATATATACACATAGACACATGTATATGTGGATATGTGTTTGTTTGTGTGTACACACACATATATATAGATGTGTGTGTGTGTGTGTATATATATATATATACATATATGTATTTGATTATCTCTCTCCCTTTCCATATGTGTGTGTGTGTGTGTACGTACATATGTATGTATATATGTATCTACACATCAAAAAAATATATGTACATATACATACATATTTATGTGAATATAGATGTATGTATACATACACAACTAAATGAAAAAAATTCTTTCCCAATCTAATTCTACTCTTTCTCTCCCTCTTGATATGTGGGTGTGTATGTACGTACGTATGCATGTCTTGTTAGGCCCGATAATTTATTTGTGATTGCTCCCCCTAAAATGAATGTCTTTTTTTCGGTCCTTTTTCCAGAGACACTCTTTACGTACATACGTATGTATATATGTATATATACATATTAAAAAACATATGTATATATACATACATATTTATGTGCATATGTATGTATGTATATATGTATAGATGTATGTATACATACATTAAAAGTTGAAAGTCATTTTTCCCAATCTAATTGTAGTTCACTCTCTCCGTCTTCTCTCATTCACCCCCCCTCTCTTGTTCTCCCTATTTTATATTTATTTAAAATAAAAGAAAGAACATTTCTTTTAAATGAAAAGACGAAAATAGTTTTACCCAATCTAATTCTACTCTTTCTCTCTCTCCCTCTTCTCTCATCCCCCCCTCTCTCTCTCTCTCTCTTACACACGCACACACACGCACACACACATATACATACACATGTGTATATGTGTATGTAATTTACACATATACACATACACACATGTATATGTGTGTATATATATACACTCATATATACATGTATATATGTATATATATACACACATGTGCGTTTGTGTGAGAGAGGGAGAGAGAGAGAGAGTGTGTGTGTGTGTATGTATATATGTATATATACATATATGTGTGTGTGTGTGTGTGTGTGTGTGTGTGTGAGAGAGAGAGAGAGAGAGAGAGAGAGAGAGAGAGAGAGAGAGAGAGAGAGAGAGAGAGTGTATGTATGTATATATAGATACTAAAAAAATATATGTACATATACATACATATTTATGTGAATATGTATGTATGTATAGATGTATGTATACATACATAAAACAAAAGAAAATCATTTTTCCCAATCTAATTCTACTTTTTCTCTCTCTCCCTCTTCTCTCATTCCCCCCCTCTCTCTCTTGTTCTTCCAATTTTCTATTTATTTAAAATAAAAGAAAGAACATTTCTTTTAAATGAGAAGACAAAATTAGTTTTTACCAATCTAATTCTACTCTTTCTCTCTCTCCCTCATCTCTGATCCCCCCCTTTCACTCTCTCTCTCTTTTAAATAAAAATAAAACATTTATTCTACTCTCTCTCTCTCTCATTTCTGAATCTACTTCTACTCTTTCTCTCCCCCTCCCGCTTCTCTCATTTTCTCCCCTCCGACGCTCTTGTTTTACCTTTTTTCTATTTATTTAAAATAAAAGAACATATGCACATATATGTGCATAAGCATGTATGTATGTAGATAGAGATGTATATGTGTATATACATATATGCATGTAAGGTATATAGAGATGTATATACATATATACATAAATGTGTATATGTACACACACTCTACACACACATCTATATATATATATATATATACATATATATATATAGAACTGTTGTGCAGCTTCCTAGCTCTTCGTGCAGTTTCCCACCTCATTGCTCATTGCCTAGCTCATCACCCTCAGCCCAGCTCATCACCCTCAACCCAGCACGCCCTCAGCCGACCCATCTGCAGACACCATCACCGCACCCATAGAGCTGACCGGATGTTGTAGAGAGGAAAACAAGGCATCTGCAATGCTTATCACCTTCCCTTGCGCGCTCTCAAAACCGACCGGACGCTGCAGAGCAAAAAACAAGGCCTCCTGGAGTTTGGAGGTACTCGGGCATGCTGCTGTGCTGCTTGCAAACTAGCTCTGCTGCTCACCACACTGCTACTCACCCATCGTTGTCGGGCGAGGTCACCAGCACAATTTTTAGCATCTATATTTAATGTTGAAAAGTAAGAAACACTTAGAGGACATAAAAGATTAAGTTTGGTCACAAATTTAGTAATTTAGATATGTCAATTTTGGGACTTTTTATGCATGTTTTGTGGTGTCATCTGTAATTGATTTATATTCTATACTTAACCATGCTAGATAATGTATAAGAGGGTCATAGTGAGTAGTCTAGCCTAAAGGAAACTCATATAGGGGTTTTCATAGTAAATATAACTACAACGAACGTCCGAACGAGGCCCGAACACCAAGTTGACCCTTAGTTTTCAGTAATGGCCTCGTATGAGAGTGTAGATAACTTTATTTATTAGAGAGATGTATTAAAGAAAGTTATTTCATCACAGGACGAGCAAAGTCCGTGTTTAGATAATTGGAAGATTTCGCATGGGGTTTCTAGTGTTTTTATGACACCATTTCTAGTGTTTTTTTTAAAAAAAAACGTATCTTCTCTAATTTGGTTTGAGTTCATTTTTTTCAAAGGGATTTTCTATGTTAAACGATTTTATGTATGATAATCTACTAATTCTCGTGGATTGTTGTTTTTTGGGGACTTCTTCCAAAGCCTTGAGGATTTTTTCTGTGCAGGATAGAGAGAGAGAGAGAGAGAGAGAGAGAGAGAGAGAAAAAGAGAGATTTTGACATTCGGGCCAGCCATCCTTAGACAGAGAACACCAAGTAGAGAACGTGATTTATGCCCTCTGAGAGCCATTTGGTAGAACCCAGAGAGGATGAGATTTACTAGCGGCATACTCGAGATAGCCGTGACATCCAGCGTGGTGGTTGGGTGGATGGGCATCGGGAGAAAGGCCCTATTAGCTAGATCTTTTGTTGGTGATTCTCTCTCTAATTTTCAGATTTTGTATTGACGAATATTATTGTTACTTTGGATTTGTAAACGATTATGTTTTATTGAAAATATCTTCGTTTTCTGAAGTATGACGTGATTTTTCTGTAAGTTTTAAGAAATTTTGTGCTAGATCATGGAACATAATATGGCTACGTTTCATTTCGCTACCTACATCGTCTTTTGTTTTGTTCGTGTTTTCTTTTTATTTTCATGTTTTTTGTTTTGTTTTTGAATAAAATAAATGAACTTATATATATACATATATACATAAACATGTATTTTTCTAATTCACATACACACGCAAATAGAAGAATATAAGAATATACATATTATATATATATGTAGTTCGAACTGACACTGATTGGTGAGCTGGGCGTGTTAGTCTGAGCGTGACATTCATGCTGCATGGGGAGCCACGGCATGGTAGTGTGGCGAGTGCCTATCGCGTGGCAGGCTTCCCATAAGGAATATAGAGAAGAAGAAGAAGAAGAAGAAGAAGGACGAGGAGGGATAAGCTTTATTTGGGGGTTAATGTTCTTGGAAAAGGTCCGTTAATTTAAAGGCCCTCTCTTTTTTTTGCAGTTATTACGCATTCGTTACCCTTTAATGATAGTTAGCATTTTCTTAGGAAGTGTGAATAGATATTAGATCCGGTTGCCAACTGAGTAGATACGAGATGGTCCAAGCTAGACGTGGTAGATCTGCGTGCATGTGGACTGCCAACAAGCGGCCACAATTGGCAAGACCCGTCGACGCAGAAGCGCCTTTTTCCACCGGCACTTATTGCATGAGCCACTTGGATCTCTAAATCACCTTAATGAAAAGCAGGTAGACGAGCTTTCCCGGCCAATACACTTGGATTTCTACATCAGGTAAATGAGGAATCGTCTAACTTTTAAAAACAAAAGCAGCACGGCTTGTTGCACCTCCGGCCTCCCTGGACGCTTGTTAACAAAATTTAGCTTCGCACCAAATTTGAAGCTGACCGTGTGCATGTTTTACATGCGTTCTGTGATGAGGGTTTCAAAAGCAGCAGGGCCTGCAAAGAAAATTTGGGTTTGCGCCAAATTTGAAGCTAACCGGCGAGGCCCTTCTTGTGTGGACATGCTTGCATGTTTTACATGTGTTATGTGTCATTTGGAACCGTCCGTCTATAATCACACTGCCTATGGTATGCATTCTGTGTCATTTGCAAAAAGGTTATGGTACTAGTCACCATGTGCGGTAACACTTGTTGGATGTGTAGATTACTTTTTTGATCATGGTGGGATTTCAGATGAGGTGGGAGGTGAATTAACTTTTAAGTTCTTTGAACATTCATCGTGTTGGACATTAAAGCGATGGGACTACCCCTTGATGGGGGTAAGATGTTCAAACCCAAGTGGCATGCATCTTGTAATATACATATATGTAATTATATATACTAGTGTGGCAACTTGTGCTTCACACGACTTTTGAGAATTCCAAATTCAAATTCTACCCAAACCTCTTCCTCCCTTTCTCGAACCTCCAAATTCTTACCACGTGGTAACTTTGTCAAAATCTTTCTTTATACAATATAGAAGATGTATATTTGCATATTTTTATTCTTGTTAGAAGTATATGCACCATGATTGATGTTTTTAGGCAAAAGAAAAAAATCCATCTCCACCTTATAAACTACACACACAATTAAAGGCCTTGTTTCCACAGGTGACACGGGGATTTTGGTTGGGAGCTGGCTACCAACTACGTTGTTACATTGGCTGAAACCTAGAAACCTAAAAAACCCTAATCTCGTTTACACAACTTTCTATAATCTACCATCTTGCCTATCATATACTTAGTGCTCACAATATACATCTTGCCTATCATATACTTTCTATAATCTACCATCTTGCCTATCATATACTTAGTGCTCACAATATACACAACCATTTTGTATTTTATTTGCAAAGGACCCTTCATGTCACCATATATCACCTTTTAACAAAAGCGCTTTTTTCCACTAGAGAAATAGCACTTATTGATTTTTTGAGCTCGTAACATACCTAGTGGGCCACTTGGATATCAAAATCACCTTAATGAAGAGTGGGTGAATGAGGGTCTTAATAGCAAGTTCTCGTGCGTGATCATGAGTCACAAGAACTTGTGATAAGAAAGGGGTAAGGGTAGCATCCCATGCGCGGACTTGCTATCCAAATCCATCATAAATGTTAGCTTCTCATTTGGTAGTCCTTCTTATGCTTCATAAGTTTGGCTATTTTGGGTAATACTTGTGCAGTCTCAACGAATAGGAGTTAAGCATTTACACTTTTTCAACTTGCTAAGTCGTGTGTGGGACGTAGCTATAAACAGGTTTTCATGAAGCCTGACCATGTGGGCCTTCTTGTGTCAATTGTTAATGTGTTTTTTGTCGCTCGTAATCACCGGTCCCTCCATTGATGAAATGTGAAAAGCCAAAAAGTGATGGAGTTATTCATCATAACACACTCGCTATGGGATATCTTAAGAGTTCACAAAAGCTTGCTACTCTACTACATTCCACTCTACTATATTCAAGCTTGCTTGGACTAAGTATATACATATGTGGTATATATATACAAACCCACACACATATATATATATGTGTGTGTGTATACATACATACATATATATATACATACACATATGTGTACTTTATATATATATATGTGTATATGTTTGTATATAAACATATATATATATATATATAAACATACACATATATACATGTTTGTGTGTGTATACACACACACACACACACACACACACATACATATATGTGTATGTTTAGATATATCAACATGTTTAAGATATATGCATATATTTAAACATGTACATGTATCTAAATATATACGTGTGTGTGTGTGTGTGTGTATACACACACACACACATATACATATACATAAACATATATAAATACACTATGTGTGTGTATACAGAAACATAATACATACATACGTACATACACGTATACATATGGACATACATACATGTATGCATACACACACATACACACATATGTGTATGTGTATACATACATGTATCTATGCATATATGTGTTGAAGCTATAAATAGCTAGCCCTAATTCACTCTAGATCTTGCCTATATATATGTGACTTTTGACTAATATGATTCATTCTTGTGGAGCGTATGTGGCGTCTCTTGTCTTGTCTCTCTCCCTCTCTCAACATGGTATCAGAGCGATTCTAATCATAAGGAAAGCATCTACGTCTTCTTGTTCAATTTATGATTATGATTTCATGTCTTACAAGATTGATCTTTGGTAACAGTATTGTGTAGGGTTGATTGGTTCTTTGATTATATGTTGCCTACTTGTTGTAATTAGAATTGTTTCTTAATCGCATCCTTAAAACCAAAACCAGGTGGTGCACGCGTAGATAGTACAATGCTGGTGAATCCTATCAAAACGGTTTGTCAATGTGAGTTCTAAGTCAAAAGTTAGGACAGTTCAAGCAAACTGCATCTAAAACAGTAGAACATGTTCTTTGTGATAGTTGTCTCTGAGTTGTAAGCAGGATTTGATCGTCAAAGCTTTTCGTGAAAGCTTCAGACGGATGCTTTTTGCTGTATAAGCTACAATTAGATACAAAACTTGTCGTGCAAGTTGTGTCATAACGCGGTGCTTTTTCTTAGTATTATTTTCGTCTTTTATGGACCTTTAAGTTTGCTTACGTGCAAGTTGCGTCATAACGCGGTGCTTTTTCTTAGTATTATTTTCGTCTTTTGGTTCACATTCTATTCTTTACACGATCACTTTATGCTCGTCACTTTGTGCATGCCTATTTTGGCTACGTTTCTCATATCTCATACATGGTCTGCAAGTTCTGCGATCTTATCTTGTACGTGTTCTCACAACCCAACATGGCAAACACCATACTTGTTTAATGGATTTCCTTCTGGGCAGCGTTCTGCTCCTCTTTTCCAAGCCAAGGATTTCCTGGTTGGAAATACAAGATGCTGATGTTATTATTACCGAAGGTCCTATTTTTGAACAGTGAAAAATTGATCATGCACACTAGATTTGTCGTGATAAGGGTGCTCATCTCGGTATATACTTTCTGCCCTTAACGATTCACTCATGCTAGATGTTTATCCGTTATCCACGTCATATGCTATATGGGACTATCTTATCACTATGTTTGAGAAGAAAACTGTTACAGAGATTCTGTATCTTCGTAATATTCTGGGCAAGTTTCAATTCAAAGCAGGTACATCCATGTCTAGTCACATTGATTCATTCAAAGGTAATATTATGAATCAAATTTTTGCTGCAGGGGATCCTATTCCTCGAACTCAATTGGTTACACACCTTCTTGATACGGTGAAGGATCCTTTGTATGATAATATTATCACTATATTATCTAACAAGGATGGAATTGACTTTAAGCATACATGTATTTCTTTGATTGAATATTCTCAACGTCATGATCGTCAGACGTCGATAACTCATGAAATGGTCATGATTGCCCAAGAGTACATAGAATCAGAGACAGCCTTTGTTGTCCAGAGACTTCCATTTCAGCAACGCCCTTCTTCCTTCTCTAAATTTACATCTCGTGGCTTCCAAAGAGAAGATAATTCTTCTCGTTTGAGATTTCCTCAAAAGCGTTGTTCTTATTCTGACAAAACTGGTCACTTGGTAACTGAATGTTGGGCATGAGAGTACGATGAAGAAGACGGTATTATAAATAAGCAACCTCATTTATCAAGAGGTTCTTCCTCTTCTGCAACCTGTGAATATTGTGGGAGCACAAGGCATTCATCCAGTCGATGCTTCAAGAGGCGTTATGATGAAGCACGAAATCAAGCTTATGCTACTCAAAAAAATCCTCATGATGAAGACAATGTTCATCAAGAGGCTAATTTGGTTCCTTATAATGTCTCTCCAAAAAAGGTATTACATGTTCGTAATGGTTCTCTCTTTATTGTTGATTCTGGTGCTACTAGCAACATGACATATCAATTGCAATGGTTACACAATTATCATCCAATTCCTATCAAGAAAGTGGTTTATCTTGCTGATAATACAACTTGCCAAGTAATGGGTACTGGCGACTTGTACTTGGGAACTTCTTCCTCAACCAAAATACTACGAGGAGTTTTATATGTTCCTGATTTACAAAGAAACTTACTTTCTGTTGCGCGGCTTGTGGATCTTGGTTTATTTGTTGGATTTGATAATACAAAGTGTCACATCGAAAAGGATGGCACCACTATTGCGGTTGCTCCTCCTCGACATGGTAATCTCTTTGAACTTTCATTGAATGAGGATGTTGCAAATGTTGTTACAGCTCTAGGAGATCTGTATTGTAAGCTATGGCATCATCAGTTTGCTCACTCAAATTTCTCAAAGCTTCTTGATATTCATCGTCATGATCTTGTGAGAGGTATGGACCTCAAATCTCACTCGCATATGGGGATATGTGAATATTGTGCTCTAGGCAAACATGATCGTAAGCCATTTCCAATGTCTACAAATATTCATTCAAATAAGCTTTTGGATCTCATTCATACTGATATTTGTGGACCCTCTCCTCCATCCAAGTCCCACTACCGTTACTTCATTACTTTTATTGATGATTATTCATGGTATACAAATGTCTTTTTGCTATGACATAAATCAAAAGCATTGGACACATTTAAGAGGTAGGAAATATTTTCACACTGGTCGAAGAGTCAAAATTCTTCAAAGTGATAATGGTGGTGAATATATTTTCAACTTATTTCATGATCATCGCATCAACCACACGACTTCCACCATGAGTATACCATTCCATATTCTCCCCAAACAGAATGGAGTTGTAGAGCGAAAGAATCGTACAATTTTGAATCAAATGCATGCTTATTCATTGTGGATTATCGCGCTCTTTTTGGGCAGAAGCAGTATTGACAGCCGTTTTTATTCAGAATCATCTTCCAACTACTGCACCTTATGGTAAGATTCCAATCACAGCTTGGATAGGCCAAACTCCTTCTATTGCACATTTCAAAGTGTTTGGGTGTATTGCTTATATTCATGTCCCAAAAGAGACACGACACAAGCTAGAACCTTTAGGTTTGAAGGTTATTTTTATTGCTTATTTTGACAACTCAAAGGGTTACAAGTTTTACGATCCAAGTTCTCAAAAGGCAATTGTTAGTCAAGATGCTATATTCAATGAGCAATTGATGGGAGGTTCGTGGTCCACAGATGATGCTGATGATACAAAAACATTACTCATTTCTTTTCCTTTTCTACTTTAGGACAATGATTTGTATGATGACAACACTCTTTTGATGGATATTGGAGACAAATCTATTGATGTTCATCCTACAGCTTTAAAGGAGACTGCTACTACAGATCTTAATATCTATGTTGACCTTCCTATTGAACTTGAGCACGGTGCAAATTATGTATATGATGATGATCTTGAAACCTTTAATCACGTATTGGCTATTTGTGAAGATCCTTCAACTTATGCAGAAGCTATGTCCTCTCCATAAAAGGAACAATGGAAGCTGAATATGAGTCTTTGATCTAGAAAGGTACATGGGTTCTTACTAATCTACCTTCTGATCGTACTCATATCAAATGTAAGTGGGTTTACAAGACTAAAACAAAGGCAAATGGATCCTTTGATAAATTCAAAGCTCGTTTAGTTGCAAAGGGATACTTACAAATTACAGGGATTGACTATCATGACACTTTTTCACCCGTAGTTCGTAGTACAAGCATTCGAGTACTACTAGCTTTTGCAACTCAGTTTGATTTAGAAATACATTAAATGGATGTTAAGACGGCTTTTCTTAATGGAGACTTAAAGGAGGAAATATATATGGAGCAACCTGAAGGATTTGCAATTCCTGAAAAGGAAAATCTTGTATGCCAACTCCACCGTGCTTTGTATGGACTAAAACAAGCTTCACGATCATGGTACATCAAGATTGATCAATTTCTCACATCTCAGGGGTTTGTTTCTTCCTTCTCTGGTCCAAATCTTTATATCAAGCGCAATGTGGATAACCATTTTATGATATTGGCCCTTTAGGTTGATGACACTATACTTGTGTCTAATAATCTATCTTTCATACAACAAGTAAAAAAGGTTTTATCCCTAGCCTTTGATATGGTGGATCTTGGCGACATCCCTTCATGCCTTGGTATTCAAGTTCAAAGGTATCATCACAATGGTATTTTGCTTCTTTGTCAAACAAAGTTTATCCAAGATATTGTTCAAAAGTTTGGATTGGCTACTGCACATTCGCGGTAAACACTCCTTATCTTGCAAGCTCTACTAGGCCCTACTTCTACAAATATTGAGGCTGAATCATTAGCTTTGAATCAACCCTATGCTAATGTTGTTGGTTGTCTTCAATTTATGGGGATGAGAACTCGTCGTCCTGATATTCTGTTTGTAGCAAATGTGTTAGGACAATACTTGTCATCTCCATCTACAAGACATTGGTCTCAAGCTAAACGTGTTTTAAAGTACTTGAAGGGCACTGCAGATTTCGGACTTGTATATCACCGTCAAGAAGACATCTTCATCAACTTCTCTTAATCTTTTAGGTTATTCAGATGCTTATTGGGCAAGCTCTTGTCCATGCGATCCACCAGTGGTAATTGCTTCTTTATCAATGGCTGTTTGGTATCTTGGGCTAGCAAGAGACAATGCTGTATTGCAGTTTCTACTACAGAGTCTGAATATGTAGCTACATCTTTAGCAGCTCGTGAATTGGTTTGGCTTCGACAATTGCTATGCTAATATTGGTCATGCTCCTTCCTTAAGCACTCCTCTTAGATGTGACCAAAGTGCTATTAGTCTAGCCAAGGACTACATGCAACATAGCAAGTTCAAGCATATTACAGTTCATTATCACTATGTTCGACATGAAGTAAGGAAAGGATCAATAATGGTAGAACATTATCCAACTGATCAAATGATTGCAGACATTCTCACCAAAGGACTCCATGAAGCTCGGTTTACACTTTTGCGATCAAAACTTGGAGTTGCAGCAGCGGCCTCTCTTTTTTGCACAACAACACAAAGCAACTATAGACACGCTTGATAGATGCGCAAAATAGCGGGCGCATCTATAGGCGTTGCTTGAATAGAGAAATTACGAGCGCGTCTAACAGCGCGTTTCTTGAATAGAGAAATTACAAGCGCGTCTAACAGCACGTCTAACAGCGCATGTATTGACGCATCTATTAGCACGTCTACACTGAGAATCTAACACTGCGTCTAATAGCGCATCTATTTGTGCGTATATTAGCGCGTCTATTAGTGCTTCTACACTGAGAATTAGACACGTATTTAGACGCAAAACAGAGAATACAAAAGGTGAGATTTTGGTGTAGGCTGGTAAATGTACATCACTGCTTTCCAAACATTGCCCATGATTACTAAAGCACATAATTTTAACAAAAACATCAATGCTCTAGGTGTGCATGGAAAAGAGTGTATATATCAATGTAACATTTGTGGTGTTGGAGAAAAATGTAGAGCTCACACATAAACTTTCTCAAGCCTTGCAAATTTATGGGAATCAGTATTGTGTTTGAAGCCTAGCAATTCAGACTTCTTTGCTTTGAAGTGTTTGATGGGAGAGTGCCCATCTTGTGGACCCTCAAAGAAGCTTTCGACATGTCCTATGGAGGAATCAAGTAGCGTACGCACAATAAAGGTGAACCCTCCACTGAAGCTGTGTCTTGTGCCTCATAATGCTCCTTGAACACGTAGTTCTTTGCTGGGTCATTTCCTGAGCTCTGAGAGCTATCCTTTTCAGTCCCACATTCACCTTTTACCTCACTTTTCCCCTGAAATGCATCATAAAAACTAACAGCCTGTGCTTTAATTTGTCTTAGCATGTTAGCAGCATTGTTCACACAGGAACACCACAATCCCGTGTTTTCCTTGCATTCTGTACTATGGCTGCAAGGCATGATGTCTGGACAAAACACCAAAAACCCACCTTTTCCCAAACATCATTATCCTCCTCTGTGACTTTATTACCATCCCGCACTGTATCAACATCTTGCACTTTCTCACCATCCTACACTTTATCACCACCATCCTGCACTTTTTCACCATCATCCTGCACTTTATCACCACCATCCTGCTTTTTATCACCATCCTGCACTTTATCACCACCATCCTACACTTTTTCACCATCATCCTGCACTTTATCACCACCATCCTACTTTTTATCACTAAACCATGGAGTCCCAAAAAAAAAGATACAGTTATGTACGTATCGGCATCATCTTGTGTTAATCATGCGATTTAAGAACATACAATTGATGCTCACCCTTCTTCTTTGTTATTATAAAATGCACCCTTTAATGAGTGCATTACACTGTTTGGTGTACGACAAGATGAAATTTGATACTTTACATTCTTTTCCTCTTGCCTTGTCAATCTTCATGGTGCCTTTGGTAAAACCACCTTGTCATGGGTGTGATATCCTATCCGAATCTACCCTATTTTGTATCACTGCAACACGACGGGGACACAACAACATTTTCTAATAGCGTTTCAATAGTGCTTTTTTTGGGTCAGGATGTTGGGGATTCCATTCGTTGCTGGTGGGCAGCGCTGTTAACAATGAAATTTTGGTGCTCTATAGTGCTTATAGCAGCGAAGATCCGTTGCTAAGCAGCGTCTTTAGCAACAAAATTTCATTGCTATACTTTGATTTTGCTACTAAACAGCCAAATTACGCTACTATTTTTGCTTCATGAAATTCCAGAGAGTTCTTGGATGCTGAATTCTAAAAATACATGTCACATATACACAAAAAACAATATATAGTTTTAAAAAAACATCTATTAAAACCCTTGGAGCCATGTTTCAAGAGGGAAAAAAAAGGATAGCTGAAAACTTTTGAGAAGTGAGACAATGTTTCACCTCATCCAAAGATTCGGCCTCCACATCTTCATCTTGAAAGATATGTTTTGAACGAGGGGAAACTTGTATAACATACCACCACTTTGGATCAATTTGATTGGCGTGAAACATAACCTAATATGACAAAGAAAAGGGGTTACACTTTTATTATACTACATGAAGATTTAATTTGGGATTGGTTGGATTACTAACTTGTTGATAGTGTTGAGGTAGTACGAAGGTATCTTTCTCATCATTCTAAAACTTGGTGGAATCAATTTGAAAGAACCCATTTGGATGTTTCTTCACGGTTGCTTGAGCACCTCTATATATTTGATATCAAAGATGAATAGACTAAATGCTCTAATCCAACCTCAAGAATATCTTGAATAGCTCCACAATACTAAAGATTTTCCTCTATGACATTGATATCATGTCTACTGGCTCAACTTTCTTGCTCAAAAGTTGCCATCAAATGTGTTTCTTTTAGAATCCACATGATTCGTGTAAAAGTTCCTTCCCTTTGACCATATTGCATTATATAGTTTGTACTAGTATTAAACAAAAGCATGACATTTAGTGTAGTGCATTAAACAAGGTATATACCTGAGATAGAGATGAAGAATATACTTACTTGAGGGTCACATCCTCTTGCATACTCATGCTCTTCTCTTGTGATCATCTGTCCATTTTGCGATGCCATTGATATTGCCATACGAAGCCATTCTATAGTGATCACATTTGGTAGAGGTTCCAAGCTAGGCGGGAATGGCAAGCGTCTATTTGCTCTTCTAAAAGCTCTTCTCTCATCCTTTCATATATTGATTTCATCTTTGTATCTCCCAATCCACTTCTCCATGATGGGACTATTTAGAATGTAGAATGTATTCACCTTTTGTGGTGATCACATTTGGTAGAGGTTCCAAGCTAGGCGGGAATAGCAAGCATCTATTTGCTCTTCTAAAAGCTCTTCTCTCATCCTATATTGATCACATTTGGTAGAGGTTTCAAGCTAGGCGGGAATGGCAAGCATCTATTTGCTCTTCTAAAATCTCTTCTCTCATCCTTTCGTATATTGATTTCATCTTTGTATCTCCCAATCCACTTCTCCATGATGGGACTATTTAGAATGTATTCACCTTTTGTGGTGTAATGCTTTGTGCAATCTGCATTGCCTTCCTTATGCTTGATGCACATCAGTGATTATTAGGTCATCCTCCTCATTGCTCCACAATCATGGCATGGAAGTATCTATGCAAGATAGATATTTTCAGATATACACAAGACTCTTGTGTCAACCATCCCTTTGCCATGCTTGCTTCTGGCCTTGCTCTTTGTCTCACAAAGTCCTTTAATATTTTCATGAACCTTTCAAGAAAAAATATCCATCGAACATGAATAACACCACACAACGCCACTTCATCAACCAAATGCACCACAAGATGCAATTGGCTAGTGAGAATTGTTCTAGGTGTTTTGAGATATACACAAGAGACTCTTGTATCAACCATCCCTCTGCCATGCTTGCTTCTGGCCTTGCTCTTTATCTCACAAATTCCTTTAAGGTTTTCATGAACCTTTCAAGAAAAAACATCCATAGAACATGAACAACACCACACAATGCCACTTTATCAACCAAATGCACCACAAGAGTAATTGGCTAGTGAGAATTGTTCTAGGAAAGTGTCCCTCGATCATACATGTGCCTCAATAGTATTGAGATGAACCATCTCAATGGATGTAGGATCTATATCCTTTAAGGATATGTACCTACATACATAGAAATTATATGTACTATTTACCAATACATAACTTGTGAGCGCTGAGAATTCCAAATAAGTAATATAACTTAGTGAATTGAAGAGAAGATTCATACCTCACCAAGTTTCCCATTTTGTAAATAGCCTCTCTCACCTTCTTGTCTCCACAACCAACTATAGCAATTGGAAGAATAAAATATGCATAGAAAAAAATGGAAGTTAGTATATAAGCTTACAAATTATGTACAACAAAGAGAAAATGAATAAGTGAATATTTATATACTTGCAATATCTTGTGTGCCAACCATGTGTCTTGAGGACATATAATTGTTCCTCTCATTTCTTTTTGGTCTTTGTAAAGGCACCCTTCAATGAATGCATTACTCTCATTGGTGTACAAAAAGAGGCAATCACACTTTTCACCTGATTGTACTCCCTCTTGGTTAATACCCATGGTGCATTTGGTAGGACTATTTTGCCACTCTCACTTTCAATTGGCCATGCACTTTGAAGGCATCCAATGTTTTGTAAGTCATCCCTTGTACCCTTTGTATCTCTTTTACCAATTTAATGGTCCCAAATATTTGCTGCCACATTCTTGAAGATATGCATGGGATCTAGAAGATGATTGATCTTCATGTCACACCAATATGGAAGTTGAAAGAAGATTGAGTGTCTACACATCCCATTTGGTGGTGGATTGAGAGTGCTTCTTCATGCCTCAAACCAATATCTGCCTCTCATCATAAGTGATGACACATCATGTGGCACATACTTGGGATGTGAAGGAAGGAGAAATCGATGATGTTTGTCATACACCACCTTCTTAAGTGTAGAGAGTCTTTCTGAAACAAGTGTTTTGAAACAAGTGATGGTCCACAAATTGGACATGCATGATGTTTGGAGGTTGTAAAACCTATTTTAAAATTAGAGATATAAAATTAAAGTTTAAATGCTAAATCCTTATGCATATAAGATTCAAGTAGGTACTTGAGCACATCGAGAACCTAGGATAGTCATGTATTGTTTAAAGAAAAAATCCTTTCACCTTCTCCTCATGCACCTATTTATTGTACTTGAAATGTCATGTACTTTGATACCTCACCATAGTGTCTCAACCTCCTCAATCAAAGGCTCAAGGTACACATCCATGTTTGCCACCTTATACTTTCCTAGTACAAGGAGAGCAAACATGATATGACCTTTCTTGATTGCCACCCATGGAGGGAGTTGTAATTCACTAGTACAATAGGCCAAGTAGACCATGATGTGGACTTGAAGCCAAATGGGTTAACACCATCCATACACAAGCCAAGACGTGAGTAACGAGGCTCATCTTTAAACTCTAGCCATTGATGCTCCACATTGATGCTCCACATGTTGCCATGTCAGTGAATCAGCTATGATTCTCATGATGCCATCGGTCGAGTGATGAGTAGCATGCCACGTTATGAGTTTTGCAATCCCCTTACATTTAAACATGTGTTGGATGCGAGGAATGATAGGGAAGTGTCTAAAAATCTTTTGGGAAACTTTATCTGCTTGCAAATAACCCCTATAATGGCTCTCCCCACATTGTAGACATTGTGTTGCATCTTTATTAACTTCTCTTAATAGCATGCAATCATTGGGACATGCATGTATTTTTGTGTAATCCATACCTAGCATAGAGAGCATTTTATGACACCCATATCATGAGTTCGGTAATAGATTTTGAGGGAAAAGAATCTTCTTAAGAAGCCTACAACATAGGGTAAGAAATCATTTGCAAGTTTAATAGCTCCAAGTTTTCTCACAGTGTGGAGTACGAACATCCCTCATACAAAGGCGTTCTTGCTTCTTTATGCAAGGTTTCCTCCTCTTATGATATTGGAGCTTACTTACTATTATCTCTATGACCTCCTGCCCAAAGAAGTCATTCACCATGTCATCCATGATGAGATTCTCTTCCTCCTCATGTGGCAATGGTGGAGGAACCTCATTCATTGGTTAGGGAAGATTAATCTCAACCATACTTTCCATATGAATCCTTTCCATCTTCTGCACTCTACCCGATGTCACCAAATTGTGTCACATGTTACCTAGAAATCTCCTATAGTTCTCTTGCATGTCATCATCTACACTTGATCGCGCCACTACCTCATGAAGACCATACGTCCGAATATGCTCAATTGTTATATGATGTCGTCGTATATACTAGTCCTTGCATATCGATCACACACACATCAAATTTTTTCTCTCAACCATGCCTTGGATCCAACTTATGGCCCTTGATGATCACTGTCAAACATCTTTAACCTGGCCAAAACTGATTTAGGGTTCGTATAAAACACATAACAACATCCAGTGTACTGCAAATGAAAAATTACCCAAGATTTTGTTGCTGGTAAACAGTGAACAGTAGCATAAATATGCTCCTCACTAGCGAAGCTAGGAGAGGAATTTCACTGCTCATCAGTGACATGCAAACTGTGACTCCCGCCTAAATCGCCGCCGTCGATGAGTGTCAATTCTTGCCTACTTTTCCTATCCTGCACATGCACAACCTATCCTGTAGCCCGAGTATTTCTCCCAGCACACATCTTCTCTCAAGGGTTTTGCATCAATCAAGTCTCCCTCTCCAAGGGAAGCCCTTTCTGGCTTTCTTCAAGGTTTCATGGTATTTTTCAATCTTTTTCTTCTTCCAAGCTTTCATGGAAAGCTTGGGCATAGCTTTATGTAAGCTTTTCTCCCTTCCCCTCTCTCTTTTTCCCCCTTCCCCTCTCTTTCCTCTCCCTTTTCCTAACCCTTGCCTAATGCATAGACCTCTAATAGAGAGCTTTGATGGAGAGCTCTCCATTAAAGTTTTCTGTTAAGCATTCTATACATATAGCTAGGATTTAGGCTTAACATAAACTAGTTTTTCCATTCACTTATGCATTAAGAGTAGGGTTTAGGGTACTCACCTCTTTTTTCTCTTGTTCTTCTCTTGCTTACTAATGTGTTAATGAGATGAATAACTTTTTTATTTATTATGTTTCTTTTTTGTAGGTTATTCAAGTGAGCAACGTTTTAGGCATAGCCTCTCATATGGTAAGCCCTCTTTCCTCATTTTGGCTTATGCTTCTTGTCTTTGTGTTTTTGTACCCTTGGGTGCCGGAGATTAAGGTTAAGTCAATAGGAAATAGGCTTTATGCATAGCCCTCTTATGCATAGGGCCTTATGCATAGGCCCTATGCATAGCCCTCTTATGCAATAGGGTTATGCATAGGCCTTATACAATAGGACGTATGCATAGCCTTATCCATAAGGCTTATACATAGCCTTATGCATAGGCCATGCATAGCTATTGCAATAAGGCTATGCATAGACCGCTTATGCAATAGGGCTATGAGCCTTATGCAACGGGGCTATGAGCCTTATGCAACAGGGCTTATGAATAGCCTGATGTATAGGCTATGCATAGGGCTATGCATAGCTATTGCAATAAGGCTATGCATAGGCCTTATGCAATAGGGCTCATGCATAGGCCTTATGCATAGCCCTGTTATGTAATAGGGCTATACATAGGCCTTATGCAATAGGGCTTATGTATACGCTATGCATAGGCCTTATGCATAGCTATTGCAATAAGGCCTTACGCATAGGTGTTGCATAGGGCTTATGCATAGGCCTTATGCATAGTGCATAGGCCATGCATAGGCCTTATGCATAGGGCTTATGAATAGTGTATGCATAGGGCTTATGCATAGTGCTTATGAAATGATAAACTAACATTTTGATTTATTATGATAATTCTTTGTAGGTCTATTCAAGCAAACAACTACCAAGGGTTCCGGCCACCACGTAGCAATTCATACAGATTCGGCTAGTAGAGGTAAGCCCTCTTTGTTTATGCTTCTTCTCTTTGTGTTTTTGCACCCTTGGGTGTGCCAAGGATTAGGTTTAGGTCAAGAGCTTATAGGCCTTATGTATAGCGTATGCATAGGGTATGCATACGAGGGTATGCATACGCTATGTGTAGGCCTTATGCATAGGATATGCACATGCTATGCATAGAGTATGCATACGCTATGCATAGGGCATGCATAGTGTATGCATACCCTATGCATAAGGCCTATACATAGCATATGCATACCCTATGTATAGGCCTTATGCATAGGGTATGCATTCGCTATGTATAGGCCTTATGCATAGGTTATGCACATGCTATGCAGAGGTTATGCATACACTATGCATAGGCTATGCAAGGCTATGCATAGGGTATGCATACGCCTTGCATAAGGCATGCATAGGCTATGCATAGAGCTTGCATTCGCTATGCATAGGCCTTATGAAAAGGGCATGCATAGGCTATGCATGGCGTATGCATAATCATACGCATAGGCTATGCATGGCGTATGCATAGACTATGCATACCCTATGTATATGCCATGCATAGCATGCATACCCTATGTATAAGCCATGCATACGCTATGCATGGCCTATGCATAGCATTTGCATAGCCTATGCCTAGGGTATGCATAGGCTATGCATATGGTATACATGGCGTATGCACAGGCTATGCATGGTCTATACATAGGCTATACATGGCGTATGCATAGGCTATGCATACGTTATGCATAGAAAATGCATAAGGTATGCATAGACTATGCATAGGCTATGGTTTAAACTATGAATAGGGTATGCATAGGCTATGCATGGTGTATGCATACACTATCCATGGCATATGCATAGGCTATGCATAGCGTATACATAAGGTATGCATAGCCTATGCATAATGTATGCATAGCCTATACATAGCGTACACATAGCCTATGAATAGGGTATGCATAGGCTATGCATGGCGTATGGTTTAGACTATGCATATGCTATTGTTTAGGTCAAGAGATATGGGGCATTGTTATATTCCATTTAGAATGTTGCTTATGTCAGGTTAGCAGTGGTTATCCCACGAGTAGGTAGTTATAGTGGAGGGGAGCCCTCAATCTTCTCACTATGATTCCCTTGTGAAAGAGGAGGTGCCTTTGGCTTTAATAGTGGGGTATGTGTGGAAAGTCCTTAAAAGCTATCATCCGAAATGGAAACTATCCACCCTGTTTATTTCAGCAGTATTGTACGAGGTCATATAACAATGTCCTAATATCACATGTTGTATTTTTTGTCTAAGATTGTGTTGTTGTTTTCTCTTGGTTGGCTTGACATTGTCGAGGTAAGTGGACTTATTCATTCAACCTCATGTTTATTGCACCCTTAGGTGCCGGGTTTAGGAAATGGACTTCTACACATAGATATGGGGCATTGTTATATGCCATCTAGAATACTTCTTATGTCAAGTTAGGAGTGGTTATCCACAAGTAGGTGGTTATAGTGGAGGGGGAGCTCTTGATCTTCTCACTATTCTTTTCTTGTGAAAGAGGAGTTTCCTTTATCTTTAATAGTGGGGAGCGTGTGGAAAGTCCTTAGAAGCTATCATCCAAAAGGGACACTGTCCACCGTGCTTATCTAAGTAGTATTGTGTAGGAGGTCTTAACAATGTTCTAATATCACATATTGTATTCTTTTTCTAAGCTTTAACTATGGCTTGGGTTAGAGCAATCGTGTTTTGTTGCCTCATGCATGTATGTAGCAGTAATGTTGATCGACCCGTCTCCACGACCCCAATGTGGAAAATCTGCTATCCATTATAAATGAACGATATGGGTAGCAAGCTTGGTTTTAGTTTACATAGCCACAGGTATGGTTCCATCATACCTTTTCACATACTCAAAGTTAATCTTTTTTGAATTCTATAAGTCTTATATTTTAATCTTATATGCAGACGGTCTTACAGTTGGTGGGCCAGTTGATGCCATGACTAGGGCAGACTACCCCACTTAGCCAGTTTTGACGTCGCGGAGGAAATCTACCCCACTTTCTCAGTCGGGGTAGACCACACCTTTGATAGGCACGGGGCCGATTGGTGTGGGGCTGAGTGGTGTAAGCCCATCATGATATGGTTGTGATAAGCCTACACCACCTTTCTCTACTAGAGCCACCCCCGCACCCTTGGGTGGTGCTGCCGAGTTTAGGAAATGGACTTCTGCACAGAGATATGGGGCATTGTTATATGCCATCTAGAATGCTTCTTATGTCAAGTTAGGAGTGGTTATCCATGAGTAGGTGGTTATCCATGAGTAGGTGGTTATAGTGGAGGGGGAGCTCTCGATCTTCTCACTATCCTTATCTTGTGAAAGAGGAGTTTTCTTTATCTTTAATAGTGGGGGGAGCTTGTGGAAAGTCCTCAGAAGCTATCATCCAAAAGGGGCACTGTCCACCCTACTTATCTAAGCAGTATTGTGTAGGAGGTCTTAACAATGTTCTAATATCACATATTGTATTCTTTTTCTAAGCTTTAACTATGGCTTGGGTTAGAGCAATCGTGTTTTGTTGCCTCATGCATGTATGTAGTAGCAATGTTGATCGACCCGTCCAAGACCCCAATGTGAAAAATCTGCTATCCATTATAAATGAACGATATGGGCACGTGCATGTGTGTGTATATATACGTATGTCTGTGTGTATACACATACATATACATATGTATACGATATGCGTGTGTGTATATACATCCATGTATCTATGCATATATGTATGTGTGTATAAATATATATATATACATGTATGTATGGGTGTATGTATGATGCATGTGTCTATGCATATATGTATGTATGCGTGTATGTATGTATGACTGTATGTATATATCTATGTATACACACACACACACACACACATATGCCTGTATGTATGTATCTATGTATACACACAAACATAGGTTGTTTGTGAATTTTTGAAGAAGTGGCAAATTCATTCATGGAAGATAGATGACCTTTAGAGTTCATAGCTTTTAGTAGCTTTCTTTTAAAAAAAACAACATTTAGAGCTTTCTCTTATTGGAGAATAGTTTCTTATTTGACATGTCATTGAAAAAATAGAGTTTCTTAATCAAAATTTCTTTCAAGCATAGGCTAGGGGTTGCACATACCAAAGAACCATTGGACATTTGTCTCAAATTAGAAAAGCATGGCATGAACTGTAAGGTGGCCAATATTGAGGTACCCTACAAGTACCCACCCTTCTCCTCATGTGAACTCGTGCAAATTGGTGCGTGCATCTCAGAATACATTTTGGGTAAAAGAATGGATTGGTAGTACCACTATTGTCCTTTTTTTGGGTTTTCCCAAGTGGTTTGGCTGAGATACCTTGAAGCTACTAAGGTACACGATAAGTTTTCTAAGGATTGGCGTGAGGAATTAAGTAAGATATCCCTTGAAGGAAAACATAGAGAGGAAGTCACCGTTCAAGAACCAGAAATGCCTAAGCTTACAAAAGCTGGGTGCCAAAAATGAAACAAAGCTTTAACACACGTGGAGCGAGAGGCTAAGAAAGTGATGGCTAAAACAAAAAGTGAGAATGAGGATAAACCAGACCTACTTTCAATACCAAACCATTTCAAAACATATAGAATTGACGAATGAAAGGTGGTATGATTGACGGTAAAAAGAGTTAAGAAAGATGGGTTATCCATGTCATACGATGGCCTAGTTGAATTCAAGGAAATTGATATTACAAAACCAAGGGAGAAAACCAAACCTGTTTATACCTCTAAGGACTTGACTCCGACTGAAGAAAATGAGCTTGTCTCTCTCCTTAAAGAGTTTAAGGATTGTTTTGCCTAGAACTACAAAGAGATGAAGGGTGTACCACATGAAGTGGTGCAGCACAGCAGACAATCCCAATCATGGACGCATGAAGACCAATCAAGCAAAAACCATACCAGATGAATTCTAAATATGCAGCAATTGTAAAGGAGGAAATTGATAAACTCATTGCTACAGATTTCATCTACAAGATAGAACTACGGATTGGTTGTCACCAATCGTAATAGTGCCAAAGAAGAATGGGACACTTAGGGTCTCCGTCAATCTCTACTAAAAGGTCAACGTAGCTACTAGAAAGGACAATTACCCATTGCCTTATACGAAACACGTTTTGGAGAAAGTAGCTCGTGAATAATCCTTTAGCTTCTTACATGGAGTTTTAGGCTACAATCATGTGTCTATAGAGCCTAAAGACGAGTATAAGACAACCTTCAATACAATGTGGGAGATGTTTACTTACAAAGTCATGCCTTTAGGTCTCACTAATTCACTAATGCAAGTAAAGCTGGTAGACAGGTACAACAGGGTCCCCCTTAACAAGATAACCAACAAGATAACCAAAGTACATGAAGAAAAAGAAGATGACTGGGCTTATTACATCCATAGTGAAATGGAGAATTATGTAAAGGCACGTGCACCAGTAAAAGGTATGCAACCCATATTTAATGACACAGGTAGTGAATCACATAGCTCAACGGCCTCTTCTAGATCCAAAACCAGAAGAACGGAGGCATCTGGCAATACAGATTCCACAACCACCACTTAGCTTTGAAGAAATGCAAGAAGGACAAGCCATATTTATGGAAACAAAGGAAATCATGAAAGAGCTCAAAAAAGGGTGAAAGAAGAAAAATGAAAAGAAGATGAGAGGAATTATGCCTGACATTGCTGAGGAAAACACAAATATTTAAGGCTAAGCTAGCCTAGGAAATAGCATCATACGAGGACCTACTGGGATAATAGGAAGCAGCAAGCCTCAGCTTGTCAGCACCTCTAGAGGGGACGATAGCATAGAAACATCATCAAACCTGCCCTCCAGCACAATTGATTTTCAAAAACCTTGGGAAAGGTTGACCAAAGTAATGAAGGAGAGATTTGGGACAGTGGAGTCACCAAATGCTTTACTATTGCAATTGGATCAAATTTTCCAAAAGGAAGGAGAGTCAATTTCTTCCTTTTCAGTGAGGTATGAAGCCTTGTTCATCAAATATCAACAAGTTGCTTTACATGTTGTTGCTTGTTCTTTTTCACCTTCTATGGAGATTCAAAGAGTTCTTTAGCAACAATGGAGCATCTTAAGATAAGCAAGTTTATCATGACTTTGGATCCCCGCTTGCATGGAAAAGTTCTTAGCAAAGATCCCACTAATTTTAAAGAGGCTCTTCGTATTGCTTTGACAAAGGAGGCCACTCTTCATATTGAGTCCACATTCCAATATTCTCCGAGTGTGCCGACCAGCCTCAACATCTCAGGTACAAGCTCCATCCTTGGATCATAACATTGCACAACTTATGGCAGAATTTACCGATTTGAAGTTACACTTAGTCAACGCAAGGCCACCTATGGTTCCACGAGTTGAGGATAAACCTAGGGATAGAAGTAGTGTCACATGCTATGAATGTCAAGAGAAGGGGCACTATCGTACTGAGTGTCCAAAATTGAGGAAAAGAGAGGATAAAAGTTTAGCACTTTTAGAGGAATCATGCTCAAAAGAAGAAGAGGAAACATTGATGCCATTAATGGCAAAAAGGGGTCGTAAAACCAGGAGCCAAGAAGAAGAAGAACAAGAAGATAAATCTAAAGAAGAGGAGAAAAATAAGAAGAAGAAGAAGTCGTCTAAGAGAAAAATTGGGCAATCTGAGTTTCCTCTTGGACAAGGATCTTTTAGTTATAACCTCTTAACAGATCTTAGGGATAAAACGGCACAAATCACATTTGGGCAGCTTTTGGCACTCTCTCCAAAGCTCAGAAAAGAATGGGGTAAGCTGGCTAGCACAAGGGAATCTAAGAAAAAGAAGAAGAGGGATAATGGGACTCCTATGGCTCAAAAGGTGGATATTGATGTAGGAGATGATGTGCATGTAGTGATTGATGTCATCATTGAGGGGCAAATAATTTCCAATGCATACATTGATGGAGGTGCGTCAGTCAATGTCATGAGTGAAAAAACAATGAAAGATGCCGATTTAAAGTTGTCTTCTACTAACTCTCTCTATCGCATCAAATTTTCTGATAATACTAGGGTGAAAACCCTAGGAATTGTCACGAATTTGGGAGTGGATGTATGTGGTATTTCTATGCCTACAACTTTCCAGGTCATTCCTACAAAGCCTGATGCTAGGGCTTACCCATTGATATTGGGTAGGCCATGGCTTCGCCAAGTGAAGGCAATTCAAAAGTGGGAGACATGTGATCTTATTCTACAAGGTGAGAATAAGAAGGTCCACTACAACATCAAGAGTTATCACAAGAAAGTGGTAAGAGGTGAACCTTCAACTTTCGAAAGTTCAGAGTCAGAGTCATTCGATGAAGAGCAGACAAGTGGTAGCTCCGAGGATTCCATCTCAGAAGGGGAGGTGGAGGGAGTTGCATTTGGTCTTTCCCTAGGAAGGGATCGAGGGGATGTTGAAGACAATGGAGCCTTGGAAGGGGAAGCTTCTTCAACCATGTTCAAGAAGGGAGACGTGGACCTCACTAGTCTTCACCAACAACAGAATGAACTTCTTCTTGTTGATGAGTCAATAGTAGGTACTGAAAGGGAGAATTACTTAAAAATGTTGGATGGATTTCCTAATCTTTTTGTTTGCAAACAGCTACTCACAAGTATGCCAAGTTACCCTAGTAGAGCACAAGATTGATCTCAAGCCCCAAAGTAAGCCAGTGGTACAGCGGCTAAGGCATTTGGGAGTAGTGCAAATGGAGGTGCTTAAGAATGAGGTAACTAATTTGCTTGAAGCTGATGAGTACCGACTAAAGATATTTTACCCTCGAGAGAGCACCATGGCCAGCAGACCCCCAAGACAAGCATGGAGGATCTGCTAGGGGAGAAAAGATGTGACATGAAAAAATTGATATCTTTCATTTTCAATTTTGTACATATTTTGATGGTTTCTCAATGGTAATAAGGTGGAAGCTTGTCCAAGAAGATTGTGGTGCCCACAATGGAATAGCCGTGCAGTGATGCGACGGCTTGGCGGCTACCCTGATAACAGCATTCTATCTTCAAATATAATGGTTTTACTTTATTTAGGGTGCACACATTGTAAATGCCACAAGTATGCTTGATAAATACTTTGGTATGGTAGATAGGATAGTGATGTGGAAAATAAAAGTGGGCCTTCATGCTCACATGGATTTTAATTGTATTATTAATATAGTATTCACTATAAGGCTACAAGTTGGGGAGTGTGGGAGGCATGTGGAGGAGTGTGTGTAGATGCATAATTGGGAAAGATTCTTCTAGAATTCCTACATGGAAGAGGAGAATTCCGCCATGTGTAAGTGGGATCTCCACCTACATGCCACTTAGACTTGGCTATTATCTCATCACACTTTCAAAGTTAAAAAGTCTTCAATTTAATAATCAATAGAAGACTTAGCCTAAGAGGACAATTAATGGTGACATCTACCCTTATGTCACTGAAGGGTTGAAGATTTTTATGTTGTAATTTGTAACAATGGAAGAGAGGGTGATTCTCCACCTATAAAAGGATCCCTCCTCTCCCTTTCAAATCAATGAATGAAGCCTCCTTAATTGAGCATTTTGTGTCATTGCCATTCTCTTATCTTCAAACCCTTATTCAAACACTCTCTTTACATGTGAATATCTCATTTAGCATTAGCTCCTCATGCTTAACCCAATTTGGGACCTCTTTGATGATTCATGATAAGTGGGATAAGGAGTTATTATCTTGGTGGGCTTGTGACTTCTCAAGGTAGCCCTTGCCTTATTGCTGCCCTCCTTTGGAGGTACCAATGGTTTTAGCGGTAATGAGTATCTGGAAAGACTTTGGGGACCATAGATAAATCTTTGCGATTGTCCATTGAGAAATGTTAACCCTTACTCTCTAGCTTGAATCATAAAGGAGATGAAAGGCAAGAGGCTATGTGAAAATTGAGGTTTCATGCAGAGAGGGAAGTGCAGTTTTTGTGGTCTAATACCCAAATTTCAACCGATAATTACTCATCACTTGGGTATTGGTTTCTAAATTGATCATATAGCTAGGAAGCTCTTTATATGCTCTTTCCACTCATATAATTGATGATCAAAATTTGTCCCAAAGTTGCTAACTTTTAGGCGAATTTTGGCAGTTTTATAGTCTTGTAGTAAAATGCTCATAACTTTTCCCTCGGTTGCCCGTTTTCAAAAGTATTTATATAGACTCAAAGCTCTCTTCAAGCTCTACGTACTTATGTAATCCTCTTTTGTACACTCTATATGGATTTAAAACTGTAATTCTCCGTGTATCTCTTTTTTTATAGACTTTTGGCCATTATTTCTTCTTAATAATGATTAATTCCTCTTAATCTCTTATCAAAAAGCAAATCCCATGTATATTATCCTCTTGTAAGTGATTGCTATATTCTTTTACTTTAAGATGTTCCGTCCAAATTACCCAATTCGAATGGATGAACCTTACCAACATTCCCCGTATGTTTCCGTTCACATAATTCTGAGTCGAAGGATTTTCTTCTAACAAAGAATTGCCCTCTTGGTTGGAGTTGCAAGAATGGCAGAAATTCTTGCTTCTCCTGAGCCTTTCATCTTTCCTTTCATGAATTATGATCTGACCTTTGATGTGTTTATCTTTATCTTAACCTAGGGAGAGAAAGGGAGGTGAGGAGGCTGTGAGGTTTCATACAAGTGTGTTTTGATTCTAAGAAGTGACCGAAGTCAAAACCCCAACTTTGTGTCACAATAGGAAAATGTTCGAAGCTCCTCAATGATAACTTTGGGCATCACTTGTCCACTTGTTTGAGCCGGTACTTCATAATCCCAAGATAAACCCAATATCCTTCCGAGAAATTCACATCCCTTTGGTCTTTTTGGCCTCTCAAGTGTGGCTCTCCCACCCATTAGCTAGCTTGTCTTTAACTAACTCCAAGATTTCCTAGTAAGACTTCAATCTATTCGCCTCAGGTACTGAAGACGAGATTCTAGTCAATAGCGACTGGAATGGTCTTCCAACTCTACTTCATAAGGAGTCCTACAAGTAGTAGAGTTGAAGAGAATGAATCATACAAAACTTCTTGAAATAAAGGTAAATATGATTCCCACTTACCTTGTTGATCATGGACATAACAATTTAGCACATCGAAAGCCATCTATTTATGGGTGAAACACATTGGAAAAGTTTAGTTTAGTACCAAAATTATCAAAACAATGCCCTCCAGGAATGACCAATAAACTTTGCATCTTGGTCTGACACTATGGTCCTAGGAATCCCACCAATCGAGTGTACTGATGTTGAATGAACAAATGGGCAACATCTTCGGTGGCCACAGTGGCCCTGCGTGGAATAAGCATAACAAATTTTCTAACTCTATTAAAAATAGTTAAGCACTAAGTATTATTCTTACTTGGACTAGGAGGAAGATTTGTAACAAAATCCATCAATTTATCTTGGAAAGTTCCTTTAGGAATGGGTAAAGGCTGTAAAACAACCCTATCTTCTTCCCATGAGGAGTTTTCAATTTTTGGCAAATGTCTGAGTGTTCCAATTTCTCTAAGATCTTCCAAGACGTCAGAAAATCATTCACTATGGTTGGAATATGCTTGGCATATGCCCACAAAGGATCGAGTGTCATAAGCTACTTGTAGTATCTCCCAATTGACTATCTTGGCCACCCATTAGCACTAATTATTTATGCAAGATAGATAAAACTCTGACTTCTTCTCATTGACATAGATCTCATTGCTTTCCATTAACTTCAAAACTTTCTGCACATCAATGTCGTGCTGCTCAATCGTAGTTGAAAATACCAGTATGTCGTGCTGCTCAACCGTAGTTGAAAATACCAGTATGTCGTGCATTTTCCTATCAAGTTTCCTATCAAGTTCCTAAATATCCACATCATTTCGTAGTTGAATGTGGTGGGGCATTTGTCAAGCCAAAAGTCATGACCACAAATTCATAGTGGGTCGGTTCCGTATGGAAGATGTCTTGAGGAGGTCCCCCTCACAATCCTAGCCTAGTGGTACTACCCACTCTTCAAATCTAGTTTTGAGAAAACCTTGGACCCATTCAGCCTCTTGAGAATGTAATCTATTCCTCTCGAGAATGTAATCTATTCGAGGCATCAAGAAATTTGTCTTAATAGTTAGCTTGTTGAGTGCACGATAATTGATACCACACAATCGAGAAGAACCATTTTTTTTCTTGACAAACAGGATCGAGGCTACAAATGGAAACACAATAGGGCGTATAAAGCCAAATTGCAATATCTCTTGGAGTTTGTGTTCTAACTTGGATTCCATTGCCTTGGACAAGCAATATGGAAATTTTCTTGGGGGATCCAAGCATATGAGGAGGTGTATCTTGTGTTCCTCTGGTCTAGACAGGGGAAGATGGGGAGAGAAATTGTCATGAAGAAAAATCTTTTGGAACTTTTCATGGAGAGCACTGGCCACCATCTGCATAGTCTAGATATAAATCATTGCACATTGTGCACCTTTCTGCGTTTCTTGTTTAGCCTCTCGTTTAGCCTACAAGTGGCTTATGAGAGGAAAGTTCGGCATCCCTGGCTCACACTTAATGGTCACTGGGGCCTTGGGCACATTCTCGGTAATCCGAAAAGTGTGCCTGTCCCAATCAATGTCTCACTGGGCCTTGTGAAACCAGTGAATTCCCAAGATTACGTCTACTCCTACAAGAGGAAAACTATAAAGTCTAGCACAAATTCTATGCCTTAAATCAGTAACTTGGCTTCTTGAGCTTAAAGCTTGATGCTCATTGTCATGCCTTTGCTAAATCCCTTAACGTTCTTGTCTACCAAAGTCAATAGGAATTGGGCTCACCAAGTGGCTTGTTATGTGACCACATCCTCCGCGTTACCACCGCAAATTAAACAAGATAACAACTCTCTAGACACCTATGTAGCCAAAGGTCTTGAGTAGTTCTTATACTCCTAGTCATGGGTATCCTTCTGCTAATCTTAAAGCTCTCAGGCTACTAACAATTGCAACAACCAAAGAACTCAGGTAGTATCAAGAACTAGAGACAATCACTAGGGACTTTGTGAGAGCAAGGCTCACCACAAAAGCCATGGAGGCTAGGGTGGTAGTCTATGGAGTGGTATTCTTCTTTGGACAATCCTTAGAAGTGTGACCTTTTGTGTGACCCTTATACTAATCTTAAAGCTCTTGGGGGCTACTAACAATTTCACCAACCAAAGAAGTCAGGTCTCAAGAACTAGGGACGATCACCAAGGTCTTTGTGGGAGTGAGGCTCACCACAGAAGCCATGGAGGCTAGGGTGGTAGTCTTTCTTGGACAATCCTTAGAAGTGTGTCCTTTTGTGTGACAAAAGAAACACCTACCCTCCTCCTTATACTTAGCTATCTCTTCTTGACTCAATTACCCACCGATCTTTCATGCCTAAGCTTTTTGGTCTGGAGTAAGCTTCGGTGCATTAGTCGAGTCCTTGGAGCCTCAAGCTCCTTTGGTGTGTCCTAGGGAAGACCCCATCTAGTTATAACCTTTTCCTCCCGAGGCAGATGCCTTGGGAGTGGAAGGCTAGAAAATCTTGGGCTTTCTGCCATTGCACTTCATTTCATCAATGTAAGAGTGCATCCTCAAAGGTGGATGGCCAAAAATACACACTTCCCATTGGATTTGCATGTCAAGGCCATAAAGTACCTGCCCTTTCTTGTCCTGAATAGATATGCCTAATTGCAAACATAGGTTTGAAATTTTGTTGGAAAAGTATAGAACTAGTTGCATATGTTCTGATGTGCCCCCTAAACTCATCTTTGGTTTGCTCAAGGTAATGGGGCAAAAGAAACCGCCACTTAAGATCTAAGAAAAACTCATCCCAGACATAAGGTGCGATACTTAATTTTGTGTGAGCACGATGCCATTGGGTCTGGTCTCACCTTCTAAATACCAACTAGCCAAGATCACTCTGTCAGTATCATTTTTTCTTGCAACATCAAAATAAGCTTCAAATTGATGTAACCAAGAATAAAGGGTTATGGTGTGGACTTTACCATTATACTTATTGAATTTCATCCTCTCGAGTGTAATGAAGTAGATTTTGTTGCACATGCAAATGGGGAATGGGGCCTAGGAACTTGGGCTTAGGGTCATCTACATATGTACTTTTGGGGGGCCTTGGGCTATATTAGGTATAGGGGAATAAGCATTGTACCTTTTTTATCATATACATTTTCATGAGTGCTCTTACTCTTTGGAGCTCTAAGCTTCCATGGTGAACTTCTCCCTCTTGAGAAGCTATGTGTGTACTCCATTATGATTGCAATATGTGCTACTCCCTATGATGAGTGGGATATGTGTGTACTCCATGCTAATGAGTACGACCCCTAGGTTCCCTTTATTGCATTGGTATTAGAGTCGCATCGGCCTTGAGAGCTTCTACAATTCACCCACAACATCGACTAGCCATCATCTCATTGATTCTCATTTACTAAGACCGACTAATTCATTGTATTATGATGGGGATGATGAGGATGATGTTGTATTGTACACACACATACATGATGATATTGATGTATTGCACACACATACACATGATGCCACTAACACATGCACATGACATTGATGTATTGCACATACATACACATGATGCCACTAACACATATGCACATGATGATGATGTATGTGATAGCGATAGCCACGGTGGTGTGTGAGTTAGTCATGTGGGGGGCAGAGATGACAGGGAGCATATCGAGAATTGACACTTCTTCCCCGAGCCTTTGATCTGCAGAGGACTACGTGGATCAGAGGCTTGGGGAAGAAGTACAAGTACCGTTCAGTTAGCCAAAGGACAAGCATCATGCTCAACACATCGTACACATAGTACCAGTGTGAGTGGGAAGCTCAGCTTGCTGTCGTGACTTCTGCAGGCACAAGCCAACGTAACAAAAAAAACATTGCAGATAATGTGTTTGATTTCACCTAGCTTTGAGAAATAGCCAACGTCAAATGTTCGTTCTATCATAGGCAGCCGTGTTAAGCTCACAGCCATGTTAAGCTCACAGCCAACCGTGTTAAGCTCACGCAGCAGCCGCGCTTACCTTATAAAGTAGTTGTGCTACAGCAGCTACAGTGCACTGAATAGCTTTCAGCATGAAGCAAATGCATTTCAGAGCCGCAGGTGTAGTCTCATAGACCATTCATGTTTAGCTTACATAACAGTCATGCTAGAGCAGCACCGAACTCGTTTTAGCGTGAAGCAAGTGTATTCCATAAAAGAAATTGCAGAGAGGTGTTAGTCACCAGTGAGTAGACAGTGCATAAATATTCATTTCACTAACGCTTCATTAGACCAAACTAACATTTCAGTGACTCTCTTCTCCTTGAGGCATTTGTTCACAGCAGGATTTAGCGCTTCATTGCCCACAACACTAGTGAGCTCAGCCCAGGTTTCAGCAAGTGTTGCATCAAGAAAACAGAGAAAAGATTAAAATAAGGTTATATTAGGATTCGAATTTATGACAAGCTTGCAGCTATTCATAAATGCAAGAATAGAATAATCACATCTTAAAATTCAGTTATTTTATATTTGTACATTTTTTCTAGAGAGAGAAAATAGGAATTCATGAATTTCTTAGAAGGCCCTACAAATGATCTCCAAAATGTTCTAATGCCACACCTGAGGATGGGAGTCTCGAACTTTATGGTTAAACATTAGGGGATTCAGGGATACTTTCACACAATGGGGCATCATCTTCTACACAAAGATGCATTGAGCCAAGAGAGGGGACTACCACTAGTGGGAGAGTCAACTTATCAGCGCGAGAGACCTGAGTAGACCCGCTAGGTGTGAGGGGGTGGAGTAGTTGTTTTATTCAGAACACACATACAACCCACAATAAGAGGGATGAGGAGGCTTGATGCATGTGGGCTCAGTTACAAATTACAACCTTGAGATGCATCCATGTGGCAATCATCCTGGATTCTTCACGATATGCTCCACAAGGAGCAGAGGAGTCTCCGTACATACCTCTCTCCTAGGATGATACTAGCTTCTTGGGACTAGGTGAAGTCCTCTTACTTGGGGAATTTAATGCTAGGATCAAGACTAAGCACATACAGATGCATGATTTTGAGGACCCTATCAGGTTACATGTGATAGTAGAGTAGGATGGCACAGGGCTATAAGAAATCTCACAAGACGAAGGAGACATCACTTTATATGAGAGATGCCTCCTACAACTTGGCTCATGCCATAGCCTTACTATCTATAATGGGATGACCTACAATGGGAGGACTTACTAGTTTTCCATACAAGGGGGTCTCCAGCATAGCCGATTATCTTATGGGACCTCTAGACTAGCCAACAAAAAAAATTACAAGCGTTGCTAAACCACACACATAGTGACACTTTCAACCATTATTTGAAGAAAAAAGTTGGGTATCATTGAACGACATTTTGTGTGTCGCTAAAACAATACCGTGAGATACGAATCTCATAGAATCATAGGTTTATACTATCCCAGATCATTAATGTAGTTCAAATCTCATTTCCCAGCACCTCCATCCCTTCAACTCCATCTCAACCCTCACCTCATCTCTTTATCTATTATCTCCTTCTTCTCATATCCCTCCATAGAAACCCTTACCTCCCTCTAATCAAAAGGTAGTACTATTTCCCCCTCTCTTCTCTCCCACAAGCATGCAATACATGAAGGTATATGCTTTTTAATGTAATGATTATACATGTGATTAGGGTTAAACTCATCCTTACCTCCATCTATGAAGCATGACGTCTTGCTATTGCCCTTGCTTCTTTTCTTCTCCTTCTATTACCAATAAGTAGGTATATGTGGGTTTATGTTTTATCTCACCTAATATTTAATTTTTTTATTTTTATAGGATATTTTCACATAAGGTGAGCAACCCTCTCCTCCACATAAGGTGAGAAACCCTCTCTCTCAAATTTTTTCAATAAGCGCTATGTTTATGATTCATGGCTAATCGGTTTGTAGGTCTTCTTTGTTTTGGTCCAACACCTTGCCCTTCCTATTCAGGTAAGCTCAAGACCCTTGACCCTTTCTATTAATGGTAATCCTCGGGTGCTATGGGAGTTCTCTTTCATGTTGCTAGTATATACATAGAGGGCTAAATGCATAAAGAGGCCTCTATGCATGCATATTAGATAATTTGGGAAAAATCCCATTCCCATTTGAAAAATGGGAGCATGGTGAACTTGTCCAAAAGTTTGTCAGAACCCCCTCATGTGACATATCATCGGAAAGATCTTGAAGAGTAGAATCTAAATCTATGATCTCCGACAAATTTGGAGTTAGTATGTTTAAGATATGTCCAAAACTATATGGAGTAATTGATTCCCAAAATGTGAGATTTTTTCCAAATTACCTAATATTGAATTATAGATCGGATATGCATGCATGCATATATATGATCTATGCAAAGGAGGAACATTCGAGATGCCTAGAGCAAGTAGGAGATGGATCAAGCTTGAAACCAGAGGCTTCTATGCATGCATATGTATGATCTATGCAAAGGAGGAACATTCGAGATGCCTAGAAGTAGGAGATGGATCAAGCTTGAACCCAGATCTAGGCACGCATGGGTGCTCACTTCAAGAGTTTGTTATGGTTTTACTTAGGGGTTAATCATACCCTTACCCTTTGTACTCCAACCTATTTAAGGGCACTCATCTAATGCAAGAGTACACCTCCATTATCATACTCATTGAGTCATTATGTGATTAAGATGTGACTAGCAATAATCCCTCTTTTATTTTGTTTAATCTAATGCTAGCACATTGAGCTCTGTCATCTTGCTCATGCCTACTTAATTATAACATGGTATTAGAGGTAGGTTTACCTCCCTTGAGTTTACATTATCTTGTCTTATCATTTTCATTAATTAGGATTAGTGGTTAAACTCTCTCCATGAAAGTCTCACACTTAGGTCATCTTCTCCACAGTCCCTTGCCATTGGAGTGAAGAGTTCTCCTTCCACACTCAACGAAAGTCAGAGCTTCCTTTTGTCGGCCCTTCTCAGCTCAAAGGCGAAGAGACGTGGAGCATCGATGCTGGAAAATTTGCACGCAGTAGCCTGGGAGAGTGAAAACGCTAGTCGCCTTCTATTTTGGGGGAAACCACCTCACTCTAATTCCTTTACCCCTAAGGGTCTTTGGCAACACGCTGATATGCTCAGTTTTGTGAATGGTGGCTGGGAATAGTCGGGTTAGCTGTGTGCACTCTCCAGAAAGATACATTACTTAAATAGAGATTAATGTCTAGGTATTAAGGCTAATCAAGTTCTTTAAAGCATGCTATTGAAGCACTTATCTGATTGTTTACAAAGTTCCTCTATTCCATATTTTAATGTGTTGTAGTTTTATTGCCCCAAAATAGTGAGTCTTCTCACTAATCCTTGCGCTTGAAGGATTAAACCTTAATTAACATAGTTTAATCATGCCTTCATTATGTGAATCTACAAATGCCAAACATTTAAAGCCCAAGAGAAAAGGCAAGAAGTTAAAAACCAAGAACACAATAGATAAAAAACCTTGGTAATCTTGAAGTGGCTTATGGGGCTCAAAATAGCTTCCCTTTTACAAATATGTCCATTTTAAGCAAAAATAGCTTGCTTTATTGAAAGTACTACTCAAAATAGGTGTGAACCTTTAACTATTTAAATGTGTACAACCTTTGTAATAAAATCAATTGTCCATAAGCAAGCTTTCATATGTCCAAATAAATATATCCACTTGTCAATAAATATGAATGTCACCCAAAATAAAAGAAATGGCAAGTGTGGACAAAATCGAGTAATAATCTGCCGACACCCAAAGTTGAGTGTCTCGAAGTCTTTTGAATACCACCAACTTGCGTCCATTATCCAACCCAAGGATGTGCACTTACATAAGCTATACTAATCAATTAATTGATTAAAAATATGAATAATCATATGAAACTCAATAAATCTATACGATGTAACCCATACTCGCCTGCCGTTACGGAATCACCTGCGTATGCTCAAAGTTTTCTCAGATTTAGAAACCCATCTAGGAGAATTCATTCATAATGAGAATTGTGAAAATGTTAAATTCCATGAATTTACTTTTCTTAAGATAAAGAGTTCATAGGCTTCTTAGTCAACCCTAATATCCAGAAGAAAAAGGAATTCATGACCTAACAGAAAACCCTAAACCCTCAAAGACTCAGAGAGAGAGAGAGAGAGAGAGAGAGAGAGAGAGAGAGAGAGAGAGGAGAGGAATCTTCATAAAAATCCCATGCACCAAGTTTGGTTGTTAAGGGGAGAGTAGGGGTTAGAGAGAGAGAGAGAGAGAGAGAGAGAGAGAGAGAGTGAGTGAGAGAGCCTGTTAAAGCTTTGCTATTGGAAGTTTAACACAAATCCGTTTTTCTAAGTAGAAAATGATATTTTTGATATACAAATATACTAACATGGAGTTTTTCATCAATAAATTATATTTATGAGAAAATTTAAAAAATAATAATTTTTGGGGTCCCCACAATTTCGAGATCTCATGGATGTAGTGGTTCCTGACAGTTAGTTATGTTTATGGGGTTGTGGGGACCTGACAGTTAGTTATGGCTGTACTAGTTCCTGACAGGCTTCTGACGTGACCCTTGAATTACAAGCTTTTTAGAGGAAAAATATTATTTTCATCATACATATTGGTTGGGTGGTGTTTTTTCTACCTCAAAATGTAAAAAAATAAAAAATAAAAACTTTTCACTTTTTGGGACCCACCTAAATACGAGAATGTTTTGCTAATATGAAAGGGAGATATAGTGGGAGTTAATGAGAAAGGAGATTTCAAACTAACAAGAAAGATTCAATTTGTAGAGAGTGAAGATAAAAAATTCATACATATTGGTTGGGTGGTGTTTTTTTACCTCAAAATGTAAAAAAATAAAAAAAATCACTTTTTGGGGCCCACCTGAATACGAGAATGTTTTGCTGATGTGGAAGGGAGATATGGTGGGAGTTGATGAGAAAGGAGATTTCAAACTGAGACAAGAAAGATTCAATTTGTAGAGAGTGAAGATAAAAAATTCAAAAAGTAAGAGAGAAAGTATGAGAAAAGTCAAAAAGTAAGAGAGAGAGTATGAGAACATTTCCTTTAAAAAGTGAAACTAGGGGAGTATGGCTGATGTGGCAAGGCAAAAAATAGGGATCATCATAGCCTTTGTCTCCCTTAAGCTCAGCTTTTTTAGCTCTAATCCCTTAAAATTAGGAATCCTTAGGAGGCCCTTTTTGGGTCCAAAAAATTCCTAATGGGAAGCAACTCCCATCAAGATAAACAGGATGGGATGTCACATGCATCCGGGCTATACAAGGTTACCATGTGTACATTATATATATATATATATATATATATATATATATACCTAGATGAATCTAGGAACATGCAGAAATTCACCTTTTAGGAACGTGCATGTTATATACTCATGGTAGTCAACCCACAAGACTATATAACTATCAACTTCATTATGCATAGTATGGACTAGATACTACGACATCCCCACTAACGTCATCAGTGCCCAATAGTGGGTGTAGAACTCTGTATCAAGATATGCTCTCACACACGCAATCCACACACACACACACATAAGAACATATATTCACACAAAGCTCTTTGTGCTGAGTTTCTGTCGAACCTCTGGAGATGCAGGGTAGACTCAGCCATAATGAAGCCTAGCACTAAGGGAAGTAGCAAATAGAAAGAATTAGTATAGCAAATAAGTAGTTGATAGGACAAATGCACCGCTAAGATAGAAAGAATAAGCACAATATCAACTGGCCACAACTTGGACAAAAACTTCACAATGTGAAATCTGCATGTCCGCTAATTTAGCTGAGTTATATACCTAGATGAATCTAGGAACATGCCCAAATTCACCTTTTAGAAACGTGCATGTTATATACTCATGGTAGTCAACCCACAAGACTATATAACTATTAACTCCATTATGCATAGTATGGACTAGATACTATGACATCCCCACTAACGTCATCAGTGCCCAATAGTGGGTGTAGAACTCTGTATCAAGATATGCTCTCACACATGCACTCCACACACACACACACACATAAGAGCATATATTCACACAAAGCCCTTCATACTGAGTTTTTGTCAAACCTCCGGAGATGCAGGGCAAACTCAGCCATAATGAAGCCTAGCACTAAGGGAAGTAGCAAATAGAAAGAATTAGTATGGCAAATAAGTAGTTAATAGGGCAAATGCACCGCTAAAGATAGAAAGAATAAGCATAATATTAACTAGTCACAACTCGGATGAAAACTTCACAATGTGAAATCTGCATGTCCGCTAATATGGTTGAATTATATACCTAGATGAATCCAAGAACATGCCCAAGTTCAACTTTTAGGAACGTGCATGTTATATACTCATAGTAGTCAACCCACAAGACTAATAACTATCAACTCCATTATGCATAGTATGGACTAGATACTACGACATCCCCACTAACATCGTCAGTGTCCAATAGTGGGTGCCCAACATTATGCACACTAAGGACATTAGAAGGGCACTATGCATATTGTAAGTCTTTGTCCAATACATATAACCAAGCATCATCTGGGTCTTAGGGTAAGGTTAATGTCAAGGCTTATGTTCAAGTCCCACTTATTAGGTTTCTATCAAGTATCTAGTAGCACTCAAAGTCACTCAATGAAGTCCTAAGGTTACTAGCAACGCTAAAGGAAGCCTAAAATGCATTTAAAGGCACCATGGACATGAGCCAACTTGGCACTGAGAGACTTGGACAAGTAGTCCACTCATGAGAATAAAAGTCCACGATCCCTCTTTTTATCATTCCCCCAAGTGAGGGCTCCTGATTTAGGGTAATTTTATCCATCTCTTGTGTTGAGAGATATAATCGCGGTGTTGTGTGTATGTGGGAAAGCACCCTAGAGGTGCAAGATATTGTGTGTATGTGGGAAAGCACCTTAGAGGTGCAAGATATTGTGGTGAGATGGAATGCCACATGTAATATTGTATGGTGTGTGAGTATTGACCAAAAGAAGTGGAAAAGGAGTTGCCACATGGATGATGACATGTAAAGTGGGATAAGGCTAGAGTGCCTATATCATTGTATGGTTCATTGTGATATGCAATACAAGGGAATAGTGTTGAGTGTGCAATCTCCCTCTCTCTCTAGTTATGGAGTTCTTAGTGTGGTTTAATCCACCTTAATTCTTATGCTGCTTAATCTTGTGTCCTTCACCATGATCAATCCCATTTCTAGAATCTTATCATGGTATCAGAGCCAAATGGGCTCTTGGTCATGGGTGATTATTATGTATATTAGTTTGGTTGTGTGTTTGTTTGATTAAGCATTATATTTTCAGTTTATTATGAAAAAAAATTATGCACACTCATATTATCATTTGGATTTGCATTTGTGATGAGGATTTGAGAGGAGATTTGCATTTGTGAGGATTTGAGAGGAGATTTGCAACAAGGAGGTTGCATAGAAGCTGCCCAAGAGAGTTGCAAATGGAGTTTTGCAACATGGAGAGTTTGCTCATCAAGGAAGCTGAAAATGGAGATTTCAGCATTATGAAGGCTATGGAGTCTTCATCATCATCAAGGAGAAGCTGCCAAGAGAAGATATGCTGCTGATTATGCCTCAAGAAGGTTGGTTTTGTGAAGTTTTGCCTCAAAGTTTTGTGTTTGAGCATGGAAGAATGTTCATATTTGAGAAGGGTTGCTATGTGTGGGATTTATGGATCCCATGGTTCTTTGCACTTGGGCAAAGAGTGTAAGAGGTGCAATGCTTGTCTAAGAAGGGACAAGCGGTTATGGGCTTGGAAGAAGTCCATGGTTGAGCACATTGGAAAGAGTGATGCTCATGGTTTTGCTCATAGAAGATGGGCAATGTTTGGTGGAAGCTTTTGGAGTTTTCACATTGGTTTGCACCTTGGTTTCTTGAGAGAAACCAAAATGAAAAGCACCCTTGAATGGATGCATGCATTGAAGGAAGAGCATGCTGATTTGGAGGCCATGAAGGCTATGTCAATGGTCATGGAAGACCTCAACTTGGAGGTCTTGGAGAGGCAAAGTAGCAATGGGAGAGCATGCGTGTTTGAAGCTCATTTTGAAGCTCATGGTAGCCAATGTGGTGGCTACAAGAACGTCATGGGGGAGGTTTTGTGAAGACAAAAGAGAAGCTATAAAGGAACTTCTGCATATGAAGAAAGAAGCACATGTGGAGCATGTGCCATGGACGCTTGGTACAAGATTCAGCTCACACCTATAGCAATGGTAGAGTAGAAAGCACAACAACGGCTTCTGATTAGAGAAGCATCACAATAGAGGGCAGCGACAGTAAACAAGGATGCAGTAGCAGCATTGGCCACAAGGAGTAGGAGACGAGAGTGGTTCGTGTGTCTAGCAATGCAATATTGAATGAAGAAAGCACGTAAGAGAAGATCGCATACAACTGATGGTGATTGTCGCCTACTATAAAAGACAGAGAAGAAAGTATGGCCAAGCATGGAAGCTATGGCGATAGTCGTGGAAGAGCCATGAAGCAGCCCCCAAAGAGGCTGCACGGTTGGAGATGCAGTTGAAGCTTGGAGCAGTAGGACGGAGATGAAGACCACGTGCTCTGACAGTGGGCAGCCGTTGCATAAAGGCTGGAAGAGGCAGGTCCAGTCGGTGTAGTAGCAGAGATTCGCCAGCGAGTCGAGAGGAAGGAGGTGTCAGTGTTCAACGAGGCGCATTTAACGTGCTGCAGAGAATTAAAATTTTAGTGATTTTTTTATTTAAAAAAAATATTTTATTAAGGTCCACAACCTTTCCAAAATCTCAAAGGGTACATTCACACCACCAAGAAGTATGCCTTGTTCACATGTATAAAAGAATGTGGTATGTGGTTCTTGTTCACACATTGGGTCCGCTGCCCGGCTTTGGCCAAAAAGGCTTTGTAATTTGTTTCACCCAAAAATGATGATGGACAAACGTCCACGAGCATGCGTGCTCAAAACAAAAATTTTGTAATCATCCATGGTATGAGGGTAACCATGCCCGAGCTCACCGAGAAGCTCAAAATGGTTGTTGCGTGATATGTGCATGAGCGATGCACGTGTGAGGTGCATGCGCATGGGTTGGATCCAGTGTTTGAAAAAAACCCGGGTGTAGTGTAATTTGCACTTGCAGATTTTAAAAATTACCTTCAAATTTGAAACTTAAGGGTACAAAAACCTGTAGATTTTGAGGGGTTGTAGAACAAAAACCTTCAAAATTTGAAAATTTTCTTTATAAATAATTTCACAATTTTCAGATGAAGGTTTTGTACTTTTTGGGAAAATAGTTTTTTTCGAACATTGGTTGGATCCCACCCGAACTTCCATGTTCAAATCGGACTTAGTGGTTCCGCTGTGAGCGATGAGTCGGCTCAAAATGGACTAGGTGTCTAAGATGGTAGACACGTGCACACATGTTTGGATGATGGACACTCCAATGTATCATTGAGGGGGAGTGTTGAGAGATAGCGATTGCGTTTGTGCAATGCTACATTGTATGGATGATGGGTGAGTTGTGGAACACCTCGATTAAGAGAGGGTGTTGAGAGATATAATCGCGGTGTTGTGTGTATGTGGGAAAGCACCCTAGAGGTGCAAGATATTGTGTGTATGTGGGAAAGCACCTTAGAGGTGCAAGATATTGTGGTGAGATGGAATGCCACATGTAATATTGTATGGTGTGTGAGTATTGACCAAAAGAAGTGGAAAAGGAGTTGCCACATGGATGATGACATGTAAAGTGGGATAAGGCTAGAGTGCCTATATCATTGTATGGTTCATTGTGATATGCAATACAAGGGAATAGTGTTGAGTGTGCAATCTCCCTCTCTCTCTAGTTATGGAGTTCTTAGTGTGGTTTAATCCACCTTAATTCTTATGCTTAATCTTGTGTCCTTCACCATGATCAATCCCATTTCTAGAATCTTATCATCTTGTACTTGATTCTCTTGCAGCAATATACGCAAATACATAGGACCACGCATTGTGCAAATCTCCCTATCTTTTCTCTCTCTTTTTCCCTTAATCTCTTTGAATTGAGTCATTCACGCGTACTTTTATAGGTACTTCGGCTACCATTTATGTACAAATGTATCCACCTTCATATACATGCTTCATGTAGACCCTAGAAAGATTGATTAAAAAATAGTGAGAAGGGGAAGGGTGCGAATCATAATCACACTAGTCTTCTAAAGCAAACCAAAGCTTGCTTATCCACACCTATGTGACACCCAAATATGTTTTCCAACACACCAATGCAATCTAGATTTGGTCTTCTTTTTGCACAATATCATTCTTCATACGGTTGTTTTGGAAGGGGCACAAAGTGTTCACTTCCATTGAGCCATGCTACTCAACTTGTTCTCTAGCTCATCCTATATTTTGAGTTTAAAATATTTGAAAATGTGGTGCCCCTTCTAGTATTTGAAAACATGGTATCCCTTCTTGTAAGATGATGTACCCATTGTAGGAGTTGGGTGTGAGTGTGCCCTTACATTAGTATTAGTTGCCACTTAAATCATCAGAATAATGTGACTACCACTAACACATTGGTATCACCATGCTTTCTACAAAATATAATAACACTGACGCATCTACATTGTTCACAAAATATAATACACATGAAAACAAAACTACATTGTCAATGTGAAAGCTACGTAGACCAACGAAATTGTTGGTCAAAATTGAGCTTCTTCTTCAATGGAAAAAAGTTAAGACTCTCAAAGAGGTCAAGAATTCAAGAGACAAGTACTCAATGCGAGTCTAATATAATCATTACACTACAGGGCCAATATTTGGAAGGGTGTTACCCCCTTGTACGCGAGTCTAATATAATCGTTACACTACAAGGCCAATACTTGGAGAAGGGTGGTACCACCTTGTGGTACTCGGGGGTGTGTGTGGGGTTAGTATTAGTGCGAGGGTATTCGAATGAATTGTTGCACTTATAGGGGTGTGCATGTAGCCAGGTGAAATTCCCATGTGGAACTAGGTAAGGAAGTGGGGGAAGGGGGGAAAAAAAAGAAACAAACACTCATTATAGGGTAATCGAGATGTCCCTAATGAATGCAATGTCTACGATTAATAAGGACAAACACAAAAGCCACAAATCGTGGTGAAAGTAACATTTTGAGCTCCACTTGCAAACAAGACGAATAACCCATATCATGTTGACAAGACGATGTAGGAAGGTTGGCGATTTCGAGCTTGTGATCTGTGGCTTAGAAGGTGCCTTGGATTATCCCATAAGTGGAAGCATGGGAAGTTGAAGAGCCATATATAGGCTAGAGTGGCACCTTGTCATAATCATCTTCTCCGGCCGGTGTTTTGGCTCACCGAGAGATGGGAGCCCCGTGGAGGGATGCTTGCTGCAGTGCTCATTGGGGGTGTTCATGGAGCTCAATGGTGATGCATCTCCTACATGCGTTAGTCTTCCGCTGCGCATTCTGACATGGTATCAGAGCCAGGAAAGCGAATCGAGGGAGGGTGTTGGAAGGTTGGCGATTTCGAGCTTGTGATCAATGGCTAGAAGGTGCCTTGGATTATCCCATAAGTGGAAGCATGGGAAGCTGAAGAGCCATATATAGGCTAGAGTGGCACCTTGTCATAATCATCTCCTCCGGCCGGTGTTTTGGGAGGCAGCTCACCGGGAGATGTGGAGCCCGGTGGAGGGATGCTATAGTGCCCGTTGGGGGTGTTCGTGGAGCTCGATGGTGATGCGTCTCCTACGTGCGCTAGTCTTCCGTTGCGCATTCTGACAGACGAATAACCCATATCATGTTGCTAGTAATGAAACCCTAGTTGCAAGAGCGATAGGAAGATTAAGGACTATGAATCTCCTTGCTTCCCATGTTTTGTAGCAACATTTGTTGGATGTACACTACAAGCAAGCCGTGAAGGTGAAGATTATTTTCCATGTTTTAAAGCAACATCGGTTGGATACATAATCAAGCCATGAAAATGAAGAAGATATAAATAGAGTTAAAAACTAAATAGTCAAGCCCCAGGCACACAATGGTTGGGTTTAGGTTGGCTTGTCAATGGAACACTACTTTTTGGTATAAGCTTGACTTCAACACTGCTTTTTTGGATCTCAGTGTTGAAAAAAAAAACGTTCTTTATTGTGTTTTCCACGGCTAAGATTGGAAAAGAGTGATTGAAATTGGATGGCCTCAAAAAACATTGGCTAAAGTGTTCCCCCCAAACAAACAAAATTGATGTGTAGATTTTTGAAAGGAGAACTGGCAAAACCCAAGCATGATTGTCAAGTAAAAGAAGCAGGGATAAACCTAAATTAGGAACGAGGCCCATGATATATGGTATGTGGTGGAGTTGGGCCACCGGCACAGCCCGCGGCCGCATGGTGCAATACTGTGTTTAGCTGCAGCCAAAGGCCTCGAAGATGAGCAGAGATCTTTGCTCATCTTCAAGAAGCTCGCTTCTTTCAGAGACCTTGTTCGCTGTTCTTTTAAGGACAAGAAAAATGATGGGGCCGAGTCGAAGCTCGATTCTCCGGAGGCCTCGATTGCTCTTCTCTAACGGCAACAATGGTAGTTAGGTTCTTGTTTGACCAAAACTGTGTAGAGACTGTTGTTTCGTGTGTTTCTGGGCTAAGCCCAGACCGCAGCTCCGCGTGAGTTCCACGGTAAAATCATGCCGGTGGGCGTAGACTGGGTCAAGATTTCGCACATCTTACGAAGGAAGAAAATTAGCCGGAGTTAGTTAGGGCCGTAGAATGGACACCCAAGTTTGCAGACAGCCAAGGTCAGTAGTCTAGAGCAGTCCCAAAAACGAATACAAGATCTTATGCACCTACCTGGGGCTAGCAAATTGGAACAGCTTCCCTTTGCCGGAGAAGATGATGACGGCGACCTCGGCATCACACAGAACGGAGAGATCATGGGCCTTCTTCATCAATCCCCCTCGACGCTTCGAGAAGGTCACCTGCCGCGTGGTTGCGTTCTCGATCTTCTTGATCTTGATCTTGCGACGCACCATCCTCGCCGGCTGGAGAAAACACGGCAAAACACCCAAAGATCTTTATTTGTGAGTCGAGTGCAAAACGCAACAGAAAGCGTCAAAAGCCGGCTCTCCGCATGGGGAAAGAGAGAGACAGAGAAAGAGTGAAGATGAAGACGAAGAAGAAAAACACGGCCTTCTCTCCACAGGCCGCAGGTTTTGCCGGAGATATTATACACAACAGCGAAGCACACCTTTCCTGCAAAAAACACAGACACAGACGTAGCAGCGAAGCTCTTACCCCTGGTAGCAATCTTCAAAATTCGTTTCTCCACGCTATGGCGCTCAAGCACGACAGAAAGCCCTCCCAGCACAAAACAGGCCGTGCCGACCGAGAAGCCCTAAGAGTCGTACCGTAAAGATTGTACGATACTCGGTTAGGGCATGACAACAGATTTACTAATACGGCAGCGCGACGGCGATATTTGATTGGTAGAAAAAACCCACCTACCCACTCATACGCTTCTGGCCTTCACAAGTTTGAACTTTGAAGTGGCAACAAGACCGCACGTGCCACGTACATCCCGATTCCCCCCCTCTCTCTCTCTCTAGACTTGCGTATGTTCACATATCATATCACAATAATTGATTCTACGGAATTGGATGACTTCCCATTTCCCCTTTACCGTGTGATTTGATATATGTGACATTTTCTTCCAAATTAGTTATAAAATGGCCAACTACCGGAAGAGTTTCTCAAGCAAGACTTCCCTCTTCCATGCAATGCTTTTCCTAGCTAGTAAGAAAAAGGGTAAGCTTGGAGTGAGACCGATTTCCCTTCGTCACTCATGATCTTATGATTGGTCGGTTTTAAACTAAAAATGTTCAATTTTCATTGGCTTTCTTGAAGACAAGGTCAAAGTTTAGCCAGGATTTTCGAGATTTAGCCAATGAAAAAGACACCAACGGTAAGTTTTTTTTGAGGATTTCTTCTGTGACCAAAAGTAGCATGTTCCTTGGCAACTAATGAACTCTTAATCTTGGTAATTAGAGTGATAGATTAGCTAAGCTTATTAAGATGGAAGATTGTGCATGTGTGTTGGCTTCCACTCAATTCGACTTAGTATTCTCATACATGTCTCAAATAGGCGGTGTAGTTACAACTCAGGACAGATTCACTAAACCCTTCTTTTTGGTAATCTTTTCTTGGGAATAAAAGAAACTGTGACTATGGTTAACTTTTGTTTATTTACAAGCTACTAGTTGGCCACATGCTTGAGTAGTCATCCACGTGTCAAAGCACACACTATTAAACTCCCACTCGCTCAACACATGGGTGGTCCAATTAAGTAGGTGGCACACTCATGTCAACACCACCCTCGTTATAGGTAGGTTATTGCTTCGTTGTTGTAGATGGGTGCTCTCCTTGTTGGCTACTTATGTGTGTTCCCTTATGTCTCTTATATGTCTCTATCATGATGTTGTTGTGGTACTTGTTATGGTATTGTCTCAAGTCAGTTACTATAAGTGTGGAGTTGTCGGTTGGTTGCATGGGCATGGCAGTGATGCCGACTCTCTGATGGTGTGCATGCCAAGGTTCTAACGAAGTGCTTCGAATTTGTCTCTAATGACGTCATTTGGTGAAGATGTCGGCTATTACTATAATATGCAAGGGCTATACCAATGTTTGTACCAATGTTTTTTGGCATTTTATGGAGCATCAATAAAGCACTGGTAGAAGCATCACGCGTGGTGCTTATTACCAATGCTTATTTTATTATTATTATTTGCACGGGTTAGTGACATTTATATCGATGCATAGAATTTTCATAATGTATTTTATTAAACTTTCCTCTTTTGCACTTGCTTCCTATTTTCGCACTCCAAACCCAATCTAAATCCTCTCCTAATCACACATTAACAAATGTTAATTCTCATGTTTTTCTTCTCTTCCTCTCTCTCAAGCAAAGGCGAGTGTTTTCATTCCTCCTCTATATGCAAAGGTGTGTTGTTTTCCATTTTATTTCTCTCAATTAACCCTATGTTCATGGTTTTTTTACTAAATAATGCTTGTTTGTTTCTCAATTATTTTGTAGCTTCTTGTCCTTCCAATCCCCTTAAGGCAAGTCCAACAAACTTTCTATGTCTTAAAGTTTTCATATGGGCAATTAAAGAATTGATTGCTTTCCTTCTTTTAGTATGAGCTTATAAATAGCTCTATGCATGTTTTTTAAACTAAATAATGTATGTTTTTAATGTATGTTTTTTAATTACTTTGTTTCTTATCCTTCAAACCCCTTAAGTTAAGTCCACTCAAGTTTATATGTTTAAATTTGGTGAGTTTGGGTAATTAAATTTTTATTTCTTTCTATCTTTTCTTTTCGTTGTGTATGAGCTATTCATTAGCTCTATGCATATAACTTATACATGTAGATGTATGCTTAGACCTATACACAAATGGGTTTATTCTAAGGCATAAGTTTTCATAGGGCTTATGCATAAGTTTTCACAAGGCTTATCTTTATGCTTATGCATAAGTTTTCATAAAGCTTATGCATGTAGATGTGTGCAACCCAACTAGCCTGTAACCTCCTAACCCCACAAGTCGGTAAGTTGCCAGTAAGCCGCCAAGCCCACAAGCCCGTAAGACGCTAAACCGGCAAGCCCACAAGCCATTAAGCCAAAACATTTGGAATCCTTGGAAGATTTTCTTTCATATAAGGGGTATTTTAAAAAGTAATTTCAACAAAATCTTTACTAAATTCTTCCTCAAAATGAGCTAGAAAAACAAAGCTTTTAAAGTTTCAACCAACATTAACATTCAAGAAAATGACATGATTTTTGGAATAGAAGAACTCCAACATGAACATGATTGCTTTACACTTTTAAACAAGTATACATTGTGATTTATACCTAGCACAAAACCAAATACATTGAAAAAAACATCGCTCATTATAATTAATAAAAACTTTGACACTGACACCATCGAGTTTAACTATTCTTCCTCATTGTCTATACATCACTATTATCATCATCAGTTACATTACCAGATGATGTGGAGGAAGCATCTTCCTTAGTGATATATATAACAATATTATCTTCTATTAGTTGAAGAACATAGTTTAATAAACTTTGAGTTTACTCCTTGGTGCACACATCCCTTAGACCTTCACAAAGATTCCTCTTATACAAGCTAAGAATTCTTCTTAAAATGGGCATTTTTAACTTCTTGAAATATCATGTCTTTGTAATAGTAAATTCCTAACTAAATATCCACTTCATCAAGTTTCAAGGTACTAGTGTCACACGTATTGTTTCTCTTTTACCACACTCCTCATTTCGAAACTATATTTTCCCTAAAAGGCATTTTTATGATTTGTTGTATATCAATGAATTGTGGTAGATGGTATTGTCACTACAAAAAAGGGGGGTCAAAAGCCCAAAAAAAAATCAAGGGTTGAAAGGATAGATAAATGATCACCCTTTTGGATAATAAGAGTGGAAAGGATAAATAAATGATCACCCTTTTGGATAATAAGAGTGGAAAGGATAAATGTTCTTTTGGATGAGTAAAGCTAGGAGGGCGGACAAAGCAGATGGAGAGGGAGAAGACAAAAGGGAGGTATTTTGAGTGGTGCCCTTTCCACCTTCAAAAAGGAAAAACAAGAGTCGAAAGTGTAGATATAAGGCCACCCATTAGAGTACAATAATCAAAAGGGTGGACACATTACCATACACATACACACCCATCACTATTTGATTGGTGAACTCATTGGCTTTGGATGCCTTCTTTTCATAACTATGTCAAATTCTATGTGTGAGACTACAATTACTAATAAGAAGCTTGCACAGCTACATGGCAAATAATCTTGCTCATCTGATTGATGAAAATGAAGATTACTATACTATTCAACTATTTACTTAATCATACGTCAAATTTCTTAGTGGAATATATAGTGTACATATTTAATATCTAATATTTTTATTATGCGATTTACTATATTTATAATAATGATATATTATATCTATTTAAATAATTATATCTATTTAAATAATTATATCAAATATATATTATGTATATAAAATTAATTAACTATAACTTATAGTAGTTATATATACATATACACATTTATATTATTTTACTTTCTCTCTAAATTGAATAAATGTATATATTTAAAATATGATTTTAATATGTTCATGATAATAGATTTATAGAGCAGGGGATTGTCCTTGTTGAAGCATTGCAAGAAGCCTCCGAGGCTTACCTTTTGAAGACACCAATCTCCTTGCAATACATGCAAAAAGGATTACCATATCTACCAAGGACATGCAACTAGCTCGGCGCATTCGAGCAAGATACGATCTAGAGATCTTAGATGTTAACCTTCTTTTTAAAGCAACTCTTTTGTTTCAAACCCCCCTTTGTAACAAGTCTATCTGGCTTTTATTTGTAACCTTCTGATAATTAAAATTTTAAGTTTCTCTTACAATGTCTTGGTGTCATCATGTTTTTTTAACATGGAGTGTCTTTCATGTGGTGCCAGTTTGTCACCCAAGGCATCAGAAATGCTTCTGGAGGACTGAGGAAGTTGTGCTAGAACAATGCGAATTTGACCTTTGCAATGGCGACGTAGGCTCAAAATTCGCACTGTTCTGGCACTTCTCTCCTAGCCACTCAGGATCATTTCTAATGCATTTATAATGAAGTTGAGCACACTAATTTTGAGAAATAGTAGTTTACAAGATAAAAACACCTTTAATCATGTGTGAAAATATAGTGTTTATCATCCAATGCATCAAAATTGCTCCTAGAGGACTGGTGAAGCTATGCCTGAACAGTACGAATTTAGGCTCTGCAGGCTCAAAATTTGCATTGTTCTGGCACTGCTTCCCTAGCCACACTCAGGATTATTTTTGATGCATTTATAATGAAGTTGAGTACACTAATTGTGAGAAACAATAGTTTATAAGATAAAAACAGCTTTAATCATGTGTAAAATTACATTATTTGTCATCCAATGCACCATTGCTCCTGGAGGACTGGGGAAGCTATGCCAGAATAGTGCAAATTTAGGCTCTGCAGCGGCGCTACAGGCTCAAAATTCGCACTGTTATGGCACTGCTCCCCCACCCACTCAGGATCATTTCTGATGCATTTAAAATGAAGTTGAGTACATTTATTATAAAAAACAGTAATTTATAAGATAAAAATACCTTTAATCATGTGTAAAAATATATTATTTGTCATCCAATGCATCAGAATTGCTCTTAGAGGGCTGGGGAAGCTATGCCAGAACAGTGCGAATTTGGGCTCTACAGCAGCGATGCAGGCTCAAAATTCGCACTATTCTGTAACTGCTCCCTCAGCCACTCAAAATCATTTCTGATGCATTTATAATGAAGTTGAGTACATTGATTATGAAAAACAATAATTTACAAGATAAAAATACCTTTAATCATGTGTAAAAATACATTATTTGTTATTCAATGCATCAGAATTGCTCCAGAAGGGCTGAGGAAGCTGTGCCAAAATAGTGCGAATTTGGGCTCTACAACAGCAGCGGTGCAAGCTCAAAATTCACACTATTCTGGCACTCTCCCCTAGGCTCCCAGGGTCATTTCTGATGCATTCACAAAATCATTGATGGTACAAACTAGAAAAAACAATGATACACTTGATGAAAATAAGTTTGCAAAAATTGTATTGTATTCATAATAAGAAGTGATACATCATCTTTACAAAACCTTTCTTACAATATTGAGCTTCCTTCTCTTGTTATTGGACAGAGTGTGCTCAAGGAGTGATTGGGCTATTTCTTGAGGATCCTCTATGCCTATGCTTTTGGCTATACCTATACGAGCAAGAAGCTTACCCCTAAATCCAAAACCAAAAACATCGAAGGCAAGGGATTTTTTAATCAGAACTATATATTTGGTGCTCTGTGCCAAGAGGCTACACAGAGCACCTTAGAGAGGGCTTTCAAAAAGAAGAGAGTGAAGGCAGTTTGAGGGGTGTAGTGCCTATGGATAATGGCGATGCCATCCACAAGAAGCCGACCAAGATAGTGCGCCAACGCGGCATCATGTCCATGGACCTTGGCCTGGTCTCTGCTGCCGCCGCCTCTCCCTACAAATGCGTCAATTTCAACCACCCTTTGTAATCAAAGAAAAAATCAAAATATTTTCCTATACATAATTCCCATGGTTGTCCCCTCCTTACGCTTCCCAATCTGCAAAATATAGAAAGTGGCACAATAACCAGAAAGTGTAAGGGTTAATTCTAGACGTGTAGTAGAATCATATATACCTTTCTTCTCATCAACTTGAAACTTGACTCTTCCACATTGTCAAAGCCCATGATGCTAAAGTGTTGATGCAGGTCTGCTAGGCTCCAATGCTTGCTTGTAGCCACTCGCTCAATCCATCCATTTTGCATCATCATAGCTACCTCAATAGGCATAATTTCTTCTTCTGAGGCTTGAAGTGGGATCCATGTCTCGTGCTTTTGCATCCATCTTTGGTAGTGCAAACGCATGTATAAAATAGAGCGTGCCTTCAAGAACCTGCAAGACACTGTAGAATCTACTACATTGCACTTGTACACATCACCTTGATGTGACCCCTCATTAACCTCCCAACCCTCTCCTAGTAATCCTTGAATTTGGTCAGACCGTACCTCCTTACAAATATACATTGTTTTTGTTTGGTGCATTGGCATGAAATTGAACATGTAAAGGACAAAACCAATTAAGCCTTACTGACCTAGATGCCTTTGAAAACTTGAGTGATGTCTTGATATCACTTACCATCTTAAACTTTAAGCATAAGATGGTCCAAGCATCTGTTTTGGGTCATTCGGGATTGTTAACACTAGTTCTGTAATTGGACACTAAAGTGTCCTGAGGACACTAAAGTGTCCTGAAAGTTAGCATTTTTCTTGAATTTTTGTGGGCAATCTATTAAGAGTTTTGAAATGCTTAACAGCCACATATGTTCCTCAAGACCCAAAAAAATTTTGAGATTTTTTAAATTGCACTTTTCTTAGCTTTTGCAAGGAAATATTTTAATTTTCTTAGACACATGCTGATAAAACGCATGATTTTTGCTGTTTTCAAAATAGTAGTAATTTGTACATAACTTTTAGAAGGGACATAGTTTGATCATGAAACTTGGCTTGATGGAAATCCCATGATGTAAACTAAATCTTGGAATCATCAAACGATAATTATTGGATAAATTTTTGACTCGCTAATATTGAAATGAGGTTTTTTATACAGGTGGAGCATGAATTTTTCTCCTTCCATATGCAAGCTAATAATGTAAAACTTGAGGTGCATCCATGTTATATAGGGTAAATACTACTTTGTTTTGAATTTTCCAAAACTTTAGAGCCACTTTTTGGGCCTCTTCTCATACATGGCCTTTTACGCAACCTGTTTTTAATACGTAAAATGTCTAATTATGAGCCTAATTTTGATTTTCATCAAAGGAGAAAGCTGTGTAAGTGCATTATTTGTTGTAACTATAGGTGTAGACTACTTGTGCAAGCATAGTTATGATTAGTTTTTGAAAAAAGATGATCAAATTTTATATTTTTATTTTTTACAGTTTTTTTAGAACTAGGCGATAAGAACCTACTTAAGTGGAGGCTAAGTTAGTGTCATACACATCAAATTATGGCTTATTTATCTCATCTCAAGCATGAAAACCAATAATCAACATTCTCATTGATAGGGCTACAATTTTTTTAGTGGTGTGATTGAGTTTTGATAATACGCGTTACTTTTGCTGATTTTATACAACTTTTTTGGAAAAAATTCTAGGAAAGGAAAATGATTTTTCTGGTGAACTTCTACCTCCTTGGACTGATGTATGCTATCAAAATATCTTGGGAAAAATGCTATTGATATCATTGGATTTTTTTTTTGAGAGAATGATGCTTGCATATTTGAAAAAATCCTGAAAAATCATGAAAAATGTTCATTTTCAAGACATATGCTACTTTGTTGCTTATGTACTTCCAAATAAAAAGGCATTTTATATGTTTAGCATTTTTTACATAAGCATATGGTTATGTTCTACATGCCCAATGAAGCATTTTGGTTTTTAAAGCCTACATTAGGAGTTTGATTTTTTTTCGTAACCCCCAAAAAAGGACACTCAAGTGTCCTGTTTTGGTACCAAACTAGTGTTAAGAGGGGGGTTGGGGGTCTCTTCTAGCTTGCCAAATAAACATGGTTTTTCATCTACAAAATATAAGTGAGAAAAGAAAAAGATATTGTTTTGTACAAGATCACTTGGGCTTTGAGATACAATCTGCAGAGAGATATAAGAAAATGGAGGATCATAAGAAAATTTGAAACAAAAAATCCAATATTAGCATGTTGTTAAAGCTGTGTTTATGTTACACTGACAATTTGAAGGAAACCTTGGTCGTTGGCCTTGAATGTACAGGTCTCCAAGAGTATGCACATGTTGCACTATGGCAACTCTAGGTCCTTTCTTCTTATTATGCTTGAAGCCTTGTAGCCGCCCCTTCCAATGATGTAGCATATTCCCCAGTTGACGCACTCGATGTGGTCCCTTAGAGCTTGACTGCATGTAGACCCAAGCCCCAACCCTGAATCTTGTTGGAGCCCAAACTCCATTCTCATCTCTTGTGTTATGCAGTAGCACAAGCTCTTCCACCTTCTCCCTAGGTCTTCTCACATTACTGGAAGAGGCCATGGTGGTAAGAAAAGAGAAGAAGGGAAAAGAAAAGCTATCCCCATGTAGAGGAAGGTGTAGGAGGAAAGCATGCTGGACCTCACGGACAAAGAAGTTATAGGTGGGCATAGGATTTGGTGGTATGGGATGATAGGGCACATTGTTGTGGCTTAGGTGACTCGAAATCTTTTTTAAGATTCAAGGGTGGTTTCATAAAAAAGACTATGTGTGGGAGCCATAATCTATCGTGCTCATCGATCTTAGGTTAGGTGCAAATCTTTGTAACTCTAATAAGGTTCTAGGTATGTGGTCATTACATTGGCATTAGAGCCAAACCATGCTAGCATGAAGCATGAGGAACTTTGAAATGAGGAGCAAAGAAGAACCATTGCCAAGATCTTCTAAATTGAGGCCAAGTGGCCTTGTTTTTAGCTATAGGACCTAAGGTATTATGGGACAGTGAAGGATGGGAAAGAGCCCAATGTGAAAGGAGAAGATGGGTGCTTCTCAGGTCCTAAGATGCCATACGTGAAGGTGTAATGTGGTAGATTAGGACACCTAATCTTAATTAATAAAGAGAATAATTCCAAACATCACTAAACCAATTCACACAACACAAAAGAGCACAATATACCACACTAGGCCCGAAGCTTCCTTAGGAATTCTTCATCCCAATAGAGAAATTTGAGTACAGAATAGTAGGGCCAACCACAATATGAAACCAAATAAAATAGGTTCTCCAACTAGCAAGAGGAGACCTTCGCTTAACACTAGGCTTTCATACCAAGCAAGACCTAGTCTCACGTAGGCTACTACATGGAGCTTGCAAGTCAAGCCTAGTCTTAGGATCTTACTCTTGAACAACTCCAAGAGGTAGTAGCAGCACACATGTTCTTTAAAACACCTAGAAAGAAGGGGGAGTCTAGGAGGGATTCATTATAGAGGCCAAGCAATAGGACTCCCATCGAGACTAACCATATTCTTGTGGTTCCTATGCTATCCTAGAGTGATATCTCAAAGGATTGTTTTGTTCAACATACAAAGTGATATCCTAAAATGATTCACAAAGGATTGTTTTGTTCAACATACAAAGTGATATCCTAAAATGATTCACAAAGGATTGGTTTGTTTCAATAGTTGACACTGAGTGCGATACATATCCCACTATGTAGGGATTCATATAATGCTCATGCTTGTGATGCCAAGACTCTATTCATGAATTTGTGGGATAGAAAGACCTAATATGACTAGCTAGTATGGTTCAAGACTTGTGTGTGCACAAACATATCATATAAAGAGGGCACATGTCTCACTACAGATGAGGACAGGAAGAGTGGGTTATAGTGTGCTCAACAGGAGCCAAAGAGTAGGGTGTGGTACAAGTGGGCATGCCTACACTTATGGTGGGTGCGGAGATGTGGTTGTGACAATGGAAGAATTTACGACAACTTGTATACCATGTAAAGGTGGGTTGGCTTACGAGACATGTATGCCATGTATGTTGTCCATGATAATGGAAGAATTTAAGATAACCTCTATACTATGGATGTTGGTAAACTGTGAGGGAGGTTGGCTTACCGGACATGTATGCCATATATGTCGTTCAGGACAATGAAAGAATTTAGAACAACCTATATGCAATGTATGTTGGTAAACCATGAGGTGGGTTGGCTTACTAAACATAGTCGAATAGATCTGAGATTGTTTTGAAGTGTCGTGATGGCTAATTGGCCCTCTTATTGAAAGTATAGGGATGTCAATGGAAATAAGTGAAGCTTTAAAGAGGTTATGAATCTTGGGGGCTAATTTTCATATTGCTAAACCATGTTGCCAATCTTGGAATGCGGCTTTCCTTTCACCTTTTGGGCATCTCTACCTCGCTTGATGCATGGCTGCAGGAAAGTCAAATTTTTTGTCCATTGGAGGGAGATGTGGATCTTGATTGATTAAATGATCGCTTTGTGTGAAGATATTTGATTTGGTACATGGAGTCGAAAGAACTCAATTTGGATGCCCATGAAGGATTCTCCGACGGATATCTTCATGAAGTCCTTGCGTGTTGTGCACAAATGGAAGGCTAGTTTTTCTTGTGAGTTGCATAGAAACTGGAACTATGATTTATTGATGGAAAGAGGGATGCACTTAGCAAGAATAAGACTCAATGAAGAAGAGAAAATGAGACAAGCCGCAAATCAAAGGTAAGCATGCAAAGTGTTGGCTGTTATTAGCAGATTCATCCCCAGATTTTGCTCTTTTATGGTGCCCATTTGGTCCCCTTTTGCATGGCCCTTGCTTGTAGGCTAGCCACCCCTTTTTTACTATTTTTCTGGGATTTTTCCTAGCCTTTTTGGCATTTACCAGTTGGCCATGTCCATTAGCTCCAGTCGGCCGACCGACGGAGGGGGTGAGTTCACATCCTAGGAGCTTCAACAATATTGCAAGACACATGGCATTCGGAGACAGCTTACTACATCATATACTCCATCACAGAATGGAGTTTCTGAGAGGAAGAATAGGAACATTATGGAGATGGCCCATGCTATGCTTGAGCATTCTTCATTACCTCCTCGACGCTTCTGGGCTGAGGCGGCTTCCATAGCCATCTATATTCAGAATAGGTCTCCTACTGTTGCTCTTCCCGACAAAACTCCATATGGTGAGAAGCCCTCCGTTGTTCATTTTCGGATATTTGGGTGTACCGCGTATGTTCATGTGCCTAAGGAACACTGCTCGACTCGAAGTCTCAGTGCATGACTTTTCTCGGATACAGCATTGTGTCCAAGGCATATCATCTTTATGATCCTCAGGTCGATAAAGTTGTTGTGAGCCGTGATGTGGTGTTCGACGAGACTCCTACATCTTCAGAGGGGGGGTGAGCTTCTGCTTCCTTCACCTCTGTCTCCACCTCCTCCTCCTCCTGCTCTCGCTGTTTCTGTTACACCTCCAGCTAAGGATACTCAGTCAGATGATGATGACCCTGCTCCTCCTCTGGCAAGTTTGAGCAGATCTGTACCTGGTTGGTATTATCAGACAATTCGTGATTCTAGGTTACGTGAACTTCCTTCTACTCTTCCACACCTGGTTCTCTTCGACGTTCTTCCAGAGTTACAGGGAAACAAATTCATGAGGGCAATATGTTTGTTAATTATGCTCTTATGTCTACTATCATTAATGGTCCTTTTGATCCCACTTTTGTAGACGAGGCTCTTTCACATGAGCCTTCGCGTCATGCTATGCAGGCAGAGCTGGATGCTATCGAACGGAATGGCACTTGGATTTTGGTGCCTCAGCCTTTGCAGCGTAAGGTGATTGGTGTGCGTTGGATTTTCAAATCAAAGTTCCGAGCTGATGGTGGCAGCTTGGACAAGCACAAGGCGAGGTTGGTTGCCAAGGGTTATGCTCAGCACCCTGGTGTCGACTTTGATGAGACCTCGCTTCGATGGCCCGAATGACTACCATTCGTACCATTCCTGCAAGTATTCTTGCACTTGCAGGACATCATAGATGGCCTGTTTTCCAGATGGACATCAAGTCAGCTTTCCTAAATGGAGAGCTTACACAGGAGTAGGCTCCATGGCGGGCTTGGTATCAGTGGATTGATTCTTTCAGAAGCTCGGCCTACACCGTTCTCATGCAGATTCGAACCTTTATATCCTCCTTGAGAGGGGGTTGATTGTTATCATTGTGGTCTATGTTGATGACCTCATCTTTACAAGTTCTTATTTTGTACGGATCCGTTCTGTTATGTATGCTTTGGAGACAGAGTTTGAGATGACGGATCTTGGCCTCTTGCATTATTTTCTTAGCTTTGAGATTTGGCAGACCTCGAAGGGCATTTTCTTCTCTCAGCAAAAGTACACTCGGGAGATTCTCGCGACAGATTTTAGATGACTGGGTGCAAACCAGTATCTTCTCCTATGGATATTGGTGAGAAGCTTTCTTCACTTGGTGCTTATGCAGGGTCTGATCAGGGATAGTATCAGGTTCTCGTCGGTTGTTTGGTAAGGTTAACCTACTCCCGATTAGACATATGCTTCGCAGTCAGTTTATTGAGTTCCTTCTCATCCAAACCCCGTTAGCAGCATTGGCGGTGTGCTCTCAGCGTTCTTCGGTACTTGCGTGGCACCTTGGATTTTGGCATCTTTTATGGCCAAGGGCGCACTCTTGTTGGATGGTCTTACTCAGACTGGGTTGGAGATCCAGATACACGGCGTTCAACCACTGGTTGTGTTTTTTCACTTGGGTCCGGAGCCATTTCTTGGAGCAGTAAAAATCAACCTACTGTGGCACTTTCCTCTACCGAGGTGGAGTACCATGCAGTTTGTTATGCTGCATGTGAGGCGATATGGTTGCGAAGATTATTGGAGGAGCTCGACTGTCCTCCTACTGGATCTACTCTCCTCTTTGGTGTGACAATCAGAGTTGCATCGCCCCATCGCCCCATCGCCAAGAACCCCGTGTTTCATGCTCGTACGAAACATATTGAGATTCAGTATAACTATGTTCGTGAACGGGTTCTTGCTGGAGATTTGCGTTTGGAGTATCATCCTTCCGCGGAGAATGCTGCAGATTTGTTCACCAAGCCGGTTTCTCAGGCTTCGTTGGCTCCTCATCTTCGGATTCTCGGAGTTTGTTGAGCATTTGGTGCTGAGAGGGGGTGTTAGCACCTTCATCCCCAGATTCTGCTCTTTTATGGTGCCTATTTGGTCCCCTTTTGCATGGCCCTTGGTTGTGGCGGCTTGGTCACCCCTTTTTTACTATTTTTCTGGGATTTTTTACAGCCTTTCTGGCATTTACCAGTCGGCCATGTCCATTAGCTCCAGTCGGCTTGTTTATCAGCTCCAGTCCGCCAGCATTCCGTCACTCTGGCCTCTCTTTTCTCATTCATTCTTGTACATATTTTGCTAGCCTCTCTTTTCTCATTCAGTCTTGTACATATTTTGTTCCCTCACTTATGAGACTATCTATGTCTCTTGCTTGGGACTGTTTTGTTTTAGTATATTCAGCATAGTTCTCTCCATCTCTCTCTCTCTCTCTTGCACTCTCTGTTCAGCACATTCTAGTGCCACTCTACTTCCGCTCTGTGCAGTCTTTCATTGGCATAGAGCATTGTTGCAGGTTACAAGAAGGAGATCTACTATGATAGTGTCATGCGGTAAAGAGCATTGGGCGTTACTGACGAGAGGCATAGGTGCAGAGATTGGTGTTGGATGGACAACAAGGTCGAATGGATTGTTCAGTTCTAAGGATCTAAGTGCTACTAGCCAAATGATGTGTGCATGAAGAGTGGTTCAATGCAAACTGACAACTTTACAAGGATCTTCTTGCAAGGTGATTTGGGGTTAGACACAAAGTGATTTGGGTAAGTCTCAAAGCTCATTTGGGTTTAGACACAAAGTGATTTACTTTTAGACTCTTTAAATTTTGAGCTTTTAAACTTTCTCGATAATCTACTTGCAAATAATCCCACCTGTACAAACTCTACCCTCCACCCAATCAATGGGGCCAAAATAAATCTCCAAAAAGAGGATTTTAGAGATTTACCTGACAAACCTGTTTGTCCATGTTGATGGTCACGGACCACCAGTGGTTCACCTAAGGTTGTGTTTGATGGATTGTTGTCTTTGAGGTGGGCTTGGAGGGATAGTGGTGGGTTGGCAGTCATGGGGTCACGCGTTGTGTTGGAGGGTATTGATGGGAAAACTTTCCCACTTCCGCTACGTCGTCTTCTCTTCTTCGGCTTCTTCTCTGGTTGCTTCCATTCTCGAGCTTTTTGTCGGCTTTAATTGGGTTGCCAGTTTTTTGGGTGCTAGTTGCGTCTTTGCTTTCTTAATCGGCCTTCTTTATTCACTGAGTTCGTGGCCTTGGGTGCTTGTTCATTTGCCGCTGGGTACTGCCTTGCCGGCTACTACTTGCTATGCCGCTTTATTTTCTTACAGCAGTCTTCTTTGCTTGCAGCCTTTCTCCCCTTTGGCCGTTGCGCTTGACCTCCTGATTTTTTTCCGTCTTGTCCGGCTTGTTCTTTGTTTCTCTGCTTTCCGTTTGCTTGCTTGGTTGTGCACCTTGCGAGTGCTTTGCTTAGGTGGGCTTTTCTAACATCTTGGCCTCTTTTTTGGGCTGTCTTTCTTCATGTTGAACCCGACTTTGTTGGTCTTGGATTTAGGCCGTCACTCGTTGGGTATTCAGTGTGTCTGTGGGTAGGATCCAGTATGTCTGTGGGCTTTTCTGGGTGTGGGTTGCTATGAATAATAAGAAGTAAACAATGAAAATAATGCCATGCCCTACCCCCTCTCTGCATCTTGGGTATATCTATCTAGGGCACACTTGCGGCGGCGGGCATGGAGGGTAAACAAGGTGATGGCGGCAGCATTGGATGCGTGCGGGTTCTAGACTTTCAAGGGAGCAATTGGCGGCAGGAGTTTGGAGCTGTGGCCTGTGACGTGGAGGCACAGATCCAGGTTCACATGCCTACGTGGCAGCCTGCACCTGTCCACCTCGCCCACAGCCTGAGCTTGCCTAGGGTGCACGCCCTCAATCCGTGGTCTCGCCACACATGGCCCTTTTTGACCTTTTTATCATTGGGCTAGACTAGGTCCACGTAGTCTGGTGGTATGGGACACTAGGGCACACTATGGACCTCAGGCGGCTCGGGGGAAGTGAGTGTATGTCCGAGAGAAGAGTTGAAGGCTCGGGGGAAGTGAGTGTATGTCCGAGAGAAGAGTTGATAGGTACAAGCTATTTCGGTTATGAATCTCCGGTTTGCTTTTGTAACCCCAGAGAAGAGTTGATAGGTCCGGTGGTTGAATGCGGGCTTTTGTAACCCTGTGCTTTATGGTTCTTTAATCCTTGAACTTGGTCATGAAGTGATACTTCTTGTGACCAATGCCATGTTTGAAATGGTGCAAGACCAAGTCTTCTTCCACTTAATATGATTAATATTAAGTGGAAGACCACTTCTTCCACTTAATATGATTAATATTTGGTCTAGTGAATTTTATCATTAATTAGTGCCTGCTCTCTCTCTCATTGATTATATACAGGATCCGATCTTGGTTGGTTATGAGGTTTTTCATACCTTCTCCAAGCTGTATACACGACGTTCGACTTCGGGGAGTGTTCTTACACTTGGTTTTGGAACTATTATTTGGAGCAGCACGTCGTAGCCTACATGGTTGTTTTCTTTAAGAAGAGCGGTGTACCTAGCAGCTTGTTCTGTTGCTTTTGTAGTTGAGTTGCTGAGGAGATTGCTTGTGGAGCTTTCTTGGTACCTATTTCTACAGTCTTTCATCTTTGATTAAGGACATCGTCTCTGGCTTCTTGGAGTTCACTCAGCATACGGTGCTGAGAGGGGGCGTTAGACATCATCTCCTTCTTGTTTGCTTGCTTCCTGTTTGGTGTCCTATTGTAGCCTCTAGGGGTGACCATGTTAGCTAGAGGGACTGGTCACCCCTCACATATGTTTTTCCATATTATTTCCCATTTTATGGAGTCGGGGGCATTTTTTCCTAGTCATGGAGGACCTTTTTCCTGGTTAGCTGCCTTCATATGGGCATATATATAGCGGGTTTGCCTCCCTCGTTCTTCATTACTTGCTTAGCATTGTTTGTTGGAGTCCCTCACATATGAGGTCTTCTCCCCTTTGCTCGGGACATGTATTCTTGGATGATGATTTTGAGAGAAGGTTCTCACGTATGTTTCCTCTCCATCTCTCTCTCTCACTTTCTCTCCTGTGTTTCCACTTTCCCTTCTTCCACTGCACATTCAATAACAAAATCTAGCTAATCTAGGGTTTTCTCCGATACCCATCCACCCAACCTCCACATTGGACATTGTGGCTATCCCGAGTATGCCTCTTCTTGAATCTCATCCTCTCTGGGTTCTACCACATGGCTACGAGAGGGCATAAATCTCATTCTCTATGCGGCGTTCCTTGTCTAAGAGGATGGCCAGCCTGAATCTCAAAATCTCATGTCTAGTCTCATCATACACATGCATATCAATCATTCATTTCAAAACAAAGCTATCACAAGTCATACTTGTCATCTTACACTCATTTCTAGTCCATAATATTTTAAGTGAGTGTTAAAACCCTAAGATCTCTCTACATAATTGTTATGCATAAACATGCATAAAATAAGCATAAACTCATCCACCCGACCACCCCCGAGCCCAAGGGATGCACACATGAATTATAATGAAGTACATCATACCTTTACGTTGATGTTTCATACCATCAAGAGGTATAACTCCAATCCATCAGCATGTAGCTATAGTGTGAAATGGTAAGTGAGTAGTTATGATCCTTTACACAAGAGAACATAACATAACCTAGTCTCAAGATAACATCAAGAGACCATAGCCTCAGCCTCAAGCCCCCTTGCCCCATGCCCCTACTATATAGGAGGGCCCTCAAGTGACTCTTGAGTCTCCATTTTCCATGTGTGACCCTTGGATGCCTAACCCTAATCTTAACTCTTAAGGTTAGTCCTAACCCATGCTCCAGTAGAGTTTGTTCCCATGCTCACAAGCCTAATGTGGGTTAGCCTCCTAGTATATGTACACATAATGTGCATATAACATACTTCCCCTCTCTCAAAACATTGCACTCTTGCAATGAAAAGAAGGAGAACTACGCTGAACAATCTCAACCGACTTCCAAGTCAAATCCTCTATTTTCCTATCTTTCCAACTATATTTTAACCTCAGGGGATTAGTCAACTACAAAGTTTCCTCTCCTTGAATTCAAATATCTTATGAGGTTCATGTGGAACATAGGATAATTCTTCGACTTCAATGAGTTCTTGAGAAGTAACTGTGTTACCCTCACCTCCTAGTTTCCCTTTTAATCTATTGATATGAAAGACTAGATGAACTCTAACATGTGGAGGTAGTTTAAGTTCATACGTAACCGTGTCAATCCGATGTATAAATCGAAATAGACCACAATATCTAGGAGATAAATTCGAGCATTTTTCTTTTGACAAAGTCTCAGAATCTTTAGGAACTTTTAAATAAACCAACGCTCCTAGTTTGAAAGAACAAGTTGAGCGTCCTCTATCAACATACAACTGTGCCCTATCCTGAGCACTCCTGATAGAATCCCGAGCTTCGGTCAGCATTTCCTGCATATCACGCAAGAGATCCCTCGATGCATCAAGCTCGATGTCTTTAAGACCGACTTCAATAGGTACCTTGCGCGTTGATACCCATACATAAGCATGAACGAACTAAAACCAATAGCCGTATATTTAAGAGTGTTATAAGCAAATTCCATCATTGGAATATATTTTTTCCAATTTGATGCTTTTCGTGAGACATATGCACGAAGCATATCCTCTACAATAATCTAATTCATACACTATGTTTGCCCATCAGACTGCGGATGATCAGAGAAACTCATACTCAAAGTAGTTTCCTCATTGTAAACCATTCGGAATAAAGTAGGAAAACATGGCATTATAACAACAGGAACCAGGGATTCATCGGTGCCCCGACGTACCCACATCTGCACATGGAATTATCGGTGTCCGAGTTACCCTACATAGAGAGTCACATATGTCCATCCGTAAACCATCAGGTTGATTGTATAAATCACCTAAAGTACGGAACTAGAGAAATGCCAACAAAGGAAAAATCCAAATTTCCTTAATCCGAACACAACAAGATAAACTTGTTGAACTCTAAAGAAAGAGATTTCAATAAATGAAAATGCCGACGAGATTACACTCATCAAAACATGCAGGCTATAGATAAAAGAAGTTTATCTATAGAATGCCCACACACAACAACTTTAAATGAATTCAGAAAATGAGATTGTCTTTGAATTTTGAGGTCAACATGCTAAGTGATGTAAGCAAAGCAACAATCTTGAGCCCAAATTATCCCATAAGATAATATATGTGAGGGATTGCTAGCGCCCCATACCACCCATACCTTATTAATTTGTAACTCCCTAGTATGCCGTCTAGAAAATATGAATAAAATCCTATATAAAAAGAATAAGATAGCCTTATCCTAGACTTTCACATACTAAAACATGTCTCTATATTCCTGAGACCACATCAAGGAATAACTCTTTTCGAGTACATTATTAGAAAAGAATTTTGAATTATTGGCACCTTTCTAACTACCCAATAAACTCAATAAAATTAGGGTAGAAAAATAACGATTCACCTAGATATATAAGCAACTAGGTATCTAAGTTGGAATATGTACAAAAGTATAAGGAACATAGTCCAAAATTACGTACAAATTTTTTTTAAATTTTTGGATCAAAAAATATATATTTTAAAGGAATTTGAATGGTCATAGGTGCCCGAATGGATACACCACATGCCAAACACCAACCCCACATTTTCCAAAAATTTAAAATAACCTTTGTCTAATTTTTTACTAATTTTTAGGAATTTTTTAAAATTTTTAATTAACCCCAAATACATTTAGAATACGAACGGTCAAAAAATTTCAGAATCCCAATGGTTTTCCCGAAATACGGAAGGCCAACAGTTTCTGAAAAATGAAAAGACAAAAAACAATCAGAATGTGAAAGGTCTAAAGATTTTTCGGAATTCAAAAGGTCAAAAGATTTTCTGGAATTTGAAAAGCCAAAAGGTTTTCCAGGAATGCGGAAAGCCAAAAGGTTTCAAGAAAAAAATAGATTTCCAGAGGGAAAATAAAATATCTTAGAGAAGTAAATTTTTTCCAATATCTCTTATCCCTTTTTAAAGATTTTTTGAAAATAAAAAACTCTTTTGTAATATATTTTAAAGCTTTTTTTTTAAACATAAAGCATTTTGTAAGCTTTTAAAAAAAACTTTTATATCTAAGGTTTTTTTAAAAAAAACCTAAGAAAAAACGAATTAGGGGGGAGGACGAAAAAATTTGAGAAGGTCAAAAGATATTCCGGAATTCAAAAAGCCAAAAGTTTTCCTGGGAATGCGGAAAGCCTCTCCCCCCTCCCTTGCCTGCGCGAGTCCTAACCCATGCTCCACTAGAGCTTGTTTCCATGCTTCCATGCTCACAAGCCTAATGTGGGTTAGCCTCCTAGTATACGCACACATAATGTGCATATAACATGAAGCATATTCAAATCAATCAAAATATCTCTCAAGTATAAAAATAAGCTTTTAATTCAAACAGTCCTTAACTTCTTTGTATCTTTTAATTATTTCAAGTCATACATGAATCTTTATTTTTAACATAATTAATTATCACATTCTAACCAGTAGTAAGATCATCTCTAGTTGGTATAGCTAAGTCATAACTATGCTTACGTATTAGTCCATCCGGTCTATATAGACGAGGTAGTCAATTTTAATAACAATTTCTAAGGTAAAGCCTGAGAACTGGTCACTTTGGCAGAGTAATATCTTCCAATCCATTTGGAATTAGAGAAAAGTCAAAACTACAAAGTTTTAAAAATTCTAACACTCTATAAAACATATCTCAGTGATCGTTCACTAAAAATGAGTTCTAAGTCTTTTTGAGAGCATTCAAAATGGCCAAAGTTGTATTTTCAACATAAAACTATAAAACACAGCCAAGTGCCCCACTTTGGACTCGAATAACTCAAAAACAAAAGGGATGTGGTTTTTCTAGAATCCCATACACTCTTATATAGTTTCTTCTTCTCTAAAACTTTTGTGTTTACCTTAATATTTGATTCTAATCACACGAAAAGTTAAACGCTTCGCAAAATAGCTCCTAAATGAAGGTTATACCTAAAATCTAGTCATAAACTAGTCAGATATTTTATCTGTTAATTCTCTAACTCAAAAAGTGTGTATTCTATGAGTCTTTAGACTAAGGCGATCATGTATAATTAATAAATTCAAGAATTACTCATCGTTAAACATACCATACATCGACTCAAGTTCTCTCATATACATGCTTATCAATTTATTTATTTAATCTCAAGACTTTAAAAAATAATAATAAAAAGAGAGTATGTGTACTTCCCGGATATATTTTAAGATGTCTTGATTGATTGGGAATCCATGTCTACTCTCTAGAAGTTGTGGAAGTGTTGTTTGTAGATTTGGCAAGCCTCTCAGATTTGCTATTAGGGTTGCAACCTCTTGCAGAAGTTGTGGAAGCCTCTCAGATCTGCTATCAGGGCTGCGACCTGCAATAGATATAACTTCGCGCAACTAATCATGTGGGTACTTAAAATTACCATAACGTGTGCAATATACAAACCCAAATCAACTGTATATAAAAGTCGACTCCAAAATTATATAACGTTTTATTTATTTTTATCAAATGTCGATGCCCATGTCTATATACACACTTAATGGCTGCTTTTGAGCATATTAACTAATAGAAAACTTAAACTTGAATTTTTACTTAATTTTAGCACATAGAATTTTTACTATTGAAAATCTACTGGAATTCATTTACTGAAATCTGTTGCATCCAAAACTCAAGGTTATGTTTAATCATAACTTGGTTAATCTTGGAATTATGTTACATTCTCTCCCCATTGAGAAATCGTTGTCCTCGACGATAAAAACATCTTATCCTTAATCATTAGACCTTGAGAAAGTTTTTCTTACTCAACTATTATACTTGATATAGTACTTGAGAAGTCGTATGCTTCTGACTTTCAAGAAAACTATAAATATCCATACGTCTTCGTCTTGAGATTTTTTCAAGTAGCCTTGGAAAGAACGACTTGACGACTTGCTTGTCTAAGATCTTAACTTAATATAATAAGCTCTTAACTTGATTCTTCATTTATTACCTATTTCTTGGATAAAATCACTATACTTGTTAATCACTGCATCTATTAAACTCTTAATACTATAGCATTATTTTCTCTTAGTATTGTGCTCTCTTTCATTTATATCTTTGATAGATCTTATCTTAGATAAACGATTATATATGTTAAGCTAGTCATGTATATGCTAGAGTTTAGTAGGTCTCCTAAACTCGTCTTAATTCCAAGTAAGAAACTAGATAGATCTTGAGGCATTACACAAAGTAACTTGATCTTGTAAATCAGTCACTATCCATGTTATAAATAAGCCTTCTTAGAATCACAACTTAATAAACAATAATAAGCCTTCTTATCATTGCATTGTCTTAAACTTCAAGGTAATCAAACAATAATAAGCCTTCTTATCATTGCATTGTCTTAAACTTCAAGGTAATCAAACAATTTGCAAACTATTATTTTCACTTTGCTTGACAGCTTTAAGCTTAGTCAAACTTCTTCCTCAATAGGGAAATCCTCTATTCTTTCTCCAATGAAGGAGCTTACAAAGTGAAACACTTTCAATTTTTATGACAAATGTGGCTACATAATCTTTCTATTGATGGACTTGCAATCTCCACAATAGGTATAGGTTTTCCAATCTACACTTATTTACTTCATGATGATAATTTATTACTTAACAAGAAAATAGTATACTATATGAAATTCTTTTCTTGCTCATTCTAAATTCTATATCACATCTTTGACCCTATAAGCAATAATCTTTACCATCATCTCCAATCATGCAAACCCACTTCTCACATTGGGGTTGTTGCAAGTTCAGGGTATCCAGTTTTATCCAGTTTATGCTAGACTGGGACAATGCTTGGAGAGCAAATTTTGGGGGTCCAAGGTACATAAAATGAGATCAAGCAAATAATATAAAATAAGCTTGCCCTTAAATTAGCCCAATATAGCTTAAATTAATATATATTAGTCTAATTAATCAAAATTAATCAAAAATATGAAATGATAAACAAATGATCTTTCCATACTTAGAGTGATCCAATTTATTTTTCCATAGCTGCACCATTACAAGTATACTAGTCCCTATAGGTTTTAGATGATTCACATCAAAAATGTAATTTTACTAATTAGATTATTAATATTTGCAGGCTTTTTGATAATCTGGAAGAATTTTGAAAAAGATATCATTAAAAATCCAACCATTGGATTTGCAATTTTTACTAACCACCACATTCTACTAATGTCTCAGTATCTACCCACTCTTTTGATATACAAGATTGAGGATTTTAAGTGGTAGCTATTGTGGGTACAGAAAGTGGCGTATATTATAACACTTTAAAGACATTGAAATATTTAAAGAAAATAGTCAGATATCTTAAAATTTTCTCAAAAAATCAAGTTAAGCTCCATATTATGTGAAGATCTAAGGTACAAAGTGGGAATCTCATATGACTTTATATGTAAAAGATATTAGCATTTTATTTAATCAGTTCAAATTTGGGATAGGGTGTATACATTGACTTTGTACCTAAGAAAATGAGGACTTTTGACTATCTAATGCTTAATAAAATTATGTAACTATATTTCCAACTTTGAATATGATGTTCCAACAAAAGAACTTGAAACGAAATTCCTTCATTTACTAGGAGAAATTCGCCACTAAAGGTAAACAAATGCCTATTTTTTTACTGTTTACAGGGTGCCTGAGTGGACAAAATTGGGCACCCTGATCTTGCACACCTTATGACATAATATCTTGGCCTTTGTAGGCACTAACCAATCTATCCCTAATATGGCATCATATCTTCCCAAAGCTAACACAATGAAATCAACTTTTGACTTGAGGTTACCTATAAATAAAAGACATATTCTTGACATACTCCTTACATGTCTATTGATTTCACAAATAAAGCTCTACCATAAGCTTCTTTTGATAAAATTAAGTTATTCCTAATTGTTTTACTATGTGGGATAATTTAAAACTATGGGTGCTTCCCAAGTCAATCAAATACACTATTTGCAATCTTGATATAAATTTTAATAATTGAAGCTCAGTTTTTGCCCTTACCTATACAACATTAACATAACGGTATATTCTTCAATGTCCTTGGCCACACAGGTGCATCAGCTTTTCCTCTTGCTCTATGAGCTTTGTCATTACTTGAAAATTCACATACATTCTCTTACACATTTTGCCTTATTTTTTGATCGCTTGTAGTTAATCTCTCACGCATCTCACCTGATGCTGGCTTGTTTTTGCACTCATTAGTTTTATGAATCTTTTCTAAACAACGAAAACATAGGTCTTCACTTCGCACCTTTTTTACCACCTTTGGGAACAAATATATGAAATATTGGTTACCATTCTTCTTCTCACCCATCTGCATTCTCATATTCTATCTAAAATTTTTCCTTCTTGTTGACCTTGTCTATCATCAAAATTTAGACGATATTCCATCGCTTTATCTTCTCGACCACTCTATTTTTCTTCAAACAAATCCATGGAAGTTTGAACGCTCATGGCTCTCATTCTTTCCCCCAATTCTTCATGCATGTCAATAACTTTGATAACTTTCGCAAGAGTTACACCCACACAAAACAATCTCTGTAAAAGCTCTTCTTCTTGTCCTAGGTTGACTACTAAATTTGTTTGATGTGTAGCCATCTTGTGAATGTACAACAAAATTGTAATTAAAAAAAAAATCTCAAGAAAAAGAAACTCCTCGCTATATCACGAAAATAGAAAATAATATTAGTCATCTAAGACCTGCAACATCCGCAATAAAGTCAGATGGTGAACCTATCCTCTGATTCCAACTCTGATGGTCCTAAATCTAGCATATCTTAATCGTATAACTTAATCTAAGCAAACATTGAAACTCACTTAATCGTGCTATTTCTACATAGCAATATAATTAAATCAATCCTCTCAAATAGCAAAATAATCATGTATGCCATATCCAAGATTCTTATCACATAAGAAAAGAATCATAGAATCTCAAACAAACATTCATATAATATAAATCTCTATCAATTAAAGCATATCATCTCAATCAATCACCATGTATGTGCCTATCTCAAAGATTCTATCATCATCACCATGCTCCGCAACATAGTTAGTCATAATGACCAAAAGCCAGCCAATCTATGGCTCTGATGCCCGTCCACTCAACCTCCACACTAGACATCGCGGCTATCCCGGGTATGCCTCTTTTTGAATCTGGTCCTCTCTGGGTTCTACCAGAGGGCTCCTAGAGTACATAAATCTCGTTCTCTATTCGATGTTCTGTGTCGAAGAATGGCCGGCCCAAATCTAAAAATCTCGTGTCGAGTCTCATCATACACATGCATATCAATCATTCATTTCAAACCAAAGCTATCACAAGTCATATTAATCATCTTACACTCATCTCTAGTCCATAATCTTTACAGACAAGCATATTTAAATTAATCAAAATCAACTTCAAGTATAAAAACAAGCTTTTAATTCAAACAGTCCTTAACTTCGCTTAGGCTTTGAATTATTTCAAGTCATACACAAATCTTTATTTTTAACATAATTAATTATTACGTTCTAACTAGTAAGATCATCTCTAGTTGCTATAGCTAAGTCATAACTATGCTTACGTATTAGTCCATCTAGTCTATATAGACAAGGTAGTCAATCATGATAATAGTTTCTAAGGTAAAGCCTGAGAACTAGTCTCTTTGGGAGAGTAATATCTTCCAATCTATTTGGAATTAGAGAGAAGTCAAAACTACAAAGTTTTAGGAATTCTAACGCTCTATAAAACATATCTCAGTGATCGTTCTCTCAAAATGAGTTCTAAGGTCTTTTTGAGAGCGTTCAAAAAAATGGCCAAGGTTGTGTTTTCAACATAAAAAATAGCCAAGTGCCCCACATTGCACTCGAATAACTCAAAAACAAAAGGGATTTGGTTTTTCTAGATTCTCATACATACTTATAGAGTTTCTTGTCCTCTAAAACTAGAGTTTCTTATCCTCTAAAACTTTCGTGTTGACCTCAACAACTGATTCTAATTACATGGAAAGATAAACACTTCGCAAAATAGCCCCTAATGAAGATTATACCTAAAATCTATTCATAAACTAGTCAAATATTCTATCTTTTAGTTCTTTGACTCCAAAAGTGTTTATTCTACGAGTCTTTAGACTAAGGCAATCATGTAGGGCACTTCGAGAATGTCGTACATTATTTGATGATCACCATATTTCATAAGAAAAGCTCCCGTATTCAACTTCTGGGTCATGTTCACTTGTTGCATCCAAAGACTTCCCAAGACAAGAGGGAAGACCTCTCGATATGCCTTAGGAGGAATAACTTTAAAAAGCACTTGCATACCACATATATAAATGTTAAGCTTTCCCCCCCAAGAGCTCGTACACAAGAATTTTCAGCCAACTTGATATGAAATGGAGAAGCTTCATGACAACTACTATTGCATGTAGAAGTTTGAGTCTTCTTTCAATCCTAGGCATTGCATAGGAATACTTGATGCAAGAACAATCAACATGGAGAGAGAGAGAGAGAGAGAGAGAGAGAGAGATGGCTATCTAATCAGTATATTCATAGCGTACAAAAAGGTACATTATCTTTACCCTTTGGACTTCCCAAGAAAGGTAACAAAAAGCCTAATCTATGACCTACCCTACCTTGGGGAAAGATAATAAATAATGAGCAATGAGATGTCTTTTATAGGCCTTGGACAATAGTCGACCAGCTCCATGGACATGCATAAATTCATCTACTATCAACTCCATTAGATAAGTGCTAGAACTACTAGGGGTTTAACAGGGTCTTGGTCTACACAAAATGCCTCCTCATGCCTGTGATGAATAGGTTACCCGCCACTCCAAACCCTAATGTTTTATTTGTTAAAAATTAAGGATTAGTCTATGATTAGCATGTCCATGTCCATGCACATGACATCCCCTTTTGCTAAACTTGATGATAGGATTCCAACTTCTAACCTTGGATGATTGTCATCATCCCCTATCTCCATATATGGTATCCCCTATCTCCATATATGGAGATAGGGGATGATTGTCATCATCCCCTATCTCCATATATGGAGATAGGGGATGATTGTCATCATCCCCTATCTCCATATATGCAGTGCTCCATAAAAGCTTTTAGGGCAGCCCCACACAACTAGCTATTAACTCTCATGAAACCCTTTGTTAGACATCATCCCCTTGTTGCTTGCTTCCTGTTTGGTGTCCTATTTTAGCTCTAGGACTAACCATGTTACCTAGAGGGGCTGGTCACCCCTCACATATGTTTTCCCATATTATTGCCCATTTTATGGAGTCTTGGGCTTTTTGCCCTAGTCGTGGAGGACCTTTTTCCCTAGTCGGCTACCTTCATATGAGCATATATATAGCTGGCTTGCCTCCCTCATTCTTCATTCCTTGCTTAGCATTGTTTGTTGCAGTCCCTCACATACGAGGTTTTCTCCCCTCTTGCTCGGGACATGTATTCCTTTGGATGATGATATTGAGAGCAAGTTCTCACATGTGTTTCCTCTTGATCTCTCTCTCTCTCTCTCTCACTCTCTCTCCTATGTTTCCACTTTCCGTTATTCTGCTACACATTCTATCATGGTATCAGAGCGCCGTTGTTGGATGCTCCCTCCTCTCCCTCCTCCGTTTTTGCGTTTTGAGCAAGGTGGACAGATTTGCGTTTCTTTTCTTAGAAGTTGTTGCTACTGGCCTGCCTCTTCTAGGTGTTTCTTCTTAGCAGTTCGTGGTCATCCATAACAGGTTGGAACTCCTGAGACTGACACCTGTTTTTTACACTGTTATCAGGGGTAGCACCACCTAGTGTGCTGCGTTTTTCTACAGGTGGCTATCTATAACAGTTTTGCAGCAGTTTTCAGATTCATCTACCCTTGTAGTGCAGGCCTCCTGTTTTGTGCAAGACAACAGCCATACATGTGCTTCGTTTTCTTCTCCTACAAGTTTTTTGATGTTGTTTACTGATCTGAGGGTTGGTGGTACCCTATTTCTTCTACGTTTCCAGATTTAGCCCATTCTACTGCCCCGAATACCTCTGAGTTTTCAGATTTACAGCCATAATTGCTGTGTTTTTTCTGAACTAATCTTGCTAGTAGCTCTACCTTCACTTGTTGGACTCAAAGGTACCTTCTCTTCAACGTTTTTTCTCATAGGAGGTGTGGACACTGGTTGGCCTCACTTTTCAGGTTTGCAACCCTTGTTTGGCTGTGTTTTCTTCTCCATTGGACACAGACCACTTACAGAGGGGGTTTCTTGTTTGGATTGTGGCTTTGGAGGCAATTTGGTACTTGAGGAGGATACTGAATTTCTGATTTCAGTCAGCATTTTGCTGATTTTTGGAGCATCTATACTTGTGTTTTGTTCCTAGCCTACACGCTTTCTTAGTTTCTTCATGTTCCTTGCCTTCTGTTATGAGTGGAGTGTTTTTTTTGTGCTGGACAGCAGTGTTTTGGCTGTGTTTTGCTTCCTATAGGAGTTTTCTATATTCAGGGGGGCCTATCTCTTCTACTTCACTTGAGGATCAATTTTGGGAGCTATTTTGTTTTTCTGGAGACTTTCTTCTGTGACAAGAGTTTACAGATTTTTGAGGAGAGCCGTGATCCTTTCACAGATCCTGAGCAAAGTCTATTTTGTTTGAGCCTTTGTTCTTTGCAGTGTTTGCAAAACAAGGAGGGTGTTTTGCCCTTGAGATGTGATCCTCTCACATGGATCATTTCTTTGTTGCTGATTCTTGGGATCTGATTCTACTTTTGGAAGTCTTTTGCTATCAGTGATGCTTTTGAGGACTTTGTTACCACTGCAGTTTACATTCCTGCTTCCCGTCCTCATTATTATGAAGAGTCTACCTCTGCCTCTCTTTGTGATACTTCTGAGGATGCCTCTCCCCCTGCCCCTTCAGCAAGTTTGTTGTTTTGGAGGATGGTTTTTTGGACCCAATGGGATGCTATAGATTTGTGGTTGATAACCGTGCCTGGGGCACACTGGTACTTTCTAGACTTTTTTAGATTTGGATGAGAAGCAGGTTGGGCTTGCACCTGTCGGACGACATCAGTTTTCAGAGGGGGATGTGGAGTCCTTTCATCTTGTGATGCCCACCTCAGTGGCGTACTTTTGTACAGCAAACTCATGGTACGGAGTTTGAGCAGATGGACCCGATCTTTTCTACTGAGTCTGTACATCTTGCGATGGTGATCTTTTCAGAGGATGCTTTTGTACAGCATTTGGCTACTCTTGGTACAGAGTTGGAGCAGATTGACTCTATTTCTTTTGAGGGTTCTAGTGAGGAGGAGCTTGCTTCTCCCAGGATTGGTTCTATACAAGATCTGATCTTGGTTGGTTATGAGTTTTTTCATACCTTCTCTACACTGGATACACAACATACAACTTCGGGGAGTGTTCTTACACTTGGATTTGGAACCATTATTTGGAGTAGCACATCGCAACCTACTTGGCTATTTTCTTCTAGAAGAGCGGTGTACCTGGCAGCTTGTTCTATTGCTTTTGTAGTAGCTGAGTTGCTGAGGAGATTGCTTGTGGAGCTTTCTTGGTACTTGTTTCTGCAGTCTTTCATCTTTGATTGAGGATGGCGTCTCTAGCTTCTTAGATTTTACTCAGCATCCGGTGCTGAGGGGGTATTAAACATCATCCTCTTGTTTGCTGGCTTCCTATTTGGTGTCCTATTTTAGCCTCTAGGACTAATCGTGTTATCTAAAGGGGCTGGTCACCCCTCACATATGTTTTCCCATATTATTGCCCATTTTATGGAGTCTTGGGATTTTTTTCCTAGTCATGGAGGACCTTTTTCCCTAGTCGGCTACCTTCATATATAGCTGGCTTGCCTTCCTCATTCTTCATTGCTTGCTTAGCATTGTTTGTTTGCCGTCCCTCACATACGAGGTTTTCTCCCCTCTTGCTCGGGACATGTATTCCTTTGGATGATGATATTGAGAACAGGTTCTCACCTGTACTTCCTCTCCATCTCTCTCTCTCACTCTCTCTCCTATGTTTCCACTTTCCCTTTTTTTGGTGCACATTCTATCACCCCTCCCCTTGACTTTGCGTAACACCAATAGCTTTTGGGGAGGTCTTGTCAGAATGCGCAGCGGAGATGATGATCGAATTTGGGAACACAAGAGCAAACACAATGCAGAAAAAACAACACGAGAGGGAGAGACATAGAGGCATGTAACTCTGCTCTATATACACAAAGAAGATCCTGAATACAAGACAAAATGACAAGGGGCTGTGGGGCCATTTAATATGACTCCCAAACAGCAGTCGGCCTGCTACTGTAGGGCAGCCGACAGGAGCATGTCCACCACGACTAGTAATAAACCAGTCGGCCAGTACTGTGTACAGTAGTTGGCCCAGCACCAAGAAGGTGTCCACACAGTCGACCAACATTAGTAAACACAAACAGCTGTAGTCGCCAGATGCTAAGACATCTTGCCACCTCAGGGCTACCACCCAAACCACAGAAAAATGAAAAAAAGCGGGGAGTGAGGAAAAATGAGAAAACACCTACAATGGGCGGGCACACCCCCAATAGACCCTGGTGTCCACATAAAGATAGGAGATGACTTCTAACACCCCCTCTGAGCTCCTAGCTGTGAAACCAACCACACGGAGCTAGGGTGCCCGCTGTTGAAATATACAAGTGAATAGGGTGTGTGCGGGAACAAGCCCTTGGTTAGAGGCTATAAAAGAGAAGATGTAAATGTGAAAGAACCTGTGAAAAGGTGAGAAGAATCTACTAGGAGAGAATAAAGGGTAGCATGAGAAGATTTAGGAAGTGTGGAGATACTCTGGGAGATATTCTGGGAAAAGAGAAGAGGTGGAGAGAATCAGGCAAGAGGTGGAGATATTCTGGGAGTGAATCATGGAGAAATCAATGGGATTTGATGCTTGATGTAAACTCTATAAAGTGAGGCATAGCCCTAAAGATAATTTGCTGGTTTTTGAGTATCCATGCCTACATTAATCTATTTGCTAATTATCCACTAATTACGTCTTAATCAATTGCTAATCACTTTATTAATGATGTTGATTCTAGTGTTTTATCCACCATAGCTCATCATAATGCTAAAATTTCAACATGGTATCAGAGCCATGCCTAGAATCCATGAGGTTTATGAGCCCATTAGTTAATTAATTAGGATTATTAGATAATTAGCAAATAATCAAAATTTTAGTTAGTTTTCACTTTCCCCCTTCACCCCCAGCCAGTGGAGGACTCCATTCAACTTGTACACTCTAAATTAGGTCTTGTGCTTCTAGTCCACAACATAGTCAACATCCTTGGCTTCAAGCCCATCAAGACGGCGCAGCAAACTGCCGATGCATGCAGCCGAAATCGTCATTTTATCACGCGCCATTTTTCTGAAGGAGATTGGAGATTTCTTCTTGCTCAAATCAAATGTCTCTAATTCCTCCTAGCCCAAGGTGTTTTCAAGCATTCTCTACAAGTTGGGAAAGACAGAATTTACTTTCATCAAGTCTACATCGAGATCCAAGTTCTTCATCAAATCTGCAGGTGACTCTGGTAAAACAGAGATTAAGCTTTCAATATTTGGTCAAATCTTGTGTTTCTTGGCTTAATCCTCTACTACACTCATTACTATTGATGCCTTTGAAAGCATTTGAGCTCATTTGAAGTGTAAGGCACCAGATCTGGACTCCCCGCATACTCTGTTTTTTGCACACAAAACAGAGTATTAATTTGTTAATCAGTGATTAATCAATGCTAATCACTGTATTTTGGTGCAATTGAGGGTTCACATTAACCATTAGGTATTTGATACAGATCCCTATAACTTCAGATTGCAAATCGGAGTTGGTTTGATACTCCAACCATCCCGTACAAATTGGTTACCCTTAATTTAATGTAATTTTTGGTGATTTTATGCTGATAAAATTGTTGTAATCATCTATTAAACACCAGATTGAGTTGTAAAAGGGTAGACACTGCCCTTGAATCTTGAAATTGGATCAAGAGGTAAGACCCCCTTCATATCACCATGAGTTCAGCAGAGGAAATAGCCAAATTTAATGGGAAACAGTTTTATACATGGCAGACAAAAACCATGTATTTGCTGATGAGGAAAAATCTGTGGGGATTAGTTGAAGGGAGAGATGAATGCCCAGAGAGAGGGAAAAATGAGTGGAAGATCAGGAATGAAAAAGCATTGGGACTTATTGCACTCAGTTTAAATGATGAAATCATTCATCACATCACAGGGATACAATGGGCAAAAGATGCATGGGATGAACTCAATAAATTATTTGGTACACAAGCAAAAAATTCAAAGATAAATCTGTTAATGCAATTCTACAAATTGGACATGAAGGAAAGTGAACCTTTAATCACACACTTGAACAAATATAAAAGCATTAAGCAACAGCTGGCAGCTATTGGCAAAAAGGTAGAAGATGATGAAGCATTAGCTGAGAGTGTGGACAAAGGAGATTATGAAAACATTGTAGCAACACTAAAGAATGTACCTGAATTGAAGCTACACGAGATAGAAGCAGCTCTACTAGAGCAAGAGAGCAGAGGCAAAGAGAAGAAATGGCTTGACTCAACAGCAGGAGAAGAAAAAGCATTCTTCACCCGAGGACGATTCTCTCAAGGACGAGGACGAGGAAGAGGCAGAGTAGGAGAGAGGACCTTCACTTGCCACAAATGTGGAAAGCCAGGACACATGGTGAGAGACTGCTACACAGCAAACCGAGTGAAGAAGGAACGACATCGGCAAACTTCATGGAGGCTCCAAAGGAAGTGGAGTCGGCTTATCTTGTCAGAGAGAGAGAGAGAGAGAGAGACCCCACAACCCATTGTAACCTGCCCCAACAAAGTAAAACCACCTCTGAGCCCCCCCGATGATGTAGGCCAAAAAAGTGGTAGATGTATGTGTGAGCACTTTAGTCAAGGTCGCGGGCACTTATAGTAGCCTTGGACACATAGAGAGAGAGAGTGTCAAGGACTATGGAGTTTAGGGACTTAGGGCACTGGTCGCGGGCTATCAAGTAAGAGGGAAACTTGGTATAGGGTCCAGGTGTGCTAGGATTATTCACTTGAGGGGAGGTGTTGAAATATACAAGTGAATAGGGTGTGTGCGGGAACAAGCGCTTGGTTAGAGGCTATAAAAGAGAAGATGTAAATGTGAAAAAAACCTGTGTGAAAAGGTGAAAAGAATCTACTGGGAGAGAATAAAGGGTAGCATGAGAAGATTTAGGAAGTGTGGAGATATTCTGGGAAAAGAGAAGAGGTGGAGAGAATCAGGCAAGAGGTGGAGATATTCTGGGAGTGAATCATGGAGAAATCAATGGGATTTGATGCTTGATGTAAACTCTATAAATTGAGACATAGCCCTAATGAGAATTTGCTAGTTTTTGAGTATCCATGTCTACATTAATCTATTTGCTAATTATCCACTAATTACATCTTAATCATTTGCTAATCACTTTGTTAAGTATAGAATGGGCATGTGATATACCCATTCCCCATTGACTTCCATTGATCGTAAATCACCAATTCTTAATAAAAAAAGCAAGTCTAATCCATTCATTCTCAAAGGGGAACATGGTGTGATAGAATTTTTTGCTCCGGTTTCTAATGCACATTTAGCTGTAGAAGTGTGTGCACATCCATGTTCATCTACATGGTCTTTGTTGTTTTCCATTTAGAATTATCTCATCAGCATCAGGTTGGGTGTTGGGTTTTTTGGATCTTTGATAAACTCCCATCAGTGGTGGCGGGTAATCTTTTTCCCTAGTTTCTACATCAGATGCCATCATTGTTATCTTGTAAATATTTCGTGGATTAAGTTTATAGGAGGCTAAGGTTATAATTTTTTTTGGAAAGCCATAATAGCGAGAAAGCCTGGAAGTGCTTTTTTCCAAGCTTTTTTAAATTAGTTTTTAGAAAGCTAAAGTTGGTAAAACGCTATGGCTATTTAAGCCTTTGGCTTCTATTTGTAAACGGAGAGAAGAGAGTCGGGCTTGTAAAAAAATAAGTGTGGGCATTGAAGATAACAAAGAACGGCTTGGTTTTCTTACATCACATAAGCTTTCGAAAAGCTATTGCTTTCTCTCTTCTAAGTGTATATACAAGAGAAAGAGAGAGACAGCTTTAGGCTACTGCACATAATAAAGGGAAGATCATCATCCTTGTTATTTTGTCTTATATTCGGGATCTTCTTTGTGTATATAGAGCAGAGTTACACGCCTCTATCTCTCTCCCTCTCTTGTGCTGTTTTTTCTGCGTTGCGTTTGCTCTTGTGGTCCCAAATTCGGTCATCATCTCCGCTGCGCATTCTGACATGGTATCAGAGCCCTGGGCTCTTTATTATTCTTGGGATTTGTGTGAGCAAGACGGGGACTATTGTGTTGCTGATTGGTAGATTGTACGGGACTGTTTGGGAAGAGGAGACGCAAGAGGATGGCGGGTTGATTTGTTGGTGGACAGCCACTTGTTGCAGGTGTAAGTTTTTCTTTGTTCCCACCCGCCCACGAGTACATCCCCACAATGGCAGATTTGTTAGAGATGGCCGAGAGGCATGTGAAGATCCCTACACTCCCCAGGTTCCCGGTGGATCGTCAGTTGGACGGGAGCAACTACGGCATATGGAAGGTTATGATGAAATCTATTCTGGAGTCTTACGACCTTGCTGATTTCGTCGTTGTTGGGGTTCCACGGCTGGAAGTAGAGGAAGGGGAGTTACCGTTGATCCGAAAGGACCGGCGGAGAGGCACATGTACAGATGTGGGATCATGTCAATGCCAGGGTCCATTCGTTTATCTTTCTCAACTGCACACCGCAGGTATTCAATCATGTAAAGCATATGACGTTGGCCAGAGGTATATGGCAGCATTTGGCCTCTCTTTACAACAGGGTATCGCCCATGAAGAGGATTTCCTTGGAAGTACAGATGCGGGTTATGAGCCTTACAAAGTCATTGACGATGCGAGAGCATATTAACAAGTTGCAGGCTCTTCAGCACCACACAGGAAGTTCTTCTGGCTGGGAAGGAGATATCGTGAGAGGACATGGCCATAACGTTGCTGTTGCACTTTTCCTCTCAGTACTCAGCATTTTAGTTGCTTTTTATTACCAGTGGTGACTAGCTCAGCACCATCACATGGGAGGAGCTTGTGCCCATGGTCTTGGACCAGGAGGAACGATTCACGAACCCTCCTGAGGGTGGAGGTTCATAGGCTTTAACTGGCCAACGGTCGAAAGGCCGTAACATGGGCAAAGGGAAGGCTTCATCAGAGAAGTCTTCTGAGAAGAAGATCGTCACTGATCGTGAGAAATTAAAGGCAGAGAGGACGTGTAATGATTCTGGCGAGAAAGGCCACTATTGGAGACAGTGTCCCAAGAGCGGAAGACCGAGAAGGGTGAAGATTCCTCAGCAAAAATCATGAAGACTCATGTAAGATTCCTCCCTCCAGATTTTAAGGTGTACAGGTTTAAGAACCTCCCCTTCTGATCTTGTAATTATTCCCCTCTTTGAAATAAAAGAAAGATTCTGTTTTATCCTGTTTTGACCTGAAGAGAGAAAATATCTAGAGAGAGGTAATCCAAAATTGAGATATTTTTGGATATAAAAATCCTCCTAGTATCTAAAATGGTTTTCCTTGAAACAAAAATTCAAAAAGAATTTTCCAATGTGCATTTGGAATGAATTAAAAATAAGTATAAAGGACCTTAGCTTTAGGGTCTAGATTCTCAGAAATTTTTGGATTATGGTCTAATTAAGGTTCCTTTGGGGCCAATAGAATCAATCCAAGTGTGGGGAGGAGATAAATCTAATTTATAAAAGAAAAATACCCAAAAATGAGTAAATGTCCACTTAAGATGAAGAGTTGACTGAGTACAAGGTTTATTCGTAAAAAACTATGAATATTACTTAAAAATTTGAGATATTTTGGGTATAATGATTCAATTTTGACACCTTGGTAAGGAGAAGGGGGCTCTTCAAGGAGGCGACTATTTCACATTTGTGGTGGAGTTTTAAACTCAAAAATATTGTGATATTTTTCTCTCTCCTCTCTCCTGGAATAAACCAAATCAAAAGGGGAGCCAACAAACTAGGTCCAAATCTTATCCAAAACTGAACCTAGAAAATTCTAGAAACTAGTTGGACTTGATTAGAGGCCTCCCTCAGCCAAAGTGAACCTAGAAAATTCTAGAAACTAGTTGGACTTGGTTAGAGGCCTCCCTCACCTATAAATAGTTTCAACCAAACTGAACCTAGAAAATTCTAGAAACTAGTTGGACTTGGTTAGAGGCCTCCCTCACCTATAAATAGATCCTTAGCCCTTTGTAAAAAAATAGAAAAACGATACCATGCCAGTATTATATTGAAATAATGATATTTTCTATTATCCTCTAAAAATCCTCTACAAATTGGAGAGATTGGAGTTTATCTCTCTCTTCAATCTTCCTTGGAGTCTCCATCAACATACCAAACCAATTGATTGGTTTGGGGCCTCTACATTGATTAAAGAATCAAGCAATCTAGGAGGTAAAGTGTGGTTTATGGTCTTTTTTTTTTAAATCTCCAAATGTTCTCTCTTCTCAACCCCTCTCAAGCTTGAGAAGCATTCAATTGAATGGCTTTTTAATACAATTGAAGTTCTTCAATGAATTGTAGTGAATAAACATATAAATTTTTATTTATGCTTAAATTAAATGTTTTTTTTTAAGCATGTCTCTCTCTCCCCCAAAGAATGGTCATTCCTATGACCTATTCTATATGCAAATGAAGTTTCTCATCAAGCAATTCTCTAATCTAAAAGTAATTTCTATGCTTGTCAAATTGAGGCCAAATAAGTGGCTTTTTAATGCTTTTATGCTATTTCATTCATGGAAAAATTAGGAATCAAGTCCATAATTGGATATTGATCCAATTAAAGGTTATTCTATCATATGATATTACTAAACTTTATGTTTTCAAAGTTATTGAGAATTATTAGTAATAGCAGCGAAGCTATGGTAAAAATTTTAAAAAATTAACACATAAATCATTTTCATTCATAATATGAAAAGAGGACTTCCTACCATATTTTAGGATTAATCATCCTAGATTAATTGAATGATTCTCATTATAATCATGAAAAATTTGATTTTTATGTTTATGCATAAATAGTTAATTAGAAAAAAGAGAAATTTTTAGTAATTCATTTTTATGTTAAAAGAGTAATCCCCATGACAATGGAAATCCATGTATTCCAATGAAGTAAGAGAAAAATTGGGATGCTAAAATAATGTATATTTTATTTAAAAATTAAAGAAAGATTTTAGTTAAATTTATCTTTTTGCATAGATAAATTTAAATGATGAAAAAGAAATTTCTACCATATCAGAATTTAAATATTTAAATGAGAAAAAGATAATTTTTAGCATATTGAAATTAATGGGTATTTTATTTAAATTCAAAGATGAATTTTAGATAAATTTATAGTATCTATGAGAAATATTTAAATAGTAAAAGAGGAATTTCTATGACATTTGAAATTCCATCATTTAGATGGAAAAAGAGAAATTTCTAGCATATTGAAATTAATGGATATTTTATTTAAATTCAAAGATGAATTTTAGATAAATTTATTTTATCTATGAGAAATATTTAAATGGTAAAAGAGAAATTCCTATGACATTTGGAATTCCATCATTTAGATGGAAAAAGAGAAATTCCTATGACATTTGGAATTCCATGATTTAGATGGAAAAAGAGAAATTCCTAGCATTTTGAAATTAATGGGTATTTTATTTAAACTCAAAGATGAATTTTAGATAAATTTATTTTATCTATGAGAAATATTTAAATGGTAAAAGAGGAATTCCTATGACATTTGGAATTCCATCATTTAGATGGAAAAAGAGAAATTCCTAGCATACTGAATCAATGGGTATTTTATTATGAGAAATATTGATGACAAAAGAGAAATTTCCATGACATTGGAATGCAAATAATTAAATGCAAAAAAGAGAAATTTACATGGTATTTGAGATTCAAGAAATTAAATGGAAAGAAGAGGAATTTTTAGTATAATTCAATTTATGATTACTTATCAAAAGTGGAAATATGGGTAGAATTAATTTCTGTAAATCCCATGAATTATTTTATTCAAAAGAGGAATATTGAATATAATTCAATTGAGGAATTGAGAAGGAATATAGAAATAGTCATTTGAGAAAAGGAACCTTTAAATAGACCAAGCAATTGGTAGAAATTTAGAAAAAAGTCCCATTATCGGAATCAAACTAGAAAAAGCTACTAAATGGGAATAGCATGTGAAATGGATGCGATAAGATGTGGATGGATGAATGAGATGAGATGTGAAATGAATGTGATGTAAATTGAGATAGATGTGAATGAATGATATATGATGTAAATGAATGAGATGTGATGGGATGTGAATATGGGTAGATGATGCGAGTGGATGAGATATGATGAGGATAAATGAGGAAAGATGTGATGAGATAAAAAATGATGTGATTGGATGAGAATAGGAGTACATATGGATTAAGTAATGTGGACAGATGTGGAACAAGGTGAAAGATGAGAGTTCATTAAGAAACTGTATTTATGACCTGTTTTTTAAGACGAGAGTTTATTATGGAAACTGTATTTATGACCTATTTTTAAATGACTGTTTTATGTCAATAATGTTGGGGAAGCATTTTGACCATCTTGAGAATGAGGTCATGAAGACCTAACAGATAAAGTTGCAACAGCTTACTTTGGAGAGTCAACGGAGGACGTCTCGCATAGCAAGGTCAGCCGAGGTCTTGGACTAGCCTCCGTTTGATTTAAATGGTGAGATTCCCGTACGGTGGATGAGGGACCAAGGAAGTAGCCTATCACTGAAGCACTAGATGACCTGCGAAGGATCCTAGAGGGTGATGACCATACGGTGCTCGGGCTCTGGGTCACCAAAGATACCCACACGTGTGTCAAGGAAGATATTGGAACAAGAAGTAAGAGTTGTTTTCTGCAACCGGGCATGGATCTGGTTGATTTACCTAGCTGGTCCTCAACAATAGAACCTTTCTAGTTTCTCCATGCCATTCCTTATATGCCTACACAACATGTTGTGTGTCAGAGTGTCTTCCATGGCTCTTTTATATGGATCTGTTGGTTGATCTTCCTGATCTTCAATAGAGATTCCATCTTGATTTTTATAAGTGAATATATTGTCAGGTACTATGAGCTAGGAACTATCGAAAAGGCCCCTGAGGGACAGGTGGTGAGCATTCTGGTTGCCAATGATACCATAGGTACACCGATAAAGGAATGATTGGAAATTAGGATTCAACCGGATATTTTGGAGGATTATGATCAGTGACACTATGGTTTCATTAAATGATTGTTTTAATGATAGCTGAATTGATGAAAAAGGTAATTTCATATAGGGTGTGTAAGTGGTATGACTGGCGTTAAATTTGCATGAATATCTGGCTAGGAGGCGTGGGAACTCTTTTCCCTGGTACCCGGGACAAAACCTAACAAAATTCCTAATTGGATCCCATCACTATAGTGGTTGGGCGGTTGGCTAACCCATGGGACTGGATGGGGTTAGGCTGGAGTGATGGATCCATAAAATGACACTCAATTCTGTTATAGTACGATAGATGAAATAAATCCAGGATAGTAATTGTTCTATGGAAAAAGAATCAACGACTATGCCTCTCGATGGGAAAAAAGAATCAACGACTATGCCTCTCGATGGGAAAAAAAGCGTTGGTTTCTATGATCCAAGTGCAAGTTTCTTCCTTGATCTGACCAAGTGACTCACAGGTTCGGTCGGATCAGCTTGGTCAGTAATGACCCTGACTACGTTAGAGTACAAATTTCTTGGAGGAATCACCCGTGCTTTCCGGTAGGGGAAAGTTTTTTCGGGTTTGGTTTTTGAAGAACCAAGGGATTAATCTCTTGTCTAGATATTCGTGGTGGGCGAGGCCCTGAGTGAGGGATCGTGCCCCGTGTAAGAAGTGCTACTTTTGCTACTAGCACCCCCGAATCTGTTGCGTGGAGGGAGCGGGGATCTTTCAACTCGGGCTTTTGTGCACCTGGAGATGATGGACACCGATGTTTCATTTTCTTCAGGCAGGGAGGAGGTTGGAGGATTCTCCGTAGTAACGGATACTCGGGAGTGGATTCCAGACAGTGGTGCTTCCTCCTGTCATTTCTACGGCATGCACAGGATCATGGACTCTTTTACACAGGAGGGGGATTGATTGATGGAGTCCGAATCCATGATTGGAGTAACTCAGTTTGGGAAGGAGATCCAAACATGAGGAGATCTACTTGAGAGGCCCAGGAGAAATTTTACGGAGCAGTAAGAGGAAGTCATCTTGCCTTGTCACTGACAGAGGCAGAGTACCGAGCTACTTGTGATGCTGCTTGTGAGGTGGTTAGGCTGCAGAGGTTGCATTGCAGGATTGGGCTTCCACTAGAGGAACCCATGGTCATCCAGAGGCACTTTGTTGGTGAAAAGATCATTGCTGAGATGACATCTTGCTAGAGTTCTATTCGACAGAGGGGACAGTACAATGGATGTCTTCACGAAGTCTTCACGAAGTCGTTATCTCAAGATTTGCTCACGCAGGTGTTGAAATTTGAGCATTATGATGAGCTATGGTGGAAGCCTAATTTCCAACTCCTGGTTAATAATGTTGCCAACTATGGGAGTTGGCAAGTGGTGTAACTACAAAAGGTGTAGAAGCAAACATACATGTGGATGATGATTGCATCTTCTTATGACATTGCTGTCTGGGTAGTCCGAGAATATGGTAGATAAAGAAGCAATGATATTTTTGGTATTGAGGCAACTCTACCAAGGGTCAGTTTCCCTCCCATCATGCCTTAACTAGGCTTTTTCTCTTGTCAATTGGGGCTAGGCCCCCTTGTGTTTGGAGCACACTAGCTCCAATACACAAGAGGCATGTCATGCTACATTATACAAGGCTTATAGGCTAGATCCCATGCCTCCTAAGCTTGGAGATGGCGCTTCTTGATTCTCCATGGTAGAGGCATGTCTTGATACATTATACATCGCAGACCCTTTTGGCTAGGGCCCATGCCTCCTAAGCTTGGAGATGGCACTTGTTGGCCTATCGAGCAGCCTCATCTTGCTGATGATTGACTTAAACAAAAGCCTTCAAGTTTTGTGTCTCCATGTCACTCCACTATTGTGCATCTTTTAAATCTTCATAAGGTTGAATGGGTTTAGGGCTTGAATGGTATGCATCAATGGTCATGAGAGAATCCATGGTAGGAGTAGTGGGTGAAGCTTGAGGTAAAGTGTGGAGACTTGGGGGCTGTGGGATTCCTCTTCCATAGAAGGTTCTTGTTGTTGCTGAAAGAACATGCCTCGTAGATTCCAAATCTGGATTACTAGGTGCTCAATATGCCAACTCCATCCTATCGAGATGGGTAGATATAGTCTGCATTTTAGCCATCGTTTTACATGTCCATGGATGCCTTCTTGCTAAGAAGAAAATTAGTGAGTGTTGAATCCATGGTAAATATACATATAGAGAAATTCTATACGAAGTCGAACATCAAAGAAAATACATGAATATGATAATTTTTGGCTACCCACATATATATACATGTACCAATTTTCGTAGTCAATCCATAATGTTGTTGTCGACCACCTATACACACCAAATCCCACATCATCAATGCCACAACACCACCACCACATCATCATCACTACTATGTGGTGGTGCCATTTGTAACCTATGATGTCTAATTGTTCTTTGGAGCAAAAACACATGTAGCTCAAGCATGAGTGTTCCATTCAACAAGTGCATGTGATGCCTTAGGTACTTGGGGTTGAATAGTATTGGGCTACGTGCCATTGTACTTCATCTCAACACTCTATGTAAGCAAGAATGAGTGGAAGTCTTTGGGCTTAACACTCTATGTAAGCACTAATGAGTGGAAGTCTTTGGGTTGAAACATCTGCATATCCCATTGGAGTTTCATGTCTAGCCATTGATATAAGGATTTTCATTTCTTGTCCACATTAGAATTGTTCAACTAGAAGGCTAGGTGAGTGACCTTGTTGGAAAAGTGGAGGGGGGCTTGCAAATTTTGATGCTAGTGCAATAAGAGAAACTATAGTTTAAAGTCTGTGAGAAAATGATCCCATCCATATTCTACAATACTAGTTCGATAAGAGAAACTATAGTTTCAAGTCTGTAACAAACTGATCACATCCAATTCTACAATACTAGTTCGATAAGAGAAACTATAGTTTCAAGTCTGTAACAAACTGATCACATCCAATTCTACAATACTAGTGCGATAAGAGAAATTATAGTTTTAAGTCTATAACAAACTGATCCCATCTTATTCTACAATACTATGCTAGACCAATCATGCAACCCTTCAGTGACACCCCTTGTTAGCTTGGTAGGTGAGCTTTTTCAAAACTAATGTTTCCTTATCTATTCTACTGGGCAAAAAGAAAATGAGCCTAAAATTGATGTAGCCAAGAATGCAAGTCATAAGGATTGAGTTCACCATTAGGCTTATTAAAGGTCAACCTTTCCAAAAAAGGGTTCCTTAAACTTGAAGAAATGAGTATCATCTTGTAGTGGAGGGTATAGCCCCATATACACATGGCTATAGCCCCATATGAGTACACACGGCTATATCCCCATGCAGCTATAGCCCCATATGGGTACACACGGCTATAGCCCCATGCAGCTATAGCCCCATGTAAACTCGCATTGTAGAAAACCACAAGAAAGAAAAAGGGCCAGAATAGGGGACATGTTTCTCTCCCATTTTTCCCTTATTTCGTTAAACATGTAATGAACATTAAAAACATTTATGTATACAAGCACAAAAAGTGATGAACATTGAGTAAAAAAGGGCAAGCTGTCATTTATCACCTTACAAATAACAAAAATATGTAAGCCCAAAAATTTATGAATAGCGTATACATATAAGCCCAAAAACGTTCTACAAAATGAAGTGTTTCCAAAATTAACACATGATCTTGAAGCATGGTGTATCTCCTATTATAATGTCCTAATTAGGAAACAAACTAATATTCATTGTCTTCATCCTCCTTAATGTCATCATCATGCCCACCATGTGCTACATCTTCACCACCTTCATCCTCATCCTACATTACATACAATGAAAATTGTTATACATAACTAGTACTACATCACTTTCATATAAAGCTTCAAAGAAATTAAAACCATGCAGATAGACTTGTGTCACCTCATAATTTCCTTTTCCTCACCGTCTCAATTAACACTCCTCATTATTTTAACCATTCCCACATTTCATCTTCTTAATTTTTGAGAGCTAGCTAAAGCGTGGGGATTCACTAAAAAGATTATATGGTGAGTGAGAACAAAAAAGGATAAAACCATAAAATAAAGGCATAAAACTATAAACAAAATACGTAAAACCATTGTGACAAAACCATACATTATCCAAAATTTCCAAATTATTACGAATTAGAAAGTGAAAAAAAATATACATTAACACTCTGTATCTACACATGCTTATGGAAGAGAGCACCAATATCTTTGTGGAAGAGCAGGGAAGGAAGGAGATCAAGAGTAGCCAAGGAAGAACAAGATTATATTTTGGGTATAGGGTTGTCACAGTAGTAGGAGGGGGAATCTATTTTTTTATAGTATGCAGCTATACGTTCGGCTAGAGCCATGCGTGTAGTAACACTTGTAGCCATGCAGAGAACCGTACCATGTTTGGTACCTATGATCTCACTATTGGCACTACTCTTTAACTATTTTCTCTCACTATTTATGGGGTTGTGCAATCACACACTTGTGGTGTAGGTCCCATGCATGAATGGTGATATCTCCCAACTCAACTAATAGGAACTTCTCACAAGGCCAAGAGGGTGCTGCATCTTTACGGGTCCCTTAGTCGCTTCATCTACTTCTTTTTCTAATGGTAGGAGCATCGCACCATAAGGATACCACCAAAAATAAATTGCCTTGATCCCAATCATGGACCGCTTTTGCTGCTCTTGCCCAAGGTCAATTGATTTAGCATGTCATAAGAAACTTTGGTGGTGAAGGAATCTAGAACCATAAAAATAATAAAAAATGTTAAACCGACAATAGTGATGGGTACATAGTGTACTAAGCTTAGTGGCACGACCTCCATTTGATCGGCTACTACCAAAGGTGTGCATCTAGTAACTTTTTGCATGATATTCAGACCTGAACTGCCATCCACTATGATGCTAGGAATTTGGGTACCCTCCAACAAATCTATTACCCTAGGAATTTGATGATGTAAATTTGTTAGTGTGGTGAAGCACACCCCGGACTACTAGGATGTGAGTGGAGCGGGACCTCACCATCACTATGATCTTGGTGTAACTACATAGCTTGGATTCTTACCACTACTAGATGTGACCTACATTGACTTTGACAAATGAAGTTCTTAAACTAACTAGATTAATGAAATCCTCTCCATATTGGGGGCATGGAGTACACATTTGGAATATGAAATCCTCTCCATCTTGGGGGCATGGAGTACACAGTTGTTGCAAGAGAGTAATCTTGACTTCTAGGTTAGTAAAGAGGATCTCCCATTTTGCTAAAGATGGAGGGGTGGGGCTAGCTTCTTACAATTATTGGCTATATTTGGGGTTGTATAGGTAGCATTTGAGGTGCCTAAGTGTGAGTTGAGGGATTGGCTCGGAGGTGGGGTGCAATCAAGCTCTTATAGTGCATCTCTATAAGCTTGTTCCACCATCATAGAATTCATAGGGGGATTGGAGAACAGATAAGAGAGATAATATATTCCTTATGATTGGATCACTACTGGTACCTCAAGAACTGTACTAGATATTGGGTTTCCCCAAAGTTGGCACCAAGGTAAGTAGGGAGGAGAGGCCTAGGGAAATCTAGTACATCTCCAAAGAGAATCGACCACAACTCCTTAAAGCCTTAAATTTTGCATTCTTTAAGGACTTCTTTTAGTGTTGCTCTCAATCATGACTTTAAAAAGCCTCAATTGTAACTCCAAAGAGCCTTCAAATCATGTTGGAGAAGAGACTCAATCACCCTAAAAAGACTCAATTGCTTCTTTTACTTGTTTTTCTAATGGTAGGAGTATCGTACATTAGGATACCACCAAAAATAAATTGCCTTGACCCCAATCATGGACCGCTTTCACTACTCTTGCTACCCAAGGTTGATCGATTTAGCATATCATAAAAAAATTTGGTGGGGAACAAATCTAGAACCATAAAAATAATAAAAAATGTTAAACCAACAATAGTGATGGGTACATAGTGTACTAAGCTTAGTGGCACGACCTCCATTTGATCTGCTACTACCAAAGGTGTGCATCTAGTAACTTTTTGCATGATATTCACACCTGAATTGCCATCCACTATGATGCTAGGAATTTGGGTACTCTCCAAAAAATCTGTTACCCTAGGAATTTGATGATGTAAATTTGTTAGTATGGTGAAGCACACCCCGGACTACTAGGATGTGAGTGGAGCGGGACCTCACCATCACTATGATCTTGGTGTAACTACATAGCGTAGATTCTTACCACTACTAGATGCGACCTTCTCATAAACATTGACAAATGAAGTTCTTTGACTAACTAGATTTATGAAATCCTCTCCATCTTGGGAGCACGGAGTACACTGTTGGAAGAGAGTGATCCTGACTTCTAGGTCAGTAAAGAGGATCTCCCATTTTTCTTAAGATGGAGGGGTGGGGCTAGCTTCTTACAATTATTGGCTATATTTGGGGTTGTAGGTAGCACTTGAGGTGCTTAAGTGTGAGTTGAGGGATTGGCCTTTGAGGTGGGGTGCAATCAAGCTCTTATAGTGCATCTCTATAAGCTTGTTCCACCATCATAGAATTCATAGGGGGATTAGGGAGGACAGATAAGAGAGATGACATATTCCTTATGATTGGATCACTACTTCCACCTCAAGAACTGTACTAGATATTGGGACAAATGTTTCCACAAAGTTGGTAATGGGCATCAAGGTAAGTAGGGAGGAGAGGCCTAGGGAAATCTGGTACATCTCCAAAGAGAATCAACCCGACTCCTTAAAGCCTTAAATCTTACATTCGTTAAGGACTTCTTTTAGTGTTGCTCTCAATCATGACTTTAAAAAGCCTCAATTGTAACTCGAAAGAGCCTTCAAATCATGTTGGAGAAGAGACTCAATCACACTAAAAAGACTCAATTGCATCTCACACTCAAAAGATTCAAAAATATAGAGAATTACAATAATTTAAAAGAAAAGTAAAATTTAAATATAAAAGTTTTAATTTTAGAATTTTTAATCCAAATTTAAAATCACACATGTTATTCAAAGGTTCAGAAATATAAAGGATCATAATGATTATAAATCTTCAAAAAATAGAATTTAAATATAAAAAGGCTTTTATAGTTTCAAAAAAACATGTCCATTCAAATCATAAATTTAATTTTGTTGATTGTTCATGCCTCTTGATAGTATGCAAATCCTAAGATAGTATAAGGATTCAAAAAATAACACCCCTAAAGTAGCGACGATGAACCTTGGCATAGAGGGACGTCATGTAAGTTGACAATAATTTTACCTCATTTCGAGTATTTGTATCTCCCAATCCCTAAATAATAGGAAAATTTTGAAGTCCATAATTGTAAGGATCTTGAGGATCTCCATGACTCATTCCTTCACACCTCTTATCCAAACTCCATCATTTTGAAGTCCATAATTGCAAGGATCTTGAGGATCTCCATGACTCGTTCCTTCACACCTCTTATCCAAACTCCATCATTTTGACCCTTAATTTTGACTTCTATAAGATAACAAAAATTTTTAATTGGCACAAATTGGCTTTTACCCTTTCTTTAGGTTGTTTGTATGGAATCAAGATAGCCAATTAAAAAATGAAGATTGTTTATAGAGTCTATACTATGCATGATGGAGTTCATGGTTTATTTTCTTGTGGATGACTACTAACATGAGGTTATAAATTGCACTTTCTTTTAAGGTGAATTTGGGCATGTTCTTGGATTCATATAGGTATATCTTCATGTTGTATTAGCGGACATGCAAATTTCACATTGTGAAGTTTTCGTCCAAGTTGCAACCAATTGATATTATGTTAATTCTTTCTATCTTTAGTGGTGCATATGCCCTATCAACTACCTTTCTCTTGGAATAATTATTTCTATTTGTTATGATCCTTAGTGCTAGGCTTCAAAAGTATAGCAATATTGTTACTACTTTTACCAACTTGCTAGCACCTACATAGGGGGTAGGCATGCCTAAACTTCTAGGACATCCATAGGTTGTTGCGAAGGGAACCTTAGGTACACTCCATTTTAGGCAATGGGGGTGCTCTTTTTTATGCTACCTTTGGATTAGGTAGATGTGATTATTTTTTAATCACTTCTTAACCATTTTGTACCAAATCTATTTATAGGCTTCCATCTAATGCATATTCATAAGTCTTTTTCCACTCTCTACATTGCTATTAGGCTAAGCTCTTGCTTAATCTTATGTGCTTAATCCTAATCACTTCACATCTTCATTCACCATGATTAATCTTAGTGATTAGCATCTTGCTTAAACCACCATGGATTCTAACAACCCACACATATGAAATGAAGCTTCTTAATATTTTAGATATTAATCATCATAAATAAAATAATTTAGTTTTGATCTCGGATTCAGTGTAAGATCCCTTTCATGAAAAAACTGATGAAGTGAATTGAGGTGTCTCTTTAGTTGAGGTATTGATAATCATAAATAAAAGAATTTATTTTTTATCTTGATTTTACAAAGATTCCTTGTAATCTCCCGTTCATAGAAAAATTGATGAAGTGCACTAAGGTGCCTCTAGTGAATTAGATATGAGAACATATTATAACTCAACAACTTCACTTCCAAATCTTCTTCACATTTATCACCACACAACAATTGTTTGTAGAGGGTTTTAAAGTCTTTTATCAATGAATTATTTGATTGTTAATAAGGTTGGAACTATGGGTCGAAAACAAATGCCCCACCTTGCATAGGTGTATATATTTGCTTACATTGAGTTACTGCTTGATGTCATGTAATCTTTGATATAATTTACCAATCACAAAATTCTCTTGATTGATTAGGCGTAAACAACGAACCAAAGGCTTTAGAACTGTGATAATTCCATCTAGATTTCTTTAGAAAGTTATACTCTGAACAAAGGTTATAAATCGTATAGTAGCATCTATGAACTTAGGATTTCTTTCCAGCCATCATTCTAGGTGTCGATGAGCCACTGTTTTTTTTCGATCAAAGTCGCTTTCACTTTTTGTAGATATTCCAACATAAGATAATAGTGGCAAATCATGTTACATAAGATATGTGATGGCAAATCATGTTCCATAAAATGTTAACAGATCTAAGTTTGAATGTAAATGAAATAAGGCATATGTGATTTGTGCTATGTAGAGAAAAAAGCAAAAGAGATACGCTAGAGATAGAATGAAACCAAGTTTGTACGACTCAAAGAGATTGATTAGATATCTTGAACCTCCACCAAGAACATGCTTTTTATAAGTATAAAACCTTATCTATTGACTAGTTCACTCAATGACACATGGCATAAAGCTATGATATCATTGCTTACACACACACAAAAACACACACTAATACACTCATAAGAAGTGTTCACATGTAGTTATACCTGCTGACTATATACTTATCCTTTGACTTTGGAACCCCTACAATGATTAATAGCAGGACAACACATGTTGTCTCCAACATTGTGCACTCGAAGATTGGGCAGCTTGTAAATAGGTCCAGGTCATACAACAGGTATAGTATGATAACATAACATTACAACTATCCGTGTAGGAGTGTCATACAAGAGATTGAGAACGGGTAATAGCTTTAAAAGCTGATTGTACAGCCAGTATAGATCTGGTGTACGGACCATCTGTGCAGCAGAGGCCGTCTGTACTCCGTACTCTGAATGTATTTTCTTTTAGGAATATTCTCACTGGTTTTTTTCATTTCCGTGATGAGGAGGAGCTTGTTTTTTTGGCATGAGAAGCACAACCACAAAGGGTGAAGCACGTTATTTGTTGAATTTGGTATAAGAAGAAGACGCATGTTAACGCTAGTAGAGAGGGAGCAAGAGAGTGGATGGATGACGAAGGTGAGCTGGTCATCGTGCTGTTTGAGAGTCTGCAACTCTAGGAGAGAGCTAGTTTTATGGCTTGTAAAGCCATGGAGAAGCTGCACGCATACAAGCTCCCTTGGCTTATTGGCTAGAGTGTGTTTCTCTTTGCGGGTATGATCCTATGCAAGTCACATTTTGTGTGAGTGGTGTACACACTCTTGTCTTCAGTCGGCTCTTATGTGGTTTCTCGTGGTGTGGTTGTCCCTCGCGCGCAGGTGGGTGTTTCTATGACCTTCACCACAGTCTGCACAGCGAAGGGTGCTTTATGGTAATTTTTAGCCAGGCCAGGCCATGTAGAAGGCTTCCAACCACAATTGTTTTGATCCTATACATAGCCCAAAAGAATACAAATCACACGAAGGGGAGGATCATCATGAAAATTATGAAGTAAAAGTTGTAAGGGGGAGAGTTTTCTTTGAAGTGCAAGGCAATGTAAGGATGGATAGATTTGTGTTGGTTTAGGGTAATGGAAGTACCCTCGTTTCCATGAACAACTTTCATCCTGAAGGCCTGTATGGCTAACAATTTTGCCCTCACATTATTGGTGCGATGAATGTGGATTAGCTCGATGAATATGGATTAACTCTAGCTTGTGGAGAGGGGCTAAAGATGGCTTGTTGTGCAACCATGTGTATAGTTATGGAAGAGTACTTCTATGGAGATGGACTAAAGATGTAGAAGCATTCATTTAGTGTGCGAAGATGAGGTGCAGACACTTCTGTATACATGAAGATGTAAGCAAATCCTCAAAGCACAAATAATTTCCATTTAATCCTATGGCATCATCAAGATAATGCTTACACTAATAAGCATAATGCTTACATTAATAAGCTTCATACTTAGATGTAGTAGCTAGCGGTCACAACGTTACCATTAACTTTACGTTTATGCTTATTAACCCACTTTGTACCAATGGTCTTTTTACTGTAAGGTAAATTTATCAAATAATTCCTATTTAATCCTATGTCATCATGAATCATAATGTTTACCCTAATAATGTTACCATTAGCTTTACATTTAAGCTTATTAACCCACTTTGTACCAATGGTCTTTTTACTATGAGGTAAATCTGTCAAATACCAAGTGTCATTTTTTAGGACGAGTCATACTCATCTTGGAAAGGCTTGCATTAATGATCATTTTTTTATACTTTTTCAGAGAAAGCAAGTTTTCTTTTATTGCATATACTAGTATCAAGAGCACGATCCACAAAAGAATAGATACATGATGAGAACCCACATGTGTCCTGCTAGACAAAGAAATAGCTAATTCTCTATCGAGTAATGTCTACACCAATCATTTTGGAATACTCTTGGGTTCCTACTACATCATGCATCATCCACAATTGCCTCATCAATAGGCTTATGTTTGGGCTGAAAGTTTAACTAATTTTCAATTGGTATATGGGTTGATTTGCAGCACGTTGTTGTTGATCATGAACTAAGTTTTGAACAAAGACAATATCTTCACTCACCAAAATCGTCGTTGTGATCAAATGGTGGAGTCTATACACTTTACTTTTTGAATGTCTTACCATCGAGCTCATTGCGTTGTTACTCAGGCGTAAGAGCGTAATCAAGATAACCAAAAATATTCCAAGCTTTATAAGGGGTAATTATCTGTAAGGCCTTGGTGGGACATTTGTTTAGCACATAAGTGGCACACATAATTACCTCCAACCAAAAAAGATAAGGCAAATCATTGTCTCTAACCATGCAACATACTATCTCTATGAGAGATGTTCTTTCTCTTAGCCATACCATTTTGCTAAGGTGTATAAGGCACCATGCGTTGATGTCTTGCTCATTTTTCAACCATATATACATGAAACTCCTTTGATATATACTTTCTTCGTCAAAGAACGACCACTTAATATGCAACATTTTATAGGGTATACTTTCTCTAACTAAGAGGAGATAACTCAATCTATAGCAAATTAGAAGAACATAATGAGACGAGGAGGTGAGGGCTAAGAGAACCTATTCTGATATACCAATTGTTAGACTAGTGACAAAGGTTATTTATACACACATACAAATGCAGCAAGCAAGAAGCGATAGAGAGAAACATAATAGTCAATGTAGATTGATGAGAATGAGTGAAGTACAAGTTAAGTGACATAATAAGATCACTTACACTTTCACTCATAAGAGTATGTATAGATGTGCGAGGAAAAAAAGATCATAAGAAAGAAAAAGGTGGCTTGGCTCATTATTAGCCTTCATCCACACACAACATAGATGGCTGGATACATTTCAGAGTACCATATAGATGGCTACATACACTTCACGATTATGGGTAGAATAAGCATGAACAAATGAAATATATGGTTCGTGGGAATTCGGTACCTTCATTTCCGCGAACTCCTTTGATCCAAAAACAACTCGATTTCTAACAAATTTCGGAAATAAGTATGCACGCACAAACCGTTCACTTGCATATTCACCCAATAACTTTGTTGCATTGATTTTTGCACGCATCAGTGTCCTAACTTCTAAGGTACCTTACACCTCTGCTCTGCCTCCTTGTGCCACTCCATGCGTTACCGCGTGCCTCTGTGCTCTGGCTTCTGGGACGAAGACACTACTTTCTATGGAGGAGCATTTATACTTGCTTTTGTGCATGAAAAACTTGGTTGTTTTGTGAGAAAGTTAAAAAGTGTACAGCCATTGTAAATCTCATCATGTTTTTGTGGTGCTCTAATTTTTATTTTTTTTCTGCACTTTCTGCATTTCAGCATGCAAAGCATACTGGAACGCTACGTAAAGTGCCGAGAAGATTCCGAGTCTACTGACAATAATAATTCCTCAGATGTGAGTCGATTTCCTGATATGTAAATTTTCTGACTATAAGAATCTTAGAACTGGCATGCTGAAAGCGTAGCTCACAGACGTCGTCAATTGAACAAAACGTGATGCTCACTCTTCCTAGAGTTCAACAAAACGATCGTCAGTGATCAGGAAAATCTTATATTGTAAGGGCAAAAAGCCACATCTGATCCGCGTGTTGTGCTGCTGCAGAATACGGAAAAAGATAGGTTGGCTCAATACACTGAAAAGTTGAAAACGTTGCAAAGGTACCCTCTCATAAACGTTGCAAAGGTTACTGCGGGATGATCGGTTATATTAACCTTAACTGTAACTGGGTCTAACCCATGCAGAAATCTCATTGGTGATGATCTAGAGCGTCTGTCCCTGAAAGATCTCATCCACTTGGAGCAGCAAATCCATGAAAACCTGGGACGTGTTCGTGCAAAGAAGGCAAGTGCAATCTATTTGACCTAATTTCTTTCTCATTTGGTATTCTGCTCAGGACATTCTGTCTTTGTTTTGTCATCTGAGAAATTTCCATGCTATTCCATTTTTTTATAGGAGAATTTACTTCTGGAGCAGTTCGACGAGATTAAAGAAAAGGTACACCACCCCCCACCCCGCCCACACACACACACACACACACACACACACACAGAGGGTGGGTTTATTATCATCGGGATTCGGTGGAATGCCTAATTAGCCTATTAGACCAAGAAAATACAGTCTTTATACAGTTTGTATAGAAGATGCTAGCATCCCCTGATGGCATTACAAAAAATAAATGATCTATTAAATGGCTTCGAAATGAGCTAATGCATGAAAAGATTCAAACCATTGGGTTCTAAAATGCTTCCCTATCAGTGCTGCATGCTAACTGGGGATCACAGAAATATGGTTATAAAGCCAATAAATGATCTTATCTTCTGAGGGTATGGATAGTGAACCCTCCATGCGTCCATAGAACATGTTGAGATGATGCTCATGTGCCTGGCTGATTTGTGGTTGCTATCTCTTTGTGATCTCCTCTGTGGCTCCATGTATCGCGAGCCTACCAGACACTGGGCCTTCATGAAGACTACGCCTATAGGATACCGATGTCTCTTGTGGTCGGCGGGCCTTAGCTTGTTGACCTCAGAATTTCTGTGCTTTGAAAAAAAAACTTATTTTTAAACCAATCAAAATAAGGACAACTCTTAATCCTATCCGGTTTTTATTTCCTAAATCTCTACTATATGCCGTTTTGATAAAAACGAAAATATATAAAAATCATTCCTTAAAATAAAGGCTAAAAGTCTCAGCCAATTTTTCTTAATGTGGCCAGTACAAATACCCTAGAATACGGTTTTTTTTCGAGCACTACCTCACATGGAGAACTCATTTACAATGGCGTCGTATGGCTCCCTCAATATATGCAAACCAATCCTTAGAAAGAAAGGAGTGTTTGGTTACTATCTTCCCACATTCAATTGTCCTTTTTTATAAGTCACTTCTATGCTCATGAACCTTACATAGTTGGAGGGCCAGATATTTGTGGTAGCTTGTTAGTGTGTATGGATGTACGAGTGTATGCTCCATGTGTATGTGTGTGCTGTTTATACACATAAATACATACATACATACATACATATATATATATATACATACATATATACATATATGTGTATATATGCATACACACACATATATATGTGTGTATATATGTGTACACACACATATAAACATGCATGTATATATATTATGTGTATATATTATGCATATATATATGTATGTATGCATGTATATTTATATATATAAACATCCACTGAAGACCCAATGGGTTTAGGAGACCTAAAACTGTTTCAAAATTTAAGTTTACAAACATGGAAACAAAAACTACCAAACAAAAATAGGCTTGCATAGAATGAAGGTCTATATAATGCACAACATCTTTTACCTCATATTCATCACCAATTTCATCCTCTACTTCATGAACTCCTAATTGAGTTCCTACCATTGCCTACTCTTTCTTTAAGTGTGAGCATCACCTTCCCTTAGAATGTAGCTAAGCAATGAGCTTTCATTGATATTCATGTTACTTGGTTAGGCAAATTATCATCTCTCAACGATAGCAGGCACATCATCTTCCACCTCATATTTATTACCACCATCGTCTCTTACCTCACGAGCTCCTCAAAAAGTCAAAGAACCTTTCTTAAGGGTAAAATCGATGATCATTAGTTATATGAAGTGTCCCTATGTAAATGAGGTAAGCAATTATGTTAGCATTACATGGGATGATGAAGAAAAATTAGGAGATATTCTAGGAAAATAGTGAGAGAGAATTTAGGAGTTGATTGAGGGAATCCCAAGGATAAAATATAGGGGTCACTTCATGATAATATTCTTGTATCTCTTTTGCTATTTAAGAGCCATTAATCAATGCAAAAGTATCTTATCATTTTTAGTATTATCTTGCTAGTCAGACTTGTTGTTTTTTCATGGATTCTCAAGTTTTAGTATCTGATCCTCCCTAGAATGTTCTCAAGTTTTAGTATCTGATCCTCCTTAGAATGTTCTCTTTCTTTGTTTTTTCTAACCTCTCGTGGATTTGAGTTTCTTCTCTCTCAGATTAGGGTTTTGAATGACTTTATCCTTTTCTTTGTTTTTTTAAACCTCTCATGGATTCTTGAGTTTTAGTATCTGATCCTCCTTAGAATGTTCTCTTTCTTTGTTTTTTTCTAACCTCTCATGGATTTGAGTTTCTTCTCTCTTAGATTAGGGTTTTTAATAACTTCATTCTTTTATTTTTCTCACAACATGTAGGCATATGCATTACGTGTTCCTACATATATAGTGGATAGTGACGATACTAAAACCATGTCACAATCAAATGTCATCCTTGTCTACTAAAACATGGTGCTGGACTTTGTCTTTAGTAAGGACAAAGGTCCAAATTTCAAGGCTTAAGGGCTTCTATATATCTTTGTAGAATATGTGCAACGAGTTGTCCTATAACTTTCATGCAATAAGCTTGAGCTCCTCAAATTCTAATCTAGATTTTTGACAAGGTTCCTCATTCATAATCAAAACAATCCACACCATTACTTTTGCATGCTCACAATGACTATTTATATAATGTGTTTGCTGATTTTCAAGACATTACACATGTCAAAGTCGTTTTGAAGTCTTTGAGTGTTTGTTTCAACATTCCCTCCACAAAAGCATTCTTTAAAAAATTAAAGCTTCATTTAGCTACAACCATTTCCATAAAATGGACAAGATTTTGTTACAGATGTTTATATTGAGACACATATATTGCATACATTTCTCTCTATTGTCTCTTATTAATCAACACACTTTAATGTCATGCTTAGCATTATTTTTGAGCTACACTGTTTGCCATAGATCATAATCTCTAGGAAGAGGAACTTAAATTTTGACAAAGATTCATTACCTCTAGAAGAATAATCACGTTAGCTTTAAACCTTTATATTAAGACACAAATTGGATCTCTCTCTCTCTCTCTCTCCTCTCTTATTAGCATACTTTGATGTCACATTTTAGCAAGTCAATATTGTTCTTGTATAAGGTAATTGTGTAAATGCATAGCTTAACTATACTTAACTTTTGTCAAAGTTAAATCAAATATGATTGCTGTCTTTTGGTGAAGCCATTTAAAGTGTGTACAAGACTAGATTACACTATAATAGAATGAAAACACCATATCAGGGAGGTTGGGAAAATCCCAATTCCCATTTTCCAAGATAAAAAAGTGGGGGCATGGTGAACCCTTTAAAGATTTTGTTAAAACCCCCTCATGTGAGATATCATTGGAAAGATCTTGAAGAGTAGGTTCTAAATCCACATTCTTCAACATTTTTGGAATTGGTATGCTCAAGATACATCAAAAAATAGATTGAAAAGAAAACTCCCAAAGTAATGGGATTTTTCCAAACTCCCTAATATGGTCTTTGAAGGTATAGCCATGTGAGGAGCTAGGAAACTCAGTGTTATTTTTGAAGGCTTCAGAAATCATTGAATGGCTACTAGCTTAGCTACAAGCGTCTGCCTATAGCTAGGCCAGTAGTAGCTGTGGTAGACTTGTAACAAAAAAATAGGGAACTCCCCTTGCTTGCACTATAAAAACTACAATGCATGCAAGGGGAGTCACCTATTTTTTTACTTGTACATATGCAAGTGAATGCAAAGGCATCAAATTCGGACAAAATATGCACAAGTAAAAAAAGAGGGCTCCCCTTGCTTTTGCATTAAAAAAACTACAATGCATGCAAGGGGAGCCTCCTATTTTTTTACTTTTTCATATGCAAGTATGCAAGTGAAAGTAAAGACAACAGATTTTCACAAGATTGAGGCCAAAGTATAGAGAAATTAAAGTCAACTATTTTGCACAAGCCATAACATAGATTTTATTACTTAATCATTGAAAAAGTACATCTCAGGTAGCAAAAATGAGCAATGCCTTATTATACACAAAGCAAGAAGATAAGAACATAATAAGGTGTATAAGCACCAATCCTATGGAGTTGGGGTTCCATCAAGATCCTCATTCATGAATGGGCCATTTTTCGTCATCATCTTCACCTTCCTCATCAGCATGTCAGGAAGTACATCCTCTCTAGAACCACTAATAGCTTCATTGAGTTACTCTTCAGTGATGACTCCACCTTTAAGCAACCATTTCCAAGTCTCGTTGTTTTGATGGTAGCACCAATAATCCACCTCTTGCCATATAGGGTGACAACGAACAATCATTTCTTGAAAAAAAAAAGAGAATAAACATAAACATCACGAGAAGTAATTACAACTATTATAAATTGAAGGATTCAAGGACTTACAAAGTCCTCCTTTCAATGGTCCTTCCCACCTAGCTCCCAATACGATGAGCTAAACTTTTTTATTTGTGAGTTTATTGTTTAATGCTGATTTTTGTTGTTTTTGCTTCCTTGCATCTTGGATGCACTTTCTCCAGTCGTCCTCGCTTGTGCACCCATATAAGGTGGTGGGGAAATAGCCTTCTTTGCATTTACAATGTTCCTTGCCCTTCACCGAATCCACAATTTCTTCTTTTGGAGGAAATTCATCATCCTCATTTAAAGCTAATCCTCAAAGAACTACTCATCAATAGGGTTGGGGAATCTCTCATCTAGGCACCTATGGACATAGTAAAGGTATCGAGTGGATTGTTGTTCCCACCTCTTAAAGAAAGAGTTATAGGTGGAGTTCATAAGTTGTTTGAAGTGCGTACTATATGTCATACAAGACTTATCCATGAAAACTCCACCATCACTCCTTACAATGTGGCATATGTAGCCCTTTGGATTTAGGTGTATGGGAGGGAGGTGAATAGGTCCTCTCATTTATAGCCCTAAAAACATTTTCCTAGGCAAGACTCCCCCACCTCTACCACTCCTACAGTGATCATGCAAATCAAAAATATGTAGGGGTTTGAAGAGTAGAAGTGCATGCAAGGGTTTGAAGAGTAGTAGTGTGAAGAGAAGTTTGAAGAGGAGAAGTGTGGGAACTAGGCGAGAGTGGAGGAAAAATGAGTTTGATGAACAGTTGGAGGATTAGTCAATAGAGTGGGTATGTGGGGAAGTGATGTTGTTTCTCCTCTGAAAAGATAAGCGGATAGAGCATGGAGAATATAGTATGCTCTATGCCCTATGTATACCTAGAGTATACATGCTCTATGTATATGAGTAATATGCATAGAGCATGCAGAGCAATATACATACTCTATGCATGTCACGTGCACATGCTCGTGTCATGGTCGCTAATCATCTGCATGAGTAGCCTTAATCTTGACTAATCTAGCAGCTAGGACAACATATAGGTGTTGTCACCACATCAGATCATGAGCATTAGTAGCATCATTATCATTATCAGCACAACACATCAACAATGTCATTAGATCATAAGAATCTTCATCATCACCATGAAGGAGGGCTTGGGAACCCAGCCGGCGGCCGACAACCTTCTCAAGCCTTCACCCTATATAGTCGGAGAGACATGGGTAGCATGTGGCTATGCAATAGGTTGAAGGTTAGTAAGGTTGGGAGAACAATACATGAAGCACAACATTTATCAGGTAAAAGAAATTAATATTCATGTCCAAGCTGTTCGACTAGCACCTCAGCATATTATAAAAGCACTTGACATCATTTTCAAAAATTAAGTCAATCATTTTATCATTTTTCAGCATTTGACATCATTTTCAAAAATTAAGTTAATCATTTGATCATTTTTGGCATTGTAGAAAGTCAATAGAAGTTATGTAGGTCCATAGGTCAACCCCTTTGGGGCTGACCAAGGGCCAAGCCATGTACATTCATCAATAACCTTTTACGCAATATTAAATACAAGAAAAACCATATCACCAATCTCTTTCTTCTTTTCTCTCTCTCTTGTCTTAATCATGTTTAGTCAGTATCTTGTTCTTAATGAGGCTTAAGGCTATGGATCAATACAACAAGGCTTCCGTGCATGCAAGATTGGTATGCGAGCATTTAGGCTTAGTCACTAAGTTAGTCCCAAGGAAGGTGCAAAGTTCCAACAAAAAGGATGTACTAGGGTAGCAGATGGAGTGGTCTACAAATAGGCAAAGCTAGAGGAAGCATTCCCTGAGGGTATGCTTGTAGAACTAGTACATTATTAAGCTCTTAGATCAGTTACAAAGGCCTAGAAATAGGCATGATCATTTCTAGAAGGTGACCCACCATGATGCTAAGAGTTAGCAGGCATGGGAATAGCAATGGAGCAGATGCTCAATTCTTCAGAAAGACTTAGAAGTGGAGATCAGGAGTGAAGGTGTTTAGACATAAATATCAGTTAAAGTCAAAGTCACACAAAGTAGAAGGTCAAAGTCAGCATTCCAAGGAGGAAGGATGACAGAGTGTCCACCCCATCATCACAAGTTTAGTAGAAGCGAATGTCATGTGCACGCATGTGCTATGGCTAATAAACTACATGAATGATCTTAATCTTGACTAATCTAGTAGCTAGGATAACATATTAATAGGTGTCATTGCCATCACCATCACATCATCAGCATTAGCAGCATCATTATGACTATCAACAGTACATCATCAAATCATTAGCATCTTCATCATCACCATGAAGGAGGGCTTGGGAACCCAATCAATAGCCTTCTCAGGCATCCAATGTAGTATAGTCGCTAGCCATCATGGAGACCTAGGTCATAAACGATATGGAATAGGTTGAAGGACAACAAGGTGCATGAAGCGCAACATTGATCAGGCAAAAGTCATGAATATTGATGTCCAAGATGGCTAACAATAGCATCTGTTGGCTGACCAACCCTTCTACATATTATAAAATCATTTCACATCATTTTCAGTATAATCAAGATGATTCATCATTTTTAGCATATTAGAAAGTCAGTAGAAGTTATGTAGGGCCAAAGGTCAAGGTCCTGAGCCATGTACATTCATCAACAAACTTTTTGTAAAATATTAAATACAAGAAAAACCCTGACACCAATCTTTCTCTTCTCATCTCTCCACTATCTCAATCATGTTTAATCAACATTTTGTTCTTCATCAGGCTTACGACTGTGCATAAGAATAAAAAGGCTTCTGTGCATGCAAGAATGCATGCATAAAGAGAGCCATATACATACTTTATGCATGTGTATATAGCCTATGCATAAAGCCTTTATGCACAAGCTTTTTACAGAAGCTTATGTAGAAAGCCTAAGGGTTAGGCTTTATACATAAAGCTTAACCCTTAGGCTTTCTACATAGGCTTTGCATAAAGCCTAACCCTTAGGCTTTCTACATAGGCTTCTGTGTAAAAAGCTTGTACAGAAAGGCTTTATGCGTAGGCTATATACACATGCATAAAGTATGTATATTGCTCTCTTAATGCATGCATTGTTGCATGCGTAGAAGCCTTGCTAACTTATCCACAATTGTAAGCCTGATACCTTATGCATAAAGCCTAAGCATTAGGCTGTGTGAAAATAGCTTTTTGTCCAGCCCTAAAAAGGAAATTTTAAAGGCTTTTATTAGTTTTATTTAGGTTTTGGTGTCTTTGCTATGATGGCCAATAGCCTTTAGACTGGTTGACCAATAGTCCCTCACCATATATATAGGTCAGCCTCATCATTCATCACACTTCTTGACCATACCCGGCACCATTTGCTACTAGTATTACTGCTGCCGAACGCATACACCATACATGCGTTATCATCATCACTTGTCAATCTTAGCACATCAACGTCTTACTACTGGCGGCCACACCTTAGGACAATAGTCCACTCTTTGCTATTGGCCACACAGTGGGACAACTGCCCTCTCTGCTACATTCAGCACCTAAGCATTACATATATGTTCATGGGACAATAACCCCCTCTTTGCTATTGGCCACACAGTGGGACAACTACCCTCTGCTACATTCAGCACCTCAGCATTACATATATGTTCATGGGACAATAACCCCCTCTGCTACATAAATCATACAAGCATTACATATCTGATCATGCAACAACAACCCTCTCTTCTCTAGTACATCATATCAGTGTTTTATCTTCACTTCATGGGATAGCATCCCTCTCTGCATAGAGAACTTCAATGTTTTTCCTCAAGTCAGACCATTGGGAGAGCATCCTACTCTCTTCTACATCACGCCATTGAGACAACAACACAATCTTTCCTTGTCTTCACCATCGGCACCACTCAAGATGATAGCCCTCTCTGCTCTTCACCCTTCAGGTACGTAGCACCCTTGCCACTAGAGCCTGCACACTTTAGGTATGCAACACCCTTGTCACCAGAGCTTGCACCACTACACCACTCAAGACGGTAGCGCTCTCCGCTCTTCATCTACCACCTCAGGTACTGCAACACCCTTTTCACCAGAGCTTGCATCACCTCATCTTCCGCTTCCACTACTATCTCTGAGAGTGTGTTAGATACCTGTAATGCCGCTACGGGCGCTACCACAGGAAAGGACGGCCTCACCACCCAGCCATAGAGGAAGAATGAGGATTGCCCCTCATCCCCCAGGCTATATAGTGTGTGGCCTGTCTGTCGTCCACACTAGCCTGGCCGCCCATGACTCCGCATGGGTGTCCTCTCCCACACTGAACCCCGGACATGGCTATCCGGTCTACCGTCGGTCTCACAGGCGTTACAGCCTACGTGACATTACCCCCCCTTAAGAAAAGTTTTCATCCTCGAAAACAAACTGGGGAAACCTTTTGGAAATTGCACTATGGCGTTCCCAGGTAGCTACCTCCTCATCCTTATCTGTCCATTTAACAAGTACCTCGTGGTACACTTTATGTCGGGTTTGTCTGTCACGATACTCTAGAATCTTTTCAGGTTCATGTGGTGTCTTTTCAGGTTCATGTGGTATCTTTGGTGGCTCTATCAAATCTACCAAAATCTCTGGAGAAACTGCGTTCTCTAACCCGTGAACTGATTTCTTCAGTTTACTGACATGGAAGACAGGATGGACTTGAGAACTCTCCGGTAACTCAAGTTTATATGCTATGTCCCCAATCTTCTTAAGGATTTTTAAAGGACTACAATATCTCGGAGAACGTTTATCACACTTTCCTGTTTTCATGGTTTCTGACTGCGCATGAACCTTGAGGAATACAAAGTCACCTTCTGCAAAGGTCACCTTTCTACGTCCTTTATCTGCATAAGTTTTAATGCGATCCTGAGCGCTACGAATGCTCTCAGGTGCGGCTCTGAGCATATCATTCATATCTTCAAGGAAATCCTTGACAAATTGAATCTTCTCCTTTTCTAGGCCTACAACCATCGCAGATCTCGGCTGGAATCCATACATTAACATGAATGGTGTAAATCCATTCGCTGAGTGTTTGGAGCTGTTTATAGGCAAACTCCAATAAGGGCAAGTACTCTTCCTAATTAGATTGCTTCTTACTAACATAAGAACGCAACATATCCTCTAGAATTTGGTTAACTCTTTCAGTTTGACCATCAGACTCCGGATGACTCCGGATGATCTGCCGTACTCATACTCAGAGTAGTATCCAACTTTTTGAATACTTCCCTCCAAAAATGACTGTTGAACTTTCTATCTCTATCCGACACTATAACTGCGGGCAGGCCATATAGCTTGTAGAGATGTTCAATAAAGAGTTTTGCCAACTCTGGCATTTTAACAATTTTCTTCGTGGCGATAAACTTTGCCATTTTAGTTAACCTGTCCACTACCACCCACACCGAGTCATTCCCTCGACTCATCTTGGGTAAACCGGTAATGAAATCCATGGAAATGCTTTCCCATTTTCCTTGAGGAATCTCCAGCAGCGGATGGAGTAGTCCTCCAACCTTAAGACGTTCATGTTTATTGACCTGGCACTTACTGCATTTCAGCACATAAGTTTGGACGTCCTTAAACAAACTAGGCCGATAAAATTGTCTTTTTACTAGTGCATAGGTCTTCTGAATCCCAGGATGACCCGCACTTGGACTATCATGACTTTCTTTAAGAATTTGGGCCCGAAAGTCACCAATAGTTTGTACACATATTCTACCCTTCTAGAGTAAGTACCCGTCGCTCGTCAAATGGAGTAATTAGCATATTTCTCCCCCCGAGGAAGTTTATCACTCCCCTTTGAAGCCCTGGCAGTCAAAGGTGATGAAGGGTCTACGTCAGAGCTCTCTGGCTCCAAACTATACCCAAAAGACACGGCTAGTCTCTCTGGACTAACTCTCACTTCCCTTCTCGTTGCACCTTCGGCCAATCTCTCCGGACTAGCAATACGTGCCAACGAGGGAGGTGGTCGCGTTTATGAGGAAGTGCGTACGCGTACAGCGTGCCAAACCTCTGTAAAAGATGGATCATGCTCACATAAACCACGTAGTGACTCCAAGAAATCATTCTTGAAGACTGTGAAACTAAGTTCATTAATCTGTGGCATGCGACTAAGTGCATCTGCCACCACGTTATACTTACCTTTCTGGTAACGTATTTGAAGGTCAAACTCTTGTAGAATCTCCGCCCACCACCAAGCTTTTCCACCCTTCAGTTCATTTTGACTTGAAAGCCATTTCAAACTTTCATGGTCAGTATGGACCTCAAAAGTAGCAACATATAAATAGTGTCTCCACTTTTTCAGTGCATGAAGTATCGCTAGTAACTCTCGCTCGTAAGCTGAGTAGTTACGCTAGTAACTCTCGCTCGTAAGCTGAGTAGTTATGCTACGTACGATCTAACTTTTTACTCTCAAATGCAATTGGGCGTCCCCTTTGCATGAGTATGGCTCCAATGGCCTCATTACTAGCGTCTGTTTCCAAAACAAACGGCTCATTTGGATCCACAATAGTCAAAATAGATGCAGCTGCTACGGTCACCTTGACCCAACTAATGTTTTTAATCTTTGACCGTAACTGTAGTCAGTCAACGGGACAGTGATCTTCGCGTAGTCCTTCACATATTGTCGGTAGAACCCCAACATGCCAAGAAAAATCTACAGTTCCTCGAGATTCTTTGGCGCTGGCCATTTAAGAATAGCCTCTACTTTTTAAGGCTCCATCCGCGTACCATCGCCGGATATAATATGGCCAAGGTAGTGAATTTTTGTTTCAAAAAATTTACATTTGCTCTTCTTTGCAAATAGTTTGTGCTCTCGCAACAACTCGAACACTAGACGCAAATGCTCTATGTGTTCTTTCTGTGTCTTACTATACACAAGAATATCATCTAGGAAAACTACTACGAATTTTCCTAGATATGGACGTAAAATGCTATCCATCAGCATCATAAACGTCGCTGGAGCATTGGTTAGCCCAAATGGCAAAACCAAAAACTCAAAATGCCCGAAACGGGTCCTAAATCGCAACATCTTATGCTTTTATTCTAACCTGAAGATACCCAGATCTCAGGTCTATTTTTGTAAAGTATCTCGATCCATAGAGTTGATCAAACAACTCATCCATGCATGGCATTGGATACTTGTTCTTAATCGTTATCTGATTAAGAGCCCTATAGTCTATGCACATCCGCATAGATCCATCTTTCTTCTTTACCAGAAGAATAGGCGATGCCCACAGACTTGAACTAGGCCGAATAAAGCCTTTGTTCAAATATTTCGTCAATTGTTTTTCCACCTCCTGTGCCTTGGAGTGGCTTAATCTATAAGCAAGTTTGCTTTTAGGTTTTGATCCTGGCATAACTTCGATGCCATGGTCTACTTCTCTAGATGGTGGTAAACCATCTAGTAAATCATCAGGAAAAACATCTTGAAATTCCTCTAATAAATTCATTAAAGTATCTACGTACTTTTTCTTTAATGTCTCATTCACCTTGGATTTTTTCTTGTTTGAATCACATGCATGCCAAACAGGGTTTTCAAACAGTGGGTCTCGTCCAAGGCTATTTTGTTTTTCTTGTTTGTCTATGCAAACATTATTTACAGTTTCATCCATGGAAACAGAATTTAAAAGAGGGTAACAAGCATATACCTCTGCTATCTGGTCTCTGCAGACTGCTGTGTACACAGCTCCATGGAGGAAATAAGTGGTGTGGCAGGGACAGTACGGTTGCCCTGCAGGGTAATGACTGTACCTCCGTGCTCAAAACATAGCGTATTATGTAAGTAATTCCGAGCTAGTCTAGGGCCCAACAAGCCATAGAGCCACTCCCTGCCTAGATATACGTCTGCTCTGGCTAAGTGCATGACCTGAAAGTCAAGTGGAGCCTCGTAGTCCTGCAGAGATAATGGGACCCCCAATACTACGGTATTCCATACCGTTTTGTCATATCCGTTGGCTAGGCCAACAGTATACTCATGATCACTCCGGGTCTCAGTCAACCCTAACTTCTTGACTAACGAGTAGTTCAAGAAGTTGTGGCTAGCTCCATCATCAATAAAAACTGTGACTCTACGGCCACCTATGGTGCCAAACATGTGCACCATGTCATGCGGACCTACAGTAGGCTACCACATTGCTGGTGTCACTGAACAAGCGTGATGCTCATCACAATGACACACTATCACCTCTCTCAACTCTGCGGAACTAAGAGGGAGTCTCTACACTGTATGTAACTGCCTAGAAGATTTACTATCTTTTTTGGGCTCGTTGCCACTCATGCTAGCTTTAGGCTTTGGACACTCAGCCTTCCTGTGCCCTACATCATTGCAATCAAAGCAGCGATTTTCTTTTCGCGCTTTAATATACTGTTCTTTCTTTTGGATTTCGCTGTCTCTTTTCTTCTTGGATGGTCGCGGTTTTTTAGACCAATGACCACCCTGTCCTTTCTGGTCCGTCCTATCCCCTTGTTTATCACTACGGAACCCTTTTCTTTTGAGGCCTGGCCTCCTCTTTTCACTACCCTCGGCCCTGCTAGAACCACCAAGCGCACTACGGCACTTGATGTCATCAAATATCTGTGCATACTTAATTGCCTCTGCTAAGTCTTTAGGCCGTAAGGGCTCTACGTACTCAAGGTAATCATCTTTGAGGCCTCTCTTAAAGCCTCGCAATGTCTGGAATGCATCGATTCCCTTTAGCTTGAGTACTATCTCCCTATAGTCTGAGATGTACTGAGTTAGGGATTTGTTCTCCATCGAGCACTTGTCCCATAACTCCCAGCTTCTCTCTGCCTCATTAACAGGCAAAAATTCTTTTCAAAACATCGTTTCAAACTTTGTCCAAGTGGCAGGGCGAGTTGTCAAACTCATCCACCACTTGTACGCTTTGCCGGTTAATGAGAGGCTAGCCTCTACGGGCTGTATACGGCTAGGCCGCTGTCGCAGTGCGTGCAAATCTGACCACTTCGCTAGAAACATATTGACCGAGTCCTTGTTTCTCTCCTTCTCCTCGCCACTAAAACTAGGCGGCTTTAAGTCTTTTAATAACGACGAAGCTGTCGCTACGGACGGCCCCGCAGGTGCATCGACATGTACTCTTGCAACCACTGGCGAGGCTACGCTCACCCGTGCCGCAGGAGCTCGGCTACCACGAGGAGTCGGCCGAGGCGGCTGTCAGTGCATCTGTGTGGAGATGCTCTGTAGCATCATGACTAAATCAGCCTGGACTTTACCCATATTGTTCAGTTTGGCATTAAGATATTTAAACAGTCCACTAGAGAGCTCCGTCTCTGTCAGGACGTCAGCAGGGTCCAATAGGTCATAATCGTCGTCGTCATAATATCCAAGAGGTCCTCCTCGGTCCCCTCGGCCACGTCGATGTTCATGTCCTCTGGCTCATCGGCCAGAAAGGGGTCATCTGCAGTGTTCACGATGCGCACCCTTGGTAGTTTATGGCGCGGATGAGTACTCCACTGTACTCACCTTCTCTATTGGGATTTTTGGTAGACTGGAGAGATCAAAGACCCCCTTAGAGGTCCTCAGGGGATGCACCTTTCAGAGGGTGAGCACATGAGTGGCACATCGCCCTCCACTGGCCAAGGGGGACACAGAGACACTATGGCGGCTATGGATGTGGGAGGGCTAGCCTATTTACAAGTCCCCAACTTTGGTACCTAGGAGAGTGGACATGGAAGGACCCCCAGAGGACAGAGGACATGGGAGGACCTCCAGAGGACAGAGGACAGAGGACAGAGGACATGGCAGGACCCCAATGGACATGGTATGACCCCTAAAGGAATAGAGGTGTCACTAGTACCCCCTTCTTTGCCTACACTACATGGCTGGGCCATAAGATTTAGATGTCAAAAGTGGATAAAGGACCATTGGGGTAAAAAACATCACTGTCCGTGTTGGAAAAAGATAGAGAAATCACTAATGGTCATATTTTATCTAGAGTCTAATGGACAAACAAAAGTTACTAGTAGTATGATTCTTGACTTATGTAGAGCCTCTGTTTCATCACAACCTATACTTTGGCTTGAATACATTCACCTTCCTCATTTTCTTGCAACAATACACCTCATTTAGCTATTATGGGTCGTGCACCATTTGAGATTATCTATGGGAAGTCTTTACCCTTTCCTACCTCTCGCCTTTCTCATGAAGTAGAGACTTGTGATGAGTTTACTCGAGATTTGAGAGCATATTTCAGCAAGTATGCCAACGTATTTCATCTCAAAGGTGTAACCTAAACAAGAAAATAAGAAAATGTAAAGACATATCTTTTAAACAAGGTGTTTATGTCCTCTTAAGAATTGAAAAGAGATGTATCAAGTGTTAAATGGGTGTTAAATAATCCAATAGTAAAATTGGCACCAAGGTTTTATAGACCACTTAGAGTTACCAAAGACTTTCAAAAAAAAGAAAATTAAAAACCTGCAAATAGATTTCTCAATACATCTAATTGTGGGAGATTGAAGACCATCCATAATAGATTTTCTACATTTCCACTAGCTTAGAAATCTTGCTATGGCTCTCCATGCTCCTCTCCTTGTTGATTCAATGTGTAGGGACACATTATGAAGAGGATTAGTGTTGAGGAAGATGGTTCTGTGGTTTTCAAAAACCCACTAATGGTTTTCCACCTAGTTTTACCCTTTGGGCAATAGATTGATGGAGATTGGTTATCCAACGATTAAAAACAAGCCTTCTTTCAACCATGCATAAACATAAATTCATAAACGTGTTCTTCTTCAAAAAATTTACCAAAATCACCTCAGTTTTTGTCTCTTTCACCTCTTTGTCCACAAGTTTTTGACCGCCTTCAAGAAGATTAAATTAAACCAAAGCTCTGATACCACTGTCACACAGGACCCTTTCATCTTCTTGAAATAATAATTAAAAACTCATAAAAATATATCAAAATTAAAAAAATACTTTGAATTAAATTGAAAATGAAATCACATAGCATAACATAAGACAAGAGAAAGAATAACATCACCATCAACACAAGATTGGGTGCAATCTCCCCCCCGACGTATGTGGCTCCACTCCCACACACGGTATTTAAATCATATTCATAAATTTAGCCCTTGAAGCTATAAATACCATAGCTTTTCCAAAATTGGGCTTTTTAAAAAATTGAACCTTAGTCCAATGCTTTTAAAGCATTTCATCAAAAATAAACCTTGTCCCAATATATAATTGCTAGTGGGCCTTGTTACATAAATGATTATGTGCACATTTACACCTATACATTAATCTTGTGCCCATTTGCATAATCCATTAAACTGAATCCTGCATAAATTAATTTAAACATATTTTTTTAAGATCATTAATATATCAAAAATATAATAAAATATATACCTGTAACAATAACGGAAGGCATCACACATGGCATTCACCATATCTAGTAACCTAATGTCTCTCTCTTTTTAATCCCATTTCCACTTTCATCATTACCAAGATTTAGTTTTTGGTAACCATTTTCTTTGTGTTATAGAACCATGCTAATCTTTTTTTTGCCTCAACTACTCCCTATCTCACAACTCATGACCATCATTCATGACCCCACAAAGGAACCATTTGCTAGTTGATACCCAAGCCCGCTCTCTTCACTCGTAGACTTAGAATGAATAGTATGTTGATGGGTGCAAACCTATGATAGGGGTAGGCTAGTGGAAGGGTATCTACAAGAAAAAATGCATACATATTTTTGTTTCCTTACTCACAAGAAGAAGCAAACATTTTTAGCTAGGCATCAAATAGGAATCACACATTTTTCTTTCTTAGTGCCTAACACTGAGATGCCTGTACATATCTTTGAGGAAAAGAGACCATTTTTACCCATCGTAGACCTTATCATATTATGAGGTGCTAGCTATATGATATTCCCATCAAGGTGAAGTGAAGAAGCTCCATCTTGCTTGCTGCTATTTCCCAAGGCTCCTCTATGGAGCTTCAAGTCATGGTAGGGGGTACCATTAATTTTTCTAATATTCAAGGGCAACATGTTATAGTAGGAGGCCAAACTCACTATTTGCAATTCTCCCAAAGAGTCATACTTATTGTTCCTCCCCAACTTTTGTCTGCTTAGGGAGGAGAAGTAGGCTTCCATATTGAGGATTCTGGCATGATCCTACATGGCCACACTAAGTGGGTGGGTTATTCGATGATCCAAGATTTTGGCACAATCATACCTAGCCACACTTGATGGTGGGTGATTCTTTAAATTGGACAGAACCACCTCATGCTCCATATCTACATGTCCACTCGGGCTTTAGAGCATATGTATGTTATTCTAGCTTCAATTTCATCAAGGTCTTTACATAGTGGATGGGAGGTGTCTTTACATAGTGGATGGGAGGTGTCTTTAACATGCTTGAGGTCCCAAAGAATTGCAGTAGGGGATGCCTAGACCTGACATTTTTAGGCCTCAAGAGCACCCCTTGGGAGAAGCTTCTCTTTCAGATCTCAAATGGTCATGACACTAGCCTTTTCTCTTTACGACCATAGATTAGTGAGCCCTATCTTGTCTCACTTCAACCGCATCATGTGGATGAGTGGGGTTGTGATAGGGGCGAAATGGTGGTGAGAATTCTTGCAAGCATGACTTTCTCAAACCATGACCCCTATTATTCTTAACCTTGTTGATCTTTAGTAGCGCGACCACTAGTAATTCGCACGGCTCCCAGATAATCACATCCAAAACTCCATCAACTCTCAATGGATTAAAGGATGTGGTCCTCTTATAGCTCTACCCTTGGAGAGCCAAACCTTGACAATGACGCTCTCAACATCTTCTTACAATCATCAAGGGATCCTTTTGGGAGAAAAAATTAGAGAATCCCACTAATGTAGTCTTATGGGAGCAAGAGGCTCTTTGAGCCTTTTAGGAGAAAAAGTGTAGTATCTTGCTAATGTGTAACATTCGAAAGCTTGGTGGATAGAATCAGTAACTTCAATGTTCAAAATTCAACAATATTTTATAACCAAGATAACGTACAACATAGACCACAGAGGTGCACAGAGAGAGAGAGAGAGAGAGAGAGAGAGAGAGAGAGAGAGAGAGAGAGAGAGAGAGAGAGAGAGAGAGAGAGAGAGAGAGTTGGACACAATATTGGGTCGTCTCGAATACCCTCTACAGGGCCCCACCACAAATGGTATATTTGCTTTATTAGAATGATGCAAATATATAAATCAAAATCTCATTCTTGATCTTTCACCTTCATCTTGGATGAGAGCTCCCTTTGGTTTTCATGGCCCTTGGAACTCAATAACCTCTTGTGAATGATCAGATCCTTAACTCAATTTCTGGCTATTTATAGCCCTTTTAGGTGCTCGTCTTGATTGTCTCATGCATGACTCGTGAACCTGTTTATTTATCCCACACTTGGAAAAAGTTTCCTTATTCAAGCATTTTTTCACCATCCTTTGTTTGAGCATGTTTTGTAGGCCATACCTAGGCCTACGTTGGCTATTGGGAAGCCCATATGCCTTGGTTGACTTCAACCCATGGGCTAGTTGACTGGCTGGCCATGCCCCCATGTGTTGGCTTCGCCACCACCGACAACTGCTAAGCCCTGGGCCGATTGACCCATAGCCGCCTTGGCTCTAGTGGAAAGGCCATGAGCCATCTTGGGTGGCCTAAGGACTAAGGACTAAGCCCTTGGGTCGGCCGAATGAGCCATAGCCTCCTTGGTTGGCAAAAAGGCCATGGGCCATCTAGCCCGTTTTGGTGGCCTAAGGCCTACCCCATGCCCATGTTCAAGGGATACAATACCCCTTCTTGGGGAAGCCCTAAGGGCTAACCACCCTTCTACATACAACTAAATGCTTCTCCTATAGATTCTTGGTGTCCTGTTACAAACCAAACACTCTGAACACCTGACGTCATTCTAGAGGGATACTCATAGTACGGACTGACACTGCTTCATGTTTAAGAAAATGCACATAGGACAAAGACCATGTATAGGACTTCACGATAATAGAATGAGGGTGTAGTAATAAAAAGAGCAAAGCTTTTATAACTATAAGGGTAGGGAGATGTTAAACCCATTTTACTGCTAAAGATGATTTTTTTGCTACAATAGGATCATTTCTCAACAGCGACAATAGCAGCAAAATATTGCTGCTCAATAGCCAAAATATTGCTATTGTGATAGCAAAAATAGCAATGAAATAAATGCATGAAAACAAAGGTAGACTCCCCAGTCTACCTCAGCTCTTTTTAAAAAAAATTAAAATAGAGTCATAGTTTTGTGATACAAACATAAGCTTGAAAAAGATATAAATTGAGAAGAATGCAAGTGTGTCCAATATGTATTATATTTCGCAAATTATTGGGCCTTTGTCCATATATACAAAAAATAAATCAAAGAAGAGGAGGCCACTTGAAATCTTGATCGGATTCTGAGTGCTCATCATCAACTTCGTCTGTCTCTTTACTTCCTTCTCCCACTTCATGCTCATAGTCTGGATCTTCCTCTTCCCCTTTCCCTTCATCCTATATACATGCAAACATAAGCAAGGTAAGTTTAATATAATAAAAGACAATTAGATATAGATAAGAGAAGGGTTGTTTCACTACTTACCTTGTCTTTTTGAGTCCCCAAAATGGACTTGTCCAAATGTGCGCCTCTTGTACACATCAATGCCCATAATCGGAGGGCCTTTGTATCCATAATAGTACTCCTCCTTTGTTGGGTCATGCCTAGAAACCTCCCTCTACAAAAAATAATTAAGAAAATATACAATTAGTTAAAGAAAACAATAAAGTACAAGACAAAATGAAAGAGAAGAAGGAAATGATTAGTAAAACAGGTACTTATGAAACGAGCAATGAAGGAGGACATTCCTCTCAAGCGGAAGTGTGAAGTTCCTTGCTTCTGTAGTCAAGAAGCACTCGCCACTTCTTGTTGTTGAAAATAATGTGGCTTCTTTCTCACGAAGCTTTATGCGAGCCTCCACTCCTTCTCTAAGCAAATGATGGGCTTTTCCAAATTGGTCTTCTCCGCTCTCTTGATGTTTTGTCTCCTATAGAGCGAAATCTTTATTCTTCTCTTCATTCACTCCTCCGAGAAGAAAAAGCTTGCATGTGGAACGACGAAATCCACCTTAAGCACATAAATGACATATTGATTTAAGGGCTCGTGTTGTGATTTCCACTTCTTAAGGAAGTTTGTAAGCTCCGAGTTAGCAAGTACATGCATCGGTTCATGACTTGCTTCCCTCGTGCATCCATCACGAGGGCACCATTGACATCCATGTTGTATGATAGGGTTCATAGATCAAATAGTGGAATCAATCTCCTCATTTGGGGGTGGCTCAAAATGAGCAAATGAAGAGCCCCCGCTATTGGGGAGACGACTCAAGAGACCTAGTGCTACTTTTGCTAAAGAAAAAGTAGCCTGCTCCCCCTGCTAACGCATCTACTATGCCCCAAACTCCCTACTACGTCGTCGTCATGGTGAAGATGGACATGAGGGAGTGGGGGTGGGTCTAGTTGACGTAGGTGGTGTAGGCTCATCACAACCATAAGGTGATGGGCCTGTACCACTCAGACATGTGCCACTCGGACCTATGCTCATCAAAGGTGTGGACTACCCCCATGGAGATGACTAGCCATATGGGATAGATTTCCCATATGGCATCGATTGGCCCAATGATAAGGCAGCCTGTATATAAGATTAAATGACAAGACTTAAAAATGCATAAAGGGTAAACTTTGTGTATGTGAAAAGGTTTTGTTAAACCATACCTATGTTTGAGTTAATTGTGTCCAAGCCTACGACCCATATCGTTCGTTGATGTGATGACAAAGAGCAGATTTGTGACATCTGGATCCTGCAAAGGGATCAATAGACATTACCTATACATACAACCCAACCCAAATACATGAATAAGAGTAAATTTCTTAAAGCATAAAACATTTATAAATAGTTATTTGTAAAGGCCTTATGCATTAAGCTCTATGCATAGATGCATAAATCTCTACGCATAAAGCCTACGCATTGAGCCTTATGCATAGAGCCTATGCATAGAGTCTTATACATAAGGCTCTATCCATAGAGCCTATGCATAGATCCTTATGCATAAAGCTCTATTCATAGAGCCTTATGCATAAAGCCTATGCCTAAAGCCTTATGCATAGAATCTTCTACATAGAAGCCTACGTATAGAGCCTTCTACATAGAAGCCTACGCATAGAGCCTATGTATAGATCCCTATGCATAGAGTCTTATGTATAGAGCCCTTGTATAGAGCCTATGCATAGATCCCTATGCATAGAGCCTATGTATAGATTCCTACGCATAGAGCCTATGTATAGATCCCTATGCATAGAGCCTATGTATAGAGCCCTATGCATAGAGTCTTATGCATAGGCTTTATGCATAGAGCTTAGAAAGAGCCTATGAATAAAGCTAAACCTAAACCCAGCACCCAAGGGTGCAATAAAGGAAAAACTTACATAAGCAATTAAAATAAGAAGAGAGGTTACCTCTTTTTTGTGAAGCCAAAATAGAGGATTAGTGTAAGAGCTACAAAATGAAAGAGGCAACAAAACAAGAATGCTTAAAGCTTAAACAAACGAGACAACATGTGATATTAGAACTTAATTGAGACTTTCTAGAATATTGCTTAGACAAGTGGAGTGGATAGAGATCATAACTTTTGAGGACTTCCGACACGCTCCCCATTGTTAAAGCCAAAGGAAAATTCTCTTTTTTAAGATAAGGATAGTGAAAATATTGATAGCTCCCCCTCCAATATAGCCACCTACTTGCGGGTATCTAGTCCTAACTTGACTTAACCAATATTCTAGATGGCCTATAATAATGCCCCATATCTCTATGCATAAGCTCCATGCATAGAGCCTTATGCATAAATATCTATGCATAGAGGCTTATGCATAAGGGCCTAAGGCTTCTGTATAAGCTCTATGCATAAATCTTGCATCTCATGCATATAGCCTTAATGCATAAGGCTCATACAAATAGAGCTTCATGCAAAGATCCTTAATGCATAAGCCTCATGTATAGGCATTATGCATAGAGCCTTAATTCATAAGGCTCGTGCATGCATAGAGTCTTAATGCACAAGGCTCATAAATGCATGAGGCCTCATCCATGCATAAGGCTCCTACATGCATAAGGCCTCAAGGTAGAACATATGCAAGAAAAATAAACCCCGACACCCAAAAACAAAAAAAAGCAAGGTAAAGAGGCTTACCTCCTATGCTTGTGGAGAAGACTTGTATGCAGTTGATGTTCTTGGAGAAGAAACCCTAAAACTAGCCACAAAAGTAAATTTTCTAGCTATGCATAAGGTCATGCATAAATCTTTATACATAAGATGTATGCATAAATCTTTATACATAAGATGTATGCATAATGCTTTATTCATAGAGCTTTAAGCTTAAAGCTTTATGCATGCATTAGCTCTATGCTTTATGTATAAGCTTAGGCATGCATAAATCTTCATGAATAAGCTTAGGCATGCATAAATATTTATGCATAAGATTAAAGTTTTATGCATGCATTACCTCTATGTTATATGCATAAGCTTAGGCGTGCATAAATCTTTTACATGAAGCTTAGGCATAGAGCCTCATGCATAGATTCTTAATGCATAAGGCTCATACATTGAGCCTCATACATTGAGCCTCATGCAAAGAGCCTTAATGCATAAGCCTCATGCATAGAGCCTTAATGCATAATGCTCATGCATGCATAAGTCCTCATGCATAAGGCCTAGAGGCAAAACACATGCAAGAAAAATAATCCTCGAAACTTGAAGGTGAAAAAATAAGAAAGGTAAAGATCAAGAGGCTTACTTCTTATGCTTCTGATAAGGCTTGTATGCGGTTAATCTTCTGATAAGGCTTGTATGCGGTTAATCTTCTTGGAGAAGAAATCCTAAAACTAGCCACAAAAAGAAAAGTTTTTGGTCATGCATAAAGCTTAATGAATCTTATGCATAAGATGTATGCATAATGCTTTATGCATAAAGCCTTATGCACTAAGCTTTATGTATAAGGCTCATGCATAGAACCTAATGCATAGAGTTCATGAATAGAGCTTAATGTATAAGGCTCATGCATAGAACGTAATGCATAGAGCTTAATGTAAAAGGCTCATGCATAGAGTCCCAAATGCTGAAGCCTCATGCATAGAGCCATATGCATTAAGATTTATGCATAGAGAGCATGCATTGTCTCATGCATGAAGCCTCACACATAGAGCTCATGCATAGAGCTTAATGCATAAGGCTCATGTATAGAGTATCATGCATGAAGCCTCATGCATAGAGTTTCATGCATGAAGCCTCATAAATTAAGATTTATTCATAAAGCTCATGTATAAAGTCTGATGCATAGAGTTCATGCCTAGAACTTATGCATAGAGCTTAATACATAAGGCTTATGCATAAGCCTCATAAATATAGCCTTTGTGCATAGATCATCATACATAAGGCTCATGCATAGAGCCTCATGCATGCATACGACCTAGAGGTAAAACATATGCAAGAAAAATAATCCGTGGCACACCCGAAGGTACATAAATAATAAAGAACAAGGTCAAGAGGCTTACCTCTTATGCTTGTGAGAAGGGCTTGTACACTGTTGATCTTCTTTGGAGAAGAAACCCTAAACCTATCCAAAAAGCATTAAGATAAGAGTTTTTATTTATTTCTTTGGAGAAGAAACTCTAAACCTAGCCAAAAAGCATTAAGATAAGAATTTTTATTTATTTTTTTAAAAAAACTATTAATACAAATACAAGAATTCAAGAGAGCAAACAAGCATACAAGATAGAAAGGTGAAGGGGCTTATCTCTTATGCTTGTGAGAAGCGATTGTACATGGTTAATCTTCTTTGGAGAAGAAACCTAAGATCAGCAAAGTTTCTATTTATAAAAAACTATTAATATAACAAGTTAAGTATTCAAAAGAGCATACAAGCAAGCATAAAAGAGGCTCCCGGGCTCTGTCATCCTGGACCCCATCTGGTTGTTATGGCCTTTGCCCCCCGAGGTGGTAGCCTTGGGAGAATCCGGGGCTGGGAAGTCTTGGGCTTGCCACCATTATGTTTCATTTTTGCATTCTAGACAAGCAAGAGTGCATCTTCAAAGGTGGCTGGCTGAAACATACGCACCTCCCATTGGATTTGCGTGTCAAGGCCATACAAAAACTACCCTTTCTTGTCCAAATCAGATAAGCTTAATTGCAAACATAAAGTCAAAATTCTATTTGTAAACTGAAGGACTTGTTGTGCGTTTTGACGTGCCCCCCTGAACTCGTCTCTTCAAGTCACTCAAGGTAGTGGGGCAGTAGAAACCACTACTTAAGGTCATCACGGACAAACTTGTCCCACTACCTAATCTGGTATGGGCATGAGCCCATTGATTTCACCAAGGAAAGGCCTTACCTTCCAAGTACCAACTGGCTAAGATCACTCTGTCAATATCTGTTTTTCTAACTCCGGTGGCAAAGTAAGCTTCAAACTGATGCAACCATGAGTAGAGAGTTGTGGGAGATCGAGTTACCATTATACTTACTGAAGTTCATTTTCTCGGAAAAATGATTTGAGGGTGTCGCCGGTGTCAATCAAAGCTGCTAGGTAATGCTCGTGCTCCAGGCATCGCATGGCTTCGTCTTCACGTTGTCGGATCTCCACTGCACGCATCTACAACTCAAGCAAAGAGCTGAACTGCGGCGGCGACTGTGACCTCGCGAGAGGGTCTCTGTGTTGAGGATCTAGAATTTGGGATACGGAAGGAGATGAAAAACGCGACAACGGGTATGCTCTTCTAGAGCCAAGATCTACACCTTCTGCTCGTCGAACTTGGTTGTCTGGTCTGCGACTCCTTGCATCATTTGCTGGAGCATATCTGTAACACTCAAGCCTGGTGCCCTAGTTGGGCTGCCTGGTGCACTTTGGTCCCATGGTTCTTAGTCTTTCTTGTCGTCGAAGCTTGCCATAGCAACAAATGCACTTCCTTTTTGGAATTCAATATGACCATCCACTATCTGGTGGGAGACGTCCGGAGGCTTCTCGAGGACGAAAACCATCCATCCTTCGAGGGACAGGAGTCACTCCAAAAAGGGTAGTCCACTGGCGTCCGCCGAGACAACCAACCACATGAGCAAAAAAAAATTGATTTCTTTGCTATATCTTTGCACTTGAAGTAGGCTCTGATACCACTGTTGTTGAGAGAGGGAGAGAGACGAGACAAGAGACACCACATACGCTCCATAAGAATGAATCATATTAGTCACAAGTCACATATATAGCTCCAACACCCCCACTCAAATAAAGGTCTCCAGCCTGCGAGTAAAAAAACGCTTGGGAGCACAAGAGAAAAACCCGAGCTCCTACATATAAATGTACAATGCCACCGTAAAGTCCATGTGCAATGTGCTTCTATATACAAAGTACAAAGAATAAATGTGCATGATATGAAGTAATGTGTGAAGTGTCCTAAAGTCTATAGGCTATGTACAAGTCTAGACAAAATTGACATGACATGAGATGTGCTAATCTCCAAAAAGAGAGGCCGCCGCAACTCCAAGTTCTGATTGCAAAAGTGTAAACCGAGGTTCATGGATTCCTTTGGTGAGAATGTCTGCAATCATTTGATCAATTGGACAATGTTCTACCATTATTGCTCCTTTTCTTACTTCATGTAGAACATAGTGATAATGAACTACAATATACTTGGACTTCCTATGTTGCACGTAGTCCTTGGCTAGGCTAATAGCACTTTGGCTGTCACATCTAAGAGGAGTGCTTGAGGAAGGAGAATGACCAATATCAGCAAGCAATTGTCAAAGCCAAACCAATTCACGAGCTGCTAAAGATAAAGCTACATATTTAGACTCTGTAGTAGAAACTACAATACAGTGTTGTTTCTTACTAGCCCAAGATACCAGACAGCCATTGATAAAGAAGCAATTACCACTGGTGGATTGCATAGACAAGTTAGAGCTTGCCCAATGAGCATCTGAATAACCCAAAAGATTAAGAGAAGTTGATGAAGATATGTCTTCTTGACGGCGATATACAAGTCCGAAATCTGCAGTGCCCTTCAAGTACTTCAAAACACGTTTAGCTTGAGACCAATGTCTTGCAGATGGAGAGGACAAGTATTATCCTAATAGATTTGCTGCAAACAGAATATCAGGATGAGTGCTAATGCCCACAAATTGAAGACAACCAACAAGATTAGCATAGGGTGATTTAAAGCTAATGATTCAGCCTCAATATTTGCAGAAGTGCTCCTAGTAGAGTTTGCAAGACAAGGAGTGTTTGTCGAATGTGTAGTAGCCAATCCAAACTTTTGAACAATATCTTGGATAAACTTTGTTTGACGAAGAAGCAAAATACCATTGTGAACGATACCTTTGAACTTGAATACCAAGGCATGAATGGATGTCGCCAAGATCCACCATATCAAAGGCTGAGGTAACCTTTTTTACTTGTTGCATGAAAGATAGATTAGTAGACACAAATATAGTGTCATCCTCAACATAAAGGGCCAATATCACAAAATGGTTATCCACATTGCGCTTGATATAAAGATTTGGATCAGAGAAGCAAGAAACAAACCCCTGAGATGTGAGAAATTGATCAATCTTGATGCACTATGATCATGAAGCTTGTTTTAGTCCATATACAAAGCCCGGTGGAGTTGGCATACAAGATGTTCCTTTTCGGGAATTGTAAATTCTTTAGGTTGCTCCGTATATATTTCCTCCTTTAAGTCTCCATTAAGAAAAGTTGTTTTAACATCCATTTGATGTATTTCCAAATCAAACTGAGTTACAAAAGCTAGTAGTACTCGAATGCTTGTACTACGAACTACGGGTGAAAAAGTGTCATGATAGTCAATCCTTGCAATTTGTGAGTATCCCTTTGCAACTAAAAGAGCTTTGAATTTATCAAAGGATCCATCTGCCTTTGTTTTAGTCTTATGAACCCACTTACATTTGATAGGAGTACCATCAGAAGGTGGATTGGTAAGAACCCATGTACCTTTCGAGATCAAAGACTCATATTCAGCTTCCATGGCTTCCTTCCATTGTTCCTTTTGTGGAGAGGACATAGCTTCTACATAAATTGAAGGATCTTCACAAACAGCCAATACGTGATTAAAGGTTTCAAGGTCATCATCATATACATGATTTGCACCGTGCTCAAGTTCAATAGAAAGATCAACATAGATATCAAGATCTGTAGCAGTCTCCTTTGAACCGTAGAATGAACATCAATAGACTTGTCTCCAATATCCATCAAAAGAGTGTTGTCATCATGTAAATAATTGTCCAAATGTAGAAAAGGAAAAGAAGTGAGTAATGTTTTTGTAGCATCAGCATCATCTGTGGACCACGAACCTCCCATCAATTGCTCATTGAATATAGCATCTCGACTAACAATTAAGTCAATATTAGATAAAGTGGGAAAAATCCCATTCCCATGAAAAAAGTGGGGGTATGGTAAACTCATCCAAAATTTTGTCAAAATATATTCATGTGACATATCGTTGGAAAGAGCTTGAAAAGTAGAATCTAGATCTACTTTGTCCGACAAATTTGGAGTTTGCATGTTCAAGTTATGGCCAAAATAAATTTTTTAAATACATTCCCATTTTGAGGGATTTTTCCCATTTTATCTAATATAGTCTTAATTACCTTTTGAGAACTTCGATCGTAAAACTTGTAACCCTTTGTTGTCAGAATAACCAATAAAAATAACCTTCAAACTTGAAGGTTCTAGCTTGTGTCATGTCTCTTTTGGGACATAAAAACAAGCAATACACCCAAAGACTTTGAAATGTGAAACAAAAGGAGTTTGGCCTGTCCAAGCTATGATTGGAATCTTACGAGAAGGTGCTATAGTTGGAAGATGATTTTGAACAAAAACGACTGTCCTCAATACTGATTCTGCCCAAAAAGAGTGAGATAATCCAGAATGAATAAGCATGCATCTGATTGCATTCAAAATTGTACGATTCTTTTGCTCTGCAACTTCATTCTGTTGGGGAGAATATGGAATGGTATACTCATGGTGGATGCTGTGGTTGATGCAATGATCATGAAATAAGTTGGAAGTATATTCACCACCATTATCACTTCGAAGAATTTTGACTCTTCGACCAGTGTGATTCTCCACAGATATTTGGTACCTCTTAAATGTGTCCAATGCTTCTCATTTATGTCGTAGCAAAAAGACATTTGTATACCGTGAATAGTCATCAATAAAAGTAATGAAGTAACGATAGCAAGACGGATGGAGGAAAGGGTACACAAATATCAATATGAATGAGATCCAAAAGATTATTTGAATGAATATTTGTAGACATTGGAAATGGCTTACGATGATGTTTGCCTAGAGCACAATATTCACATATCCCCATATACGGGTGAGATTTGAGGTCCATACCTCTCACAAGATCATGAGACTATGAATATCAAGAAGCTTTGAGAAATTTGAGTGAGCAAACCGATGATGCCATAGTTTACAATCTAGATCTCCTAGAGCTGTAACAACATTTGCAACATCCTCATTCAATGAAAGTTCAAAGAGAACCACAATAGTGGTGCCATCCATTTCGATGCGACACTCTGTATTATCAAATCCAACAAATAGACCAAGATCCACAAGCTGCGCAACAGAAAGTAAGTTTCTTTGTAAATCAGGAATATATAAAACTCCTCGCAATATTTTGGTTGAGGAAGAAGTTCCCAAATACAAGTCACCAATACCCATTACTTGGCAAGTTGTATTATCAGCAAGATAAACCACTTTCTTGATAGGAATTGGATGATAATTGTGTAACCATTGCAAGTGATATATCATGTTGCCCCACCAGTAGCACCAGAATCAACAATAAAGAGAGAACCATCACAAACATGTAGTACCTTTTCTGGAGAGACATTATAATGAACCATCACAAACATGTAGTACCTTTTCTGGAGAGACATTATAATGAACCAAATCAGCCTCTTGAGATGAACATTATCTTCATCACATGAGGATTTGGTTGAGTAGCATAAGCTTGATTTCGAGCTTCATCATAACGCCTCTTGAAGCATCGACTGGGATGAATGCCTTGTGCTCCCACAATATTGACAAATTGCAGAAGAGGAAGAACCCCTTAATAAATGAGGTTACTTATTTGTAATACCGTGTTCTTCATCGTACTCTCGTGCCCAACATTCAGATACCAAGTGACCAGTTTTGTCACAATAAGAACAACCCTTTTGAGGAAATCTCAAACGACAAGAATTACCTCCTCTTTGGAAGCCACGAGATGTAAATTGGGAGGAGGAAGAAGGGCGTTACTGAAATGGACGTCTCCGGACAGCAAAGGCTGTCTCTAATTCTGTACTCTTGGGGGCAATCATGACTGTTTCATGAGTTACCGACGTCTGACGTTAAGAATATTCAATCGAAGAAATACATGTATGCTCAAAGTCAATTCCATCCTTGTTAGATAATATAGTGACAATATTATCATACAAAGGATCCTTCACCATATCAAGGTGTGTAACCAATTGAGTTCGAGGAATAGGATCCCCTGTAGAGCAGAAAGTTGACTCATAATACCTTTGAATGATTCAATGTGACTATACATGGATGTACCTACCTTGAATTGAAGGTTGCCTAGAAGATTACGGAGATACAGAATCTCTGTAATAGTTTTCTTCTCAAACATAGTGATAAGATAGTCCCATCATATAGCATATGACGTGGCTAATGGATAAACATCTAGCATGAGTGAATTGTTAAGGGCAGAAAGTATATACCGACGAGCAGCCTTATCAACGAGTCCACAGTGTGCATGATCAATTTTCCACTGTTCAAAAATAAAACCTTCAGTAATAATAACATCATTCTAAAGTGGATCAATAGGTTGAGGAGGGCATGCAAGAATACCAAGAACAATATTTGCCAATTCGTCTCCTTCCAAAATTAATCACATCTTGTATTTCCAACCAGGAAATCCTTGGCCTTGGAAAAGAGGAACAGAACGCTACCCAGAAGGAAAGTTAACAAGTATGGTGTTTACCATGTCGGGTTGTGAGAACACGTACAAGATAAGATCGCAGAACTTACAGACCATGTACGAAATATGAGAAATGTAGCCAAAAATAGGCATGCACCAGACGACGAGCATAAAGTGATCATGTAAAGAATAGAACGTGAACCAAAAGTAGAACTCTAAAAGTGGAGACCGGTGTCTCATGCACATAAGCAATTTTAGAGGTCCATAAAAGACGAAAATAATAATAAGAAAACGCATCACGTTAAGAAAAAAAGCACCGCGTTATGATGCAACTTGCACGGTAAGTTTTGTATCTAATTGTAGCTTGTACAGCAAGCATCCATCTGAAGCTTTCACAGAAAGCTTTGACGATCAAATCCTGCTTACGACTCAGAGAAAACTACCTATTTGCTCTCACAAAGAACCTAATTTACTATTTTAGATGCAGTTTGCCTGAACTGTCCTAACTTTTGACTCAGATGTTCGATTAACAAACCGTTTTAATAGGATTCACCAGTCATGCAAGTTGTGTCATAACGCGGTGCTAGCACTGTACCATCTACACACCAGCACCTGGTTTTGGTTTTAAGGACACGATTAAGAAAGAATTCTGATTACAACAAGTGGAGCTATAAAAACATGTAGGCAACATATAATCAAAGAACCAATCAACCCTACACAAAACTGTTACCAAAGATCAATCTTGTAAGACATGAAATCATAATCATAAATTGAACAAAAAGACGTAGATGCTTCCCTTATGATTAGAATCGCTTTGATACCATGTTGAGAGAGGGAGAGAGATGAGACAAGAGACACCACATACGCTCCACAAGAATGAATCATATAAGTCACAAGTCACATATATATAGGCAAGACCTAGAGTGAGTTAGGGCTAGCTATATATAGCTCCAACAACTGTAACATGCAGAAGCTTCAGAGAAGATCGGTAACTTCAATGCTTAGAAAATCAGCACTCTTTTCGTGAGACAGAATTAATGCACAAACTGAATGAAGATGTGCAAAAAATAGAGAGAGAGAGGGAGAGATGGAGAGGACATAGTATTGGGTCGCAAATACCCTCAGTAGGGCCCCCACCACGGATGGTGTATTTGCTTTATTAGAATGATGTAAGTCTGAAAAGAAAATACAAAAATCTTAACCTTTCTTGGCTGAGAAAACTCTGCCCTTGACCTGCAGTCGTTCACCCCTTTCCTTTAGCAATTCCTTGGCTTGTCTAGCCCTTGTATGCTTGAGCTCTTGGTGAAATTTGAGATGAAACAATGGGATTGTGGGCTCCTCTATTCATACTACTCTAGGATGAGGAGTTGGCCAGCTTAAGTCTAGGGTTGGCTACTAGCACTAAATTGTCCCACGACTGATAACAGCATTTAATGCTAGAAAAATCCCATAAAAACTGCGCTTCATTCCCTAGATGCCTCGTCTTTATGCGCATGACTCCTTAGGGAGACTGGGCATAGTCTTTAGCCTGTTTGGGGACTAGGCAACCTCAATGGGCTACCCCCATACTTGCCCTTACAGCTATAACCAGGTTGTACAGCATGTATGCTTTCCCCTAATCTGCTACTAGGGCTGTCCTAAAGCCTTCCATGGTCGGTGGGTTCAGCCAAGGCCTTCTTGGCCCTCATGGGGGTGCTTTGACACCATCCCCATGCCCACATTAAGACTTGGGGTAGCCCTATGGGTTGGCCCCTTGTTCTAAAAGCAAACCCTAACTATCTACACAATGATCTGGCATCCGGTACCATACCAGATACACAGAATCACTAACATCATTCCAAAGGGAGACTTACAGCATGGAATGGTACTGTTCCATGTGTAGGACAGTGCACACCTGACCTTGGACTTCTGTGCAGGACAATGCACACCTAACCTTGGACAACTGAGATGGATCCCTTGTTGACTCATCCCGGGCGGCTTGGCTCACATGGGACCAGTTCACCATCCCAAGTCCTGCACCTTCTGTACAGATATGTCTACGTAGCATCCAAGTGGGGGATGCATGTGACAGGAACTAGAGAAGAAATTCGCACAGCAGTGATTAGGACATATTTAAAGAAGGTCATGATTGCTTTCCATGCATCAATGGACCTAGCCGGAGTAAGAAGACACTACTACAGCCGATTATGATTTTAGAAACCTTCATCAAAATACAACAACAACAAGTACAACAAAGGGAAGCTGCAGATAGGGTGGTTACGACGGTAGAAGTGGTTCTTGCTTCCTGGCATTACTAGTAGGGAGGTTGTAAGGAACCCTACCCATACTGTCTTGGATGCCTCGTTCTTGGCTAGCCGCCGACAAGCCTACAATCCATGTGCAGTAATAAGGTGATGTGAGGGATTTGTCATTGTTGAGGAGATCTCCTCCAAGGTACTGACAACAAGGTGGACATCAAGTAGTTGCATACATGGTTACTTTGACAACAGATAGGGGTTGGGTGCAATTATCGCTATTGTTATCCTTTGCTTTTGGCCACCTAACTAAGATTGATGGTAAGAAATCCCAAGATAGTTTTGCTGGATGAGGCCACAAGCACATTGGATGTAGAAGCAAGGCTACTGGTGCAAGAAGCATTGAGGAAGACAGCTACAAGGAGGATAGTGTACTTGAGATTTTTTAAGAAAGGAGAGCTTCATTTCAAAGGGGTTATGGGGTTCTCTATCGTGGGTCGCCAAGGTGTTAACGAGGAAAATGACCTAACAGAGAGAACAAAAGAAACAGGAAAAATATAGAGAAAACCCAAGAGTTTCCATTGATTCTCTTAGCTAAAATCCATGATTGCCAATAATACGTGAATGCACATATGAAAAGTACCAAGGTAGATGATGGCCCAAGGTAGGTAAAGGGTGGCGGCCCTCAGGGTAGGTGAAGTTAAGGTTTATGGCGGCTAAGGGTGGTTCCTATATAATGCATGCACACGGGCTTAACAGCTCGCAAGTCCTTCCAATTTCCACCAAGTCTCCATAATTTCCACCAAGTCTCTCCAACTCCTTCCAAATCCCTCGAATTTCTCCCAGTTTTCCCATTTTTTTAAAAATTCCCAATTTCTTCAAATTCTCCTATTTTTTCCCAACTCCTTGCAATTCGTTGCAGCTCCTCTAAATTTTATTTCTCTAAAACTTCACCAGTTTCTCTCAGTCATTTTAGTTTTTTATATTTTTTCAAATTTATATTTTATTTTTTCTTAATTTTATTTACAAAAAATGTCACACATAAAGTACTTATGTAGATGTGCACTTTGCATACTTGACTAGAGGTGCACTTGATGTACTTGTTTTTGGGATGTTTATCGAGAATGCCATACCTAAATTACACAAGTACATAGTTTTTTGGAGAACGAATTTTGTGTTTACTTGGCTACTAGGATATTAAAAGTGTGGATACAAGTGACCATAATGGGAACCTATGAAATAAGATGTACCTTTACATGTGGTTCATAGATAAGGTAATGCGAATATATGGTCGGCATGGTTTCTAGGTCTAAGAAGCTCAAATGGACCTTTCCTTGAATGGTTTTAAATGTTTCTAGTGTTGTTGTGGAAAGGTGTATCGAATATGGGCATTACTATTTTTTCAAATAATTATTATCAAAATAGAAATATGCAATATATGGCAACCTCAAGAGTAAGTAAAAATATAGAACTGTAAATTGTTTCCGGTATTATTGTAGAAAAGTGTATCAAATATGGGTGTTGCCATATACGAGTTCTAATACTGAGAGTAAAGAATCATAATTAAGATAATAATTATTTTTTTGGTAAGCTGAGGAGTAAGTAGCTATCAAATGTGTTCTATACAAGTTTTTAAAGTGAAAGATTTCATCAGAGCAAGGGAAAAAGTCAACTACTTTATAGAGTTATTAATTGGGATCCCACAATTTTCCTATACTCTATGCTAGTATAAGTGCAACATCTACACTCGGGCATGTCACTACCTACTATAAAGCTACTTGGGTCACTCTAACATTTGGGATGCACATAGATTAATGGGTAGATATAGAAGAATACGACAAAAGTCGAATTCTAATGAAGATGCAAGCCAACAGATCACCTATGGTGTATTCAAAATCCAACAAGTTGCTAGAAATTTGAAATATGATTATCTTGTCCCATCACAAAATGCTCCTTTGCCAAGAATGATATAGAGATAAAAGCCTAAGGTAAATTATTACATCAAAGGAGGGGCACATTGATATGAATGGTGGGATCCTTAGTGGCTTGGATTCGGGAGGGCTTAGCACTCTAGTGGATGGCCTATAATCATGTGATTATGCAAGGGTAAGGGTCACAACCCCTCCCCAATGCATGTTTGTTGCAACATATCTACCCATGTGTCCCTTTTACTTTTTCTCTTCATCATTGAGGCCTTGATTAGCTTTTTAATATTGTACAATACAAGTCTTTAGGGACCTATCCTCCCTTTTTATAGGCTAGAGAAGCACAACGCTTCCCCAATTCTTATTTATTACAACATAGCTACCCTTGGTCCTTTTAATTTTTCTCTTCATCTTTGAGGCCTTGATTAGCTTTTTGATCTTGTATAATATAAGTCTTTAGGGATGTAGCCTCCCTATCTACAGGCTAGAGGAACTTGTGGATGTGGAGTTCATAAATGATGACATTGGTGCTATCTAGAGGCTAGAGAAGCTTGTGGATGCGGAGTTCATAACATCAAGTCACCCCATCTAGCCTTTTTACCTTTCGAGTCTGGCTGATCACAAATGTACTGCAAAGACTGGTGATCTGTGGATATGCTAGGTACGCTTAATATTCCCAATCTTCAACCAAGGGGAGAGCTACATAAGGATTTTCTCTTACCCTACATCTTGACTTGCACCATTTGGATCATGTACACAATGGGATTTTACAAGTGTTATTATGTGCAAAGTTAGTACCTTGTTTAAGGGACAAGTTTGTGGCTAGCCTTTTCTATGCTTGAGACTCCCTTTGCCCCATTTCTTCAAGTCACTATAACTTGTCATAATAATAAGAAGAGAGTAGTCATTGGTGTAGAACGATCTTACCCCCATAGTCTTTTGAACATTAGACACTGCCATAATGTTAATGATAGCAACCACATGGCCACTTCTAACCTTTTACGACTACTTTTGAGGTATCATTCTCTCTTATAGATGATACAAAAAAATCTTTGAGGGGTCATGAACCTCTTGATGGACCATAGCAATGTATGTGTTATTATTTGAGTAGCAAGGGTGTGGGGTCATGAATCTCTTGATAGGCTATAGCAATGGATGCATTATTGATCGAGTAGTTGAGCTGGGCCAAATATTAGATAGGGTGCCTCAAGATTGGGGGTGAATGTTTGTGTTCCTCCATGGCCACTCTTACAGTCCCATTGTAGTTGGGATGGAGAGTGGCTCATCATAAATCTTAGTAATAAATAAGGGTTGTGTGGACCTCCTACTCATACGTTAATAGGAGAAATCAACAAACCCCAAAACGCATGCACATGAGAGGCCAAGGCATGTGCATTTGTCAAAAGTGCGCAGTGGAAAGCAAGAGACATAGGCATAGAGAGAAAGAGAACAAATCTGCATAATGATGAAGAAGCAATGATACAATCAGTCTTGTGCAAGGGGTGGTCCCGGTATGTGTGGGCAGATGAACTACTCCCCTAAGGGAGGACCTGGGCCTGGAAGCCCCTGTTAGAGTGAGTACAAATGACAAGGAGGCAAGCCTTATATAGCCCCAAGATAAGCTGGCCGACTTGCTCCAGAAAAGTCTCACAACTGGACAAAAATAAACATGTGATAATGGGTGGCCAACCCTACAACAAAGGCTGCCTAAACCTGAGGAAAAAATAAGGTTCTACCCGGGATAGATTTGGGCACCCCTTGATACACAACTTGGGCACACTACCAGGAGATGAATAATGCTAACACCCCCTCTCAGATCCTAGGAGAGAAACCGGTCCAAGGAGATGGAAAAGGAAACCTCCAAAGCAAGTCGAAAAGTCGATCTACTCCCGCCTCTGCCACCTACTCCAAGAAACTGCTCCCGATTTAGAAGGCCAGCAAATTCCAAAGAATGAACCACCAGATGTCCATATCTCCAACCCAATCTATATCACACCTGTCACACAATGTGCTTCCTCTTCAGCCCAAGAAAGGATGTCATCTGACTCTCTACCTCCAAGAAAAATGTGCTCCTTAGAGAACACACTGCCAAATTGTCTCCCTATTGGCACCTCCTCTAGACACCCTAGAGGCCCACAATGTCTACATTAGCTCTAGTACTCAAGCCTCCAACTCTGAGCTTGTTGAGCACCAATCTCCAAATACAAGGTTTCCGGATCTCCATGTATCCGTTGGTCCAAGAATGCGGTGAAAACCCTGAGAACCTAAAGGAAACACTTGTACACCAGTAAAACTATGCTGAACTGGCACAAACTCATAGACCCGCTCTGCTGTCGAGAACGGACTAACTGTCTTCCACACACACCTCGAGGATGAGAATCCAAGTGTGCACCCACTGAAAACTCTAACAAAACAGAGATTGGCCGAGCAAGGGCTCAAGGCCATGTGGGAAGGCACGATTCCTAAAAAAGAACACTTGCCTCCACTGCCTCAAAGAACGCAGATGAGTTAATGCAAAAAACGCTACTATAAACAGCCAACAGCACGTGTACCAAGAAGAAGAAAGGGAAGAGGAAAACACAGCAACTTCAGCAGCTCCTATGGCTACCCCAAATCTACAGAAAACACATCCATAGGTGTCTCCCCTACTTGCTACCTCATATGTGCAGAAAATGTAGCCAGGCTGTCTGCCCTGCTTGCTGCCCCATATCTACAGAAAATGCAGCCATGGTGTCTCCCCTGCTTGTTGCCTCATATCTTTAGAAAACAAAGCCAGGCTGTTTGCCCTACTTGCTATCCCATATCTACAAAACACAGCCAGTAGGGACTGCCACGTACCTCCTTCAACTGCCTAGACAAGGCCAAAACGCTCCCTCCTCTGCAACCAGCAGTATAGAAAAACGGAGAAATCCTTCTCTCTAAATATGCCAAAACACCTTCTGTAGAAGAGCCTCAACCCGGTGCTCTGATACCATGTCAAAAGTGCGCAGCGGAAAGCGTGAGACATAGGCACAGAGAGAAAGAGACAAATCTGCATAATGATGAAGAAGCAATGATACAATCAGCCATGTGCAAGGGGTGGTCCCTGTATGTGTGGGCATGACGAACTACTCCCCTAAGGGAGGACCCGGGCTTGGAAGCCCCTGTCAAATGAGAAGGAGGCAAACCTTATATAGCCACAAGATAAGCTGGCCGACTTGCTCCAGAAAAGTCTCATGACTGGATAAAAATAAACATGTGATAATGGGTGGCCAACCCTACAACCAAGGGCCTAAACATGAGGAAAAAATAAGGTGCTGCCCGGGATAAATCTCGGCACCCCTGCTGATACACAACTTGGGCACACTACCAGGAGATGAATAATGCTAACACATTTGGCTTTGGTACACTCAAGTCTTCTTACTTTGTATTTGTGTAGTAGTAGAATCCTCTAACAAGGGAGCACTAATAGTATACTAGATAGGGTGCCTCAAGCTTGGGGGTGAATATTTGGGTTCCTCCATGGCCACTCTTAGAGTCCCATTGTAGTTGAGATGGAGAGTGGCTCATCATAAAACTTAGTAATAAATAAGGGTTGTGTGGACCTCCTACTCATACATTGTTAGGAGAAATTGACAAACCCCAAATGCATGTACAGAAGAGGCCGAGGCATGTGCATCTAGATTTGGTACACTCATGTCTTCTTACTTTGTGTTTGTGTTGGAGTAGTAGTAGGATCCTCTTATAAGGGAGCACTAATGATCAACTAGTATGCTTGCATTGTGGATTTGAATGATGCATCAACTCATCTTTATATATCGCATGTTGCTTGTTGCATAATGTGTGTGCATTTGTAACAAGGCTCAAGAGATGATGACAACTGTTCTGAGGAAGCTCTTGATGACATTGCACTCTTGATCTCAGAGACTTTAATGATATATGGTGCCATTAACTCACTTTGGCATTGGATTAATGATGAAGCTATCACATCTTGAGAAACTTGCATTCGGAAGGCTTATATCACTTGGCATTGAGTATGGTGTTGGCATTGACATGGAGCCTTATGATAGACATTCGTGGTGGGTGCGGACAAAATGGCAAATGGATGTAGTGTTGTCGTTAAGTGGAAGCTTTGCCATGTGAACAAGGGCTCTGGGCTATTAAACCTTCAAAAAAAAAAAACTAAGGTTTTAAAAACTTTCAAAAGACTATGGCCGACGACCTCTCATTAGTGGTGTGTATGGAGCATGGCAGCCAGCCAACTCTGCGGGTATAGGCAGCATGGAGCTTATTTTCATGATGGCAAAGGAGCCTTCTTGAGCAAGTCGATGGCGCTACAGCATGGCAACCGGCGACGGCATCTGAGATCTCACTTTGGCAAAATCATGGCGGACCAATCAAGAGATGGAGATCACTGGGTGGGTATCCACCTGGCAAAACACAATTAACCTGTTCATTGTGATGTTAGCCTTGATGCAGAGTATAAAAAGGTTCATTGGGATCATGAAAAAGGGGGGACGGAGACGGGGAATCGGGTGGCTGAAGGGTGAGCTCGTGAGGAAGAACAAGAGAGGGGTGAAGAGAACGCCGACAGGCTCCTGAAGTGAGGGGTAGAAGAAGGAAAGAAGAAGAGGAGAGAGAGGGAGAGAAGGAGGCCAAGAGGTTGTTGTCTTGCCATTTGACCTTCTGTGCGTGTGTGTGAAAAGGAGAGACAAGTAGCTCGTGAGGTAGAGAAAAGAAAAGAAGGAGTACATGCTGTCATCGTGTGGAGAAAACGGCCATTATCCTGCTATCGTGAGGAGTGGGAAGAGAAGAAGAAGATCATGGTGCTTTCCAATTGAAGGCTGGAGAGAAGGAGGAGGTTGTGAGAGAAGATCATCAAGGAGTCATTAAACTTGAAGACCAAAAAGTTATTGGTTCCTTTTTTTACCTCAAGAAGTTGATTGCTGCTGTGATCCCCGAGATATGAGACGAATTCTGGCAGGTAGAGAGAGCTCATGTGCTTTATGGCTCTCTTTCCAACGGTGCATTACTACAGGATATGAGACGAATTCTGGCAGGTAGAGAGAGCTCCTGTGCTGTATGGCTCTCTTTCCATAGCCATTACGGTGCTTGGAGTTGTTGATGTTGTGATATTGGGTTTTGTGTTGGAGTGTGAGTTGTGTGTTTGCTCTAGTGTTGATCATCAGTGTGGCCAAGAGAGTGGTGTTGTGAGAAAACATACATCTTAAGGTCTTGTTATCATTCCACTTATCATTCCAAAATGGAGACTATTGGCTCCATTTTGGAGGACCTCATTCACACCCTCAAAGGATGGCGACTCGGACCGTTTTCCACTCACGTGAATCCCATCTTATTTAGTAGTATAGAATCTCAGTGTGTGACGTGTGTGTAGTATTCCCTGCCCCCCACCCTTCTGTTTTTTTTTTTTTTTAATATTGCACTTGGACTTTTCTTGGGAGGTGATTTGGGGCCACTAGACCATGAGGCCACTACACAAATATAGAGACAATGAATAAATGCACATAAATGAATAAATGTCAATTTGTGGGATATCCCAAGGTTGAAAGCAAGGTAAGTATCCCCGTGATAGTTATAGACTCGAGAGTTGTAAAAATCTGGATGCTTACTACCCAATTGAAGGTTTAAGTTGTACAAACCACATGGGAACTTTGAAAAAGTTCCCATGTCATGTGGTTTGCACATGAACATAGACACCGGAGATTTTTCAAAATACCCATGTGGTTTTGCATAGCCAATGGGAAAGAAAAAAAAAAAGCCATCCACAACATGGGTTCTTAAGGATGATTAAAACTTCTTGTGAAATATACCAATATAGCATTAAGTCGCATGTTATAAGCAATCATCTTTTGGATTGGCCAGTCATGCAGCAAGGTAATATTTCCTTTTATTGCTGTGTAGGTCTCGGATGCTAGGAAAATGTCCAATGCAAACTCCAACGCTCTGGCCAAACTAGTGGACTCTAATTGTCCCTCAGAAGTAACTGGCTCGCGTAATTCATACGGTAATGGTGATCCAAATGTGCAGGACGTCCCTCAGAATGATGCATCCCTGCAATTCTGGTTAGTAACCTCATATGTTCTGCATAACTACTCCAACGTCCTTAATTAGAGTTGCTGGCAATTGATAGAGTAAGAGGAAGAGGCAGTGTCGCATAACATTTTTCTCAACAAAGTCACCAAAGTTGGAGGCTAGAGGCTTAAAAATTTGAAGGTTTTTCATGAGATCTTGCAGATTTTTTCTATCTAAGTTTTTTATGAAAATTATAGGTGAAAACAAGAATGTTGCAGGTCCACTGTAATTGCAGGTTTTCTGTGAAGATATGTTGTAAGAGGTCTTCCATATTAAAGTCATTTAAGAGAGTTTATTTGTAAACTGTGTGTTTTGAACCATTATGCAGGGTAGACTCAAGTGAGCAGAGCAATCAAACTTCTGCAGCACCTCCTGTTGCAAAGCGCTCAAAAATAACTGAAGACCTGAATCGATCACCAGAATGTATGGAGTAATTGATGACCAAGTTTATTTATTTTCAACTGTGTGAATATCAACCCTTTCTTTTTGGGCCTTTGACAACTTAAATACATAAGATGTTGTGATGACCAGTAGTAATGGTGTGAAGTATCAAGTAGTAAGAGTATTTATTTTCAACTATCTATGAATACCAACCCTTTCTTTTTTGGGCCTTTGACAACTTAAATTGTTGTGATGACAAGTAGTAATGGTGTGAAGTATCAAAAAAAACTAATTCAAAAGCACTTCTTGTGCCTTAGGTGGCCTTGAAGGGAAAATATTTCCCATAGATATTATAAACTACCTCATGGTTTGTTTTAGATGTATGTTTTGTTGTTTACATACAGTTTGAAAATGTTCATAAACAAAGTACTAAGGGGTAAAGTCTTTGGAAGAGATAGTTCATACTTACACAAGAAGCTTGGGTGTGTGCAAGCAACATGGGAATATTCATGTGGCATGACAAAATTTTGAAGTTCCCCATATGGTTGGCATACCTTTAACACAAGACTTCTTGTATTAGAGTGCTTCAAATTTCCTACTTGGAAAGAAGATACAACCTTGAAAAATGGAGGATTTATGACCACCCGAGGGTAGCTGAGTCGATTAGGTGTTTGAATTCCTGTAGCCAAGGTGTTGGGATCGATACCACTCAGTGCACTGTTGTCGGGGCGTCACCTTTGCAATACCAAAGACAATGTCGTACACATCTTCACTAAAGCTCTAGGCAAATAGCTCTTTTTCTGGACTTTTCTCCCTCTTCACTTTTATGAGGTATGCCTTCAACTTCTTAAGCTCAACTGTATCCTTGTCAAGGACTTCTTCCAGATCAGCTATAGTCTTCCCAAGCTCCTCTGATACGATAGAGTCAGACAAGTCACTTAATCTTCCTGTTACTATTGGAACCCAACTGCCTGCTCTTCATGAAAATCCACTCCTCTACTAGGCTCATGCATGGCATGGCACAAGACAAAAGCTTTATAGAGTCCACTTGGTACTTTGCCACCCATCTCTCGCAGCCCCTCATAAATTTGTTTCTCTAAGTCAGAATTGATTGAATTTACAGAGTTCATAAATTTGTTTCTCTAAGTCAGAAAACTGCAATTACTGTGGACTGGACAAAATGTGTAGTTTATGCGCGCGAGCGCTCCATGTCGCCACGTCCAACTAGCCGACCTTGAATATTGCTGGGCTGGATCCTAGCCTCTGAATCCTCCAAATCTTTCTTGGCTGCTTCGGCTTAATTGGCCTCCTTTAATCTTCTCCTATCGCTTTCTCTAATTGTTGAAGACCATCGTGCAGTCGTTAATTTTCTGGTCTCCCAAAGAATCTATCCGGAGTTCCTGCAACTACCGGATCATTACTGGCAAGGCGCTTAATTGCAGGTACTAGGGCGAAGCCGGGAATCTGGACCCATGCATTATCTCTTGCCTTGGGGAACCGGCCACAATGGTGAAACGGCGGTTGACCACATCTTGAGTCAGCGTCGCCATTAGAACTAAGGTAGTCGAATGAATGATTGTGGTTGTTGGGGTTTCCGTGAAGGCTCGTCTACCGGATAGGGTTGTTGTGGTGGTGATGATACATGTTCTTCTCTAACCTTTCACCCCCTGTCCCGCTGTTAAAGCACTAGAATGATTTTTATAGCTGCACCAGGAAAGCTCCAATTGTCACAAGCCCCAAGGATCGGGACTCGCACATCAGGGCCGTGAGGCAACCCGTCCAACCGTCCAATCTCATGCCATCCGCAGTCATCGTGCGTTTGTTTTTGGGGTCTCACCCTTCACTTGCCTTCTCTCCGGCCATGCACTCAAGGCTTTCCATCCATGACGGTTCTATATTCCCGCCGGCCTCACCAAAACTCCTATCTAGGCTGAGTGAAGTAATGGAGCTTTGCCCGAAACTGAGACCCTGCAAGGTAATGTGTGAGACCCTGCAAGGGAATGTGCGATGACACACTCGACCCTCCATCCATGACGGTTCTATATTCCCGCCGGCCTCACCAAAACTCCTATCTAGGCTAAGTGAAGTAATGGAGCTTTGCCCGAAACTGAGACCCTGCAAGGGAATGTGCGATGACACACTCGACCCTCCCGGTGGCCTCACCAAAACTCCTATAAAGGCTGAGTAAGCAATGCAGCGTTGCCGGAAATGCATGGAAGTAGAGACTTGTCCGCCGAGTTGATGCCAACTTGGTTACAACATCTTTCTTCAAATTTGACTTCACATTCTTTCTTTGGAGCTTTGTTGTGAACATGTTGCTTGGCTTTGCCCCTTGAACCATGTGTGCAAAATCTTCATGGACAAGAGTTGCCCAACCTTACTAAAACCTGCTTGCTTTGCGCCATCTTATGCTAACTTGAAGGCCTGGGGCTCTTGGTGCCATCCTCGGTCTTATGCTCACCCGATCGATGTCCTCGATGGTGCGGCCTAGTGCGCCTCCTCTGGTGGGCGGCCCAACCACTTGGTGTTGCCTCTTTGGTGTTGCTTCTTGGGGGTCATGGGTCTGTTGGCATCGTCTTTGGTCGTACCCTCACCCACTTGCCCATTGCGAGCATGGCTTCAGCATCCCTGCTTCTACCAACTCTTGCTTTGACACTATCATTACATATTATGGGTCGGTGGGCTTTCTCTTGAAGGTTGGTTGCTTGATTGTGAAAACCTTTTGTCTCACCCTACTTTGCACTGTTAAGGAGAAAAGGTCATTCTTGCTCCACCCGAAGTGATCTTTTGTTGATCTGAAAAGGGCTTAGGCTCCTTCGGCTAACCCGTGCTTTGCACTATGAACATGTATGGGCTTTTGCTATGCTACGTTCACCCAAGAATCGATGCTCAATGATCTGGAAAAGGGACTCGGCTTGTCTGACCTATCCCATGCTTTCCACTGTGATGGGGTGATGGCTTCATTGCCACAAGGCATGTCATGGCCTTAGTGGACACCTTGTTGCGCATACTTTCTCCCAAATAATTTGGCTTGGCGGCTTGCATTTTGCTCTTCGATCCTATCTAGCACACCAACATGACGTCCCATTCGTCACATCAAATTTCTTAGCATAAGCAATCCTGGCCCTGTAAATCGATGTTGTTGTGGCTGCATGTGTGGCCCCTTTGCTTGCATCTATTTGACCTTGTAGTGGCTAACAGCGCTAGTCCCAATCCTAGGTGCTTGCCGGTCCATAAAGTGTCACTTTATCTTCTTTGCCTGCCTTTGTCATTTTCTTCAAAGCATCACCTTCCCAAGGAGGTTACTCTGTGAGATCTCAGGCCCGTTGTTCTTGTTGCTTGAAGTATTATTAGCCCCACCAGGATCAAGCTGCATGTATCTCAGATCTGCTCCAGTATGTTTGGACCACTCAGGTGGCCTGTGCCAACATCTTCAGGTGGACTTTTACCTGGATACCTTACCTTGCATTCAATGTAGAATTCTGTTGGCCAACTCTGGAATCTCTCCAAACAGATTGCATGATTGCGATCTACTTGAAAAACTAATCATTTTTTATATGTAGCATGTCCCCAAATTCCAACGTTTGGGCTCCCATTAGGAGTTGCGTTGTTTCTGACACCCCTACATCTACAACCTGGGGTCCTAGTGGGTTTTGCTGGCCACGCCATCTTGTACCTTGGATCCCATTGCTCAAGATAGGTATATGTAACCATGGGCGAATTCCTTCATCTTGATACTTAAATCTTAGTCGGTAACTTTTTGTGCCATCGGCTTGTTGGCTGTCACATAGTCACAACTCGACTTGCCGTTTTTGCCATTTATGCAACACATGCCCATTCATGGGCATCCAAAATGAACCACGCTTTGATACCAAGTGTCACAAGCCCGAATGATCGCAACTCGAACATCGGGGCTGGGAGGCAACCCGTCCAACCGTCTCATCTCATGACTCGACCCCATCGGGGGTCGAGTGTGTCGTCGCACATTCCCTTGCAGGGTCTCACACTTTACTTGTGTTCTCTCCCTCGCCCGGCTCTGCGGCCTTAGACTCGAGCCTTTGCATTTGTCGGTTCCATGTTCCCACCAGCCCTTGGCCCATCGGCACGGCACGGCTCGCCGTCCCACGGCTCTGCAGTTTTTGTATTCGCATCGGCGATCTCATCGGCAAGGTAGGGAGAGCAACCCCTAGAGGCCCTTGGCACAACTTAACCCCCACCACAACATGGGAGGCCTAATGTGCCTACCGGTGCGTGAGTGATTCTCATTGTGCCTAGGTATGAGTCCGTTCTACGCCTCTCCCTTGTACCTATCTCCATATAGATGCATAATATTTGGCACGGGCTAGCATTACCCCAAAGCCCCATGTGATCTTGGATAGGAATCCCAACCATCACACCCACCTTAAACACTATCTATCTGGTGAAGATGCTATATGTAGGAGGTGCAACTTCTATCTGGCGGATGTGTGTAATGTGTCCAAGCATCGCGCCAAATCGCTCCCACAGAATCACAAGAAAGATTGATAGGACAACGAAGAATATCAAAGATGCTCAAAGGCCGCATAACTACGTGAAAAAGACTCAGCTCATGAAATGATGCATTCAACACATTAATCATCACATGTAGACATGTAAAGACGAGGAGGAGTATCTTGCTTCCGATGATAGGGTTCAAACTTCAGCTTGAATCCATTTATGGCCTCGACCGGCTCTCAAAAGTTTAGGATCTGAACTTCATGGAAATCCAGTAAAGAGCATACGTTCCGATGCATCATGTAACTGGATTGTTAACCTAGAACATTCCAAACTTAATATTCTGATCCAACCACAACCTTCGATGATGCCGGACAATGTCTGCCATTCACAGGCTCTGGAGTTGCTTGTCAACGAGAGCAAGTAATTGTTGAATCCAACTCCTTCATAGATAATTTGGCAGACATGGCTACTTGTTGAGACCACAAATTCCGTGTAAACTACTACTTCGACCATTGAAAACAATGCCTACCCTGTTGTCATCTTTGTAAGCAGTCCAAAATGCCCACAAGACAAAATGACGCTTCATTGGTTCCAATCTGTCAGAATAATTATATAAAGTTGGGTCAAGCTATATATTAATTCATTGAAAAAATGCCCATCTTGGCCACTTATAATTCGACTGGGCAACCAATCGAATTATAATTCCTTTCTTGGCCATTTATGATTCAATTTCACAACCATAATCTTGTCATAATCAGCTCATAGAGAATTTTTGCAACTAGAGGAGACTTATTATGAGCTTCTGCCCACTTGGTACAATAATTTGGATCCACTGAACATACTTATTCCACATCCATTGAGTATTGAGTTTGAGGTTTGAATGCTTCTCTAAAAGCCAGACTAGGAATACTGCATTGTGATGCACACAGTCTACCGCATTACGGTGATCCAGTCATCAATAAACATCACATTCCTTGGCAAATTTTCTTGCATCTTTTAACGTTGTTGTAGGCTAGTATAATCTTGCTTGGGATACTTTTCAACCTATGGCTTTATTAGTGAAATTGGCTCCACTGAAAACGATTTGCTACTCACATTGTTGCACACACCAACAGAGGATCCAGTCTATGCTGCCCATATAATACATTTGCACATTTTCCCGTGATAACCACCATCAAAGTTTTATTCCTAAGTGACAACCTTTTCCAACAATCTCGGCTCATTGCTTCTCGAAAGATCCCTTCTATAAGGAAGAGCAACATTCATCGTACAAATCAAAGGGAACTAATATTTCAAACACTTTTGTACCAAAAAAATTGGTCCAACACTACCTCGTTCGATGATTCTCTTGATTCAATCTCAGACAAGAACTTTGCAACCCATGTATGTTGAAAGAGAAATTGAACTCCTACAATAACAATATCCACCTCAGGATAATTACATCCTAAGCTTAGCTTTTTTGTAAAATGATTATTCAGAAGGTAACGCCCGAGCTTATTAATAGAGTAATTTTTTCTTGTCTGTGGTGGAGTACTTGCATTCAACATTGCACTAGCATAGAAGATAGGGTGGATCCTCCTCTGATTTCTACATCAACATTCTCTCGATCACGACAACAACACATGCATCATTAAACATGTGGAACATGATCTCGACCAATCCACAACTAGGTGACTTCGACCTAGATAATATGTAAATTGCAGAAAGCCTTGTGGCACTTCTTTGATCAATCATTCTACCAATCATACCATGCACTCTTATTTTTTTACTATATTGGAATGATGATTTCCTTCACATATGGTTTTATGTGTTCATTATCTTTGATGAGGATATTCTTATGCTTGGATCATTGATGTTTCTTAAAGGCCGCATGGTAGTGCATAGGGAAGATTGCATAGGGAAGATGGAGCAGATGTCACTCGTGACGCAAATAAATCTTATTCTTATGGATGATATCACCTTGATTGGTGATGTAAATTCTCTCAATCTTGATGATGTTTTCATGGTTAATGAGCATTATGATGCTCTAATAGTTGATCTTGATGTGCGTACTCATGTCTTGGAGGCAGATTCCATGGTGTTGGATCATGGTGGTTACATGATGATTTCTTTGTTGGATGTTCCTTCCATACATTCATTCTATAGATGCTAAGATTTTATTTTTTTATGGTGATGATATTTACCCACGTGGTTCATCAACACATTTTTTGTGTTATGCCACCTTGGGCACATGTGCGTGAAACTAGAGGATTTACACCACCATGTTTTCTTCAAGGTAGGCTACTCTTGGCCTATGATGCAATTGCTGGTGCATCAAATTTTTTGTTTCACTTAATGTCTTTGGATTATTGATCTTCTCATTGGTTGATGGTTCAATGCATTCATATTGTATGATACAACATGGTATTGCATTTACCTCTTGAGATTTCATTTATGCATACACCTATCATATATGTAGGTTTGAGTTCAAATTTGCACCCACCAGTGTCCCAAGTGTTAGGGATCTAAAACCTCATGCCTTATTATTACATTTATATGGTGCTTAGAAGTTGGGGGGGCGATGCACTCATTTTGATACATGCTCATACGTGCCTTTTCATAGCACAACCTCCACGTACCTGGAATTAGTAAATTAAATGCTCATTCTTTATGAACATGAATGGTGGTGGGTTGTAATTGATAAGCACTACTGGCCAAGTTGACCATCTGCTTGATTGATGTGAAAAGGGGTTGATCCCATCGAGACCAACACCAAGTTTTAAATGATGGGGCTAGTTCTTGACTAAACTCTAGCCATGTTCTATCAATATACTTAAAGGCTTCATATTCAGATGGAATTCACAGGATCTCATTCATTTCCCTCCTTTTTTTATGAAATTTCAATTTCGTCATATCATCTTCATCCCTTCATATTTCTGTACAAAAATTTATAGGGAGCTCGCTCTTCTCCATAGCTTCCTCCTCCTAGAATTTCACCTCATTTGAGCAAAAACTCACTGAGTTATATTAATTTTCTTATATCATAGCTTACTGATCATATCTTCTACATCTCCCCATATTTCCAAAACCCTACTGAGTTATGTCCATTTTCTTGTTTGCACACCATACCTTGCTTTCTCTAAACCCTCAGTATAGTGAGTAACAATCAATTAAAGTTTCATAAATTTTCACAGCTTGTTGGTAGAAGGTCAATGTCAATTATCTTTTATTTGATATGATTTCAAAAGTTGACGGATTTTATTATGATTTTATGCATGCTTATTATGAGTTTTATTAAACTAATATTGTTATTTTATAGGTTACAAGCAAGAGGATGGTTGACACAGAAGAAGCTTAAGCAAGGTAATATATCTTGTTATTAATGCTATGTGTGGTAAAATACATTTTTTATCCTAGATGTTGCTCTAATACCATTTTGGTAGATGGTTGCTAGTGCAATAAGAAAGAATATTAGTCAAGTTCGCTCAATGGAGCTATTCAATAAGAGATATGAGGAGGGTAATTGGGTCCCTGTTCATTACAGTAAGAACACCTAGGTCGTGATGCAACCTAGTACGCATGGTAACTTCAAAGTAAAGCTTAAATATGTACAATATCCTACCAAGCAATGAAAAGGTAGAATCAAAGATTTTAGAAGACGCATACTTGGGCACAGCAACTGTGATAGAGGCTTTTATTCAACATGTCTATATGCACAAAGAAATTCAAGTGCATAATGACAATTTGGGTGGCAAACATAAGCCTAACAGTAAGTACAAATCTATGTGTTTTTATGTTTAGCTTTTAGTTCTCTTGGAAGATAGAAACTTAGTGTCAACTTTGTCTTTATGTAGCAATATATCCATCTACATTGCATGAATGGCAAAATGTAGAGTGCTGAAGTGGAGATCTAAAAATCTACCATGTGGAGATAGGTAGCCTTTTATTTGACAATAAGATTACGACTGAGTTGGAAACCCAAAGAATTTTTTCTATGACTCTCCATATGTCTTAGATGGGGAACAATGATATTCATGTTTTGGAATACATTCCACTACCACCATTATCAAGCTACGAATGGTGTTATCCTAGCTTAGACATGTTAGAGGCATGTAGGGGTAAGACATGATTAGATATTCGTGGTTCCATGAAACCCTCAATGGGATCTAGAGATGTGCATCTCACTTGGTTCATCCCATTTAATTTGTTTGTACACTTCTTTTTGTGTCTTTCAAAGTAGTGAAGATGACAAAGATCACTTATCAATGTAAGTGACCATCTAAGGATTGGATGGATCGGTTTTTGGGTGATTCTTGGGCTCTCAACAAAATTTAGAATAAAAAAGTCATTGAGTGTTTTGTCACTACATCAGATATAACATTTTGGTAAGACTAAAGTATAGTTGCTATGATAGTATCAATTGATGATGACTACTATTAATGTGTGTTTTTCATTTTGATGATAGGTACTTCATTTTGGGACAAGATCTGTGAGATTCCACTCACTTGCCACTCGTTGGTGTGCTTATTAGTTGGGAGGTCATGAACCTCTCAAAGTTAATACAGAGAGAGATTGGTACCTCTCTTTTCTTAAGCAAAACATCCAACTCATGAGCAATGATCCCCCACATAATGTTTTTTCAAGTTGAGCGGCAGTAGATAGGTATGAAGGCATAACGAGCAAAGTATAACTTGCAAGAAATGTATCGCACCACATACCTTGGAAATTATGGATTCAATGTTTCTTTTTTCCTCTATAGTAATAGATTTTTATCCCTCTCTTATGTTGTTAATATGATGTCAACTCGATGAATTTTCATTAAAGCATGTGTTGTGATGTCTGAATTTGTAATTTAATAGGCGTAACAAACATTGTATATGTAAGTTATGTATATTTTAGAACACTTGGTGACATAATACAAGTTTTTGGTTATTAGGAAATATTACTCACACATAAATTATTATAAGTACTATAAATATGGGTATAAGTTAGCTCAAACATGTTCACACTTATATTCTCAAACTCTTTCTCCTAGCACTAGCTCTCCTCTACTAATCATGGCATCTTCACCTTCCTCTTCTTTTGCCACATGGATTAGCAGCAGTCGCTTTGGTCACCTAGGGGATCGAATTTACCCTAGATTTTGCCATAGTTTAGATTTGCAGGCTATCATGTCCACCTTGGACCCTGCTAGCTCCTTGTTAGATACATTCTACAATTCAATAGATAACTTCATGTATTCTATCCCAGATTCTACCTTGCTCAACGTTCCTCTAAATTTCTTGTATGGATTGAAGACTAGTTCTGAGCGCATACAAACCATAGAAAGGTGGTTAACATAGCTTTTGCCCCTATAGGACAACATCTCCGCAGCACTACTACTATCCCTACATGCTACAAAGCAGATATGCCTCTTGAGCTAGTCGAGTGGGATGTTGTTTTTTCTATCTTCATTTTACATTGTGATGTCGAATAGCAACAAGAAGAAGATGTCTCTGACTTGTCCATGGTGGAGTACACTAAGATGGAACCAAAGGAGACCAAGTTGGACCTTGCCCTATCAAGGCTGTACAGAGCTCCTGCATGGTGATTAAATTCATCGGGCCCAAGGAAGCTAGGGTTGAAGGCATAGAGCCTACGTATAAAGCTATAAATAAAACTATACATAGAGCATACGCATAAAACCTACACATAGAGCTCTATGCATAGAGCCTATGCGTAAAGTGTTGTGCATAGTATCAACGCATGAAGCTCTCATGCATAAGCTTGCATATACTCGATGCGTAAGCCTTCATACGCTCTATGCATAAACCTTTATGCATAGGTTCTTATGCATACACTTTATGCGTAGAGACAATGCCTAAGCTTTACGCATAGGCTCTATGCATAAAGCTTATGAATAAAACCTATGCATAAGATCTTCATGCATAAAGCCTAGTATGAATACGCATAAGCTTTATACATTAAGTTAAACCTAAATCCCGCCACCCAAGGGTGCAATAAATGTACATCGTGCATTGAGGATTACAAGAAAAGAGGGCTTTCCTCGTTTTTGTGAAGCTGAAGGAAAGGATTACTGGTAGATCTACAAAACATAAAATTGAACAAAGTGCTTAGTAGCACATTTAGTAAAGCTTACATGAAGCATAAAGTGTCATGCATTCTCTATGCATGCTTTATATATGAAGCATACATAAACCTTTATGCCTTTATGCATGCTTCATGCATAAAGCTTTATGTATGCTTCATGCAAGGTTCATGCGAGCACTATGCATGGGATTTATGCATAGTCTTTATGTAAGCTTTATGCAACACTAGAACAACCCCTCCCCTCCCTTTAGTGATGGGGCCAAAAAGATGGGTTTTTCCAAACACGTCACTTAAATGATGACGAATGTCGCTTAAGCGACTTGTTTGAAAAAACAATGTTCCATTGCAAATGCCCATCGCGCTGAACATTGCATAATCAATGGTTAATTTAGTGTCATTTACACAATGACAACAACGATGGCTGCATATTAGAAAGCGTCGCTTACATGACATCACTTATACAGACGTCGCATAGGCGATGGTCTAGGAAATTTAAAAAAAAACCAAATGAGATGGCTACCAGCACACATAGCTGATTACACACATTAATCTTGGTGGACATCATACTAGTGCACATAGCTTGATTAAACACATTAATCTTGGTGGCCACCTAGCTCGGCAAGTCCCCGGCTGCTCACACACATCCATGCATGACCATGTAAAAATCATACCGGCAAACTTTGCACACACATGCCCTAGAATTTTGCACTCCTCTACTTGTTGCTAACCTCCTCTTTTGTGCCTTGTTTCCCCTATGCCGTTTGCATAGGGAAAACTTTTTTTGTGCCACACACCACATTATAAGTAGATGAACACTCATGATCCTTATCATGCTACCACTACCAACCAAACTAGTGTGAGAGATACTTCTTTGAACATTTTGAGTCAATGTTCAAGCCACGGCTTGCAAAACATGTAATCTCTAGTGAATTTATTTTTCTTGATGTTTAACAACGCATTCTTAACTAAGTGCTTGACATCATGAGTCATGTTTGACACAAATCCTGATACTTTTCTATTGACTAAGACAACGTTCAACTTAGCCCTCTAAGGCACTTGTTTAAAGATGACATCCTTGGTACTACCACAATCCAAAAGAAGTGTGACTAGGTAATCATTTAGATGCCCCCTAGCCTTAAACAACTCAAAATTACTACCCTCCTCGATTAAATCCCAAGGTTGATACCCAAGTCTATTGAGTTTCAAACCTAGTGACTATGGAAGCTAGAACTGGTGTGCTAGTACTAGCTAGAGTGTTTCCTATGGTTCACTCACTACTGACATTCTTGGGATACTTTGACTTAGAATTACCTACTACATGAAAATAAAAGCATCAGTTCTCCTATGCTAGGCGGGCATCGATATGTCCCTAGAGCAACAGTTGGCCACTCTTCTTATGAGCAATCGGAAGAAGCTACTATGATGGCGTTCAATGAGGCCTTCCTAAGTCGGCTAGCTAGTGGTGGCAAACCAGGTTCTTCTTGTGCCACCATCATGTGGTATATCACTTCTTGTTGGGCCTTCTTGCATTGGTCAAGTTTAATGATTGACCCACAACTTTCTGTGGGCTAGTGTGAGGACAAATTTGTAGCCAATTTACTACGAGCTTGGGATCATCTCAAACCAAGAATCACTCCGAGAGGTGGTCAATGTCAAAGGCTCACATCAATGTGAGGCAAAGCACTCCAAGAGGTGGTTGGTGTCGAAGGCTCGCGTTGGTATGTAGAGGCACTCTTAGTGGTAGTGGCAGCAAAAAATGAGGTGATGCACGCTCTGGTGACAAGGGTGTTGTGGTAGCTGAGGTGGTAAATGAAGAACAGAGAGGTTTGTCGTCCCAAGTTTAGTGGTGCAAGCTCTGGTGAGACAAGGTTGCTACAAGACCTAAAGGGTGCAGGCTGTGGTGTCAAGGGTTGTTATGTGCACATTATATGTGCATATATTAGCAGGCTAACCCACCCTAGGCATGTGAACATCAAAGCATGGGAACATGCTCTAGTGGGGCAAGGGTTGGGTCTAAACCTTGGATTGAGGTTAGGGTCAGGCAACCAAGGGTCACACATGGAAATGGAGAGTTAAGAGTCACTTGAGGGCCCTCCTATATAATAGCGGCATGGGGCATTCTCAAGGGATGTTCTCTTGTGTAGGGCATTGTGTCGACTCTCTTGCCATTTCAAGCTAGAGCCAAGTGCTGCTGGAATGAAGTCTGATCTCTTAGTGGTATGGGACACTAAGGTAAGATATGTGATACTTCATTGTATTTATGTGTGCACCCTTGGGGGTGGTGGGTGGTGGGGTGGATGAGTATATGCCTAGTTTATGCATGATTATTAGCTAGAGTATATGCCTAGTTTATGCTTGGGGGTGGTGGGTGGTTGGGTGGATGAGTATATGCCTAGTTTATGCATGATTATTAGCTAGAGAGATCTTTAGAGTTTTAACAAGGGTGCTACATACCTGAAGGGTGCAGGCTCTGTGGACAAGGGTGTTGCGTGCATGTCTGAGGGGTGGTGAAGACAAGAGAAGTCTTCCATCCCAAGTGGTGGCCAATGGTGAAGATAAGGTGATGGGATGCCGTCCCAATGGTGTTATGTAGTAGAGAGTGGGTTGTTGTCCTAGAGAGTACTCATGATAAAATGATGATGTCATGTATTGTAGTAGAGAGTGGGTTGCTGTCCCGATGGCGCAATCTGAGGAAAAATGCTAAAGTGCTCTATGTAGCAAAGAGGGCTGCTGTCCCATGAGCTGAAGATAAAACATAAGACTCTATGCATAGAGATCTATACATAAGGCTCTATGCATAAGGCCTTTATATCGTATGCTTCAAGATATTGACTCTTATGTATATATGTATAGGCAATGTCGATCAACACATCTCCCAAGACCCAGATGTCACAAATGTACTATATATTATCAGCAAACGATATGGGCAACAAGCTTGGTCTCAATTTACTCAAATAAAGGGATGGTTCAATCAAACCTTTTCACATAAACAAAGTTAACCCTTTATGCATTCTATAAGTCTTATCGTTTAAATGTTATATGCATTTGGGATTACCACCATCATGCCAGTCAATGCCATGCGGGAAATCTACCCCACTTGGGGCCAGTCTTAGGGCGGCAGACGAAGCCTTTGATAGGCGTAGGTCCGAGTGTGTCACACGAAATGGTGCACACACTAGATCTGTGAGAAGAGGAAATATCTCACTCTCTCTCTCTGTCTCTGTCTCTCTCCCTCTCTCTCTCTCTCTTTCTCGCTCTATTCAATCCTTTAAGATAGAGAGACTAACGGAGTTATCTTGCTCCTGTTTTTCATCTCTTGCACTTATCCTCTCTTTTGGCTTCACATAAGAGTAGTAAGCTCTCTTCTTTTTTTGATTGCTTGCAACATGTTTTTCCTTTATTGCATCCTTGGGTGCTAGATTTAGGCTTAGCTTAGGTACCTCTATGCATGGGCTTTATGCATAAAGATTATATGCGTAGGCTCTATGTATAAGTCTCTATGTGCAGAATTTATGAATAAGGCTCTATGAGTAGAGCTCTATGCATAAGGCTCTATGCGTAGCTCTATGCATAAGGCTCTTTGTGTAGATCTTTATGCATAAGGTTCTATGTGTAGCTCTATGCATAAGGCTATATGCATAGCTCTATGCAGAAGGGTGTATGTGTAGGCTTTATGCATAAGACTCTATGCATAGAGCTTGATACATTAGGCTCTATGCATAAGCCTTTTAAAAAGTCATGTACCCACCCCTCTGCACCTGTAGTGGCCAAATGCGAGAAGAAATTCAAAAGAAAGATTCAAGAAAACATGACACTCCTACCGTTAATGTATCAAGGCAGCAAGAACACTATTGTTCTAATCATCAAACTCCCGCTACATCGCCTGCTTGTACTCCGAACGTCAATGTGCAACCAGAAAGTAATCTACCCAGTGCATCTTCCTGCAAGCGAAACTTTGACGTAGGAAATATACCCATGCGTCAAACTTCATTGCAAGAAAGCCTACGTCAAGGTCGGCTCGATGATGCACAACTCGCCCTTGCTAAAGCGATTTACTTTTCTGGGAGTGCTATGATCATGGTGGACAGTGAGCATTGGAAGAGAGCATGGAAGAAAATTGGTGAGTTTGGACTAGGGTTTTCACCGCCTACGTACCATGCTATGCGAAATGATCTATTAGAGAAATGTTATGCGCAAGTAAAAGAACGTGTACAAAGAATAATTCTTAGCAATATAGAGCTTTCTGGATGTAGTATAGTAAGTGATGGATGGTCTAATGTACAAAGAAAACCATTAATTAATATAATGGTTATTTCACCTAGAGGCTCATGAGACTTTCATCCGTGCCGTGGATTCTACTAGTTCAATGAAAACCGGGGCTTACATTGCTCAAGTCATTGGCTTTGTGATAGAGGAAGTGGGTGCCAAAAATGTAGTCCAAGTCGTCATGGACAATGCAAAGAATTGCAAGAATGCAAGAATGCATTCTTGCAAGAATGCAAGAATGCATCCAAAATCCTACAGCGACAATATCCACATGTTTTTTCGATACGTTGTAATACTCATAGTTTGAATCTTGTATTAAAAGATTGGTATAAAAGTGATGATACCAAATGGTTTGCCTCAATCGTTGACACTGCTCGCTAGCTTGTGAGATTCATGCTCAAGAGACAGAGAGTGTTAGATATTTTTCGACCTCGCATGTTAGTTATGTTAAAGCTTCCAGCGGAGACTAGGTTTTTCACTCACTTTTACACTTTTGAGTCTCTTCTTCGAAATAAAGATGCAGTTTGCGAAACATTTACATGCATGGCATTTCATGACTGGGAGAGCACTCAACTTGAAAAAGTGAAAGAGAAAATCAAAGTCTTGAAGGCAGCGCTTACGAGAAGAAGTTGGTGGAACAGTGTGATGGATGCATACCATGTAATGATGCCTGTTATGTATGCCGTACGAAGTCTTGATCAAAGAGCGCCTAATCTCGAGAAAGCATGGATGCAATGGTGGACTGTCCAGCGGAGTTTGGAGTGTCCTGAGAAATTAGAGCATTCAGTGGTGGAAAATAAATGGCGTGTACCATTCTCCAGTAGAAGAAAAGTCCTACTGAAGTACTTTCATGCTAGATGGATTGGAGCGCATTCACCACTACACAGTGCTGCTTACATGTTAGATCCTGAATATTGGAATATGGATTTGATGTCCAACGTTGAGGTGGTGCAAGATTTTTATAAAGTGGTAAACACTTTCTATAATAATGTTGATGATCGTGTAAAGTGCATAAAGGAGATGACCTCATTTCGATTGAAAGAGGGTTTATTTTCCAACTCCCTTGTTCAACAAATGGCTAAAGAGCAACCTGCATGGAAGTGGTGGATGATGAATGGTGGTGAGCATTATGCTTTATTGCGCAACCTTGCGATGAAGATTCTAAGTCAGTGCTCTTCAAACTCAGGCTCAGAAAGAAACTGGAGCATGTACAAATATATTCAGATTACTATTCGCAATCGACTTCTTGCAGATCGAGCAGATAAACTTGTTTACATGTATTGCAATGAAAAGATCTTGCGAGACATTAAAAGCGAAGAGTATGAAGAAGATATGCCCAGATGGATGTACAATTGTGATGATGTAGTAGAGGAGAACTTTGATGTTGGACGCACGTCGTGCACCACGCTTGAGATAGAAGACACTTTAGACATTGACTTAGATGAGCTTAATTTAGCAGACGAGAGGGTGAACGGTGAAAGAATTTTGGAGCAAGATACTGACATAGAGGAAGAAGTCATTTCATTAATTTCATAAAAAGTACTTGTACAAATGATCGTATTTGGAGAAATTATCAATACAAAAGTAGGATTTATGTCTTTCTTAGCTTTCATCTTGAAATAAATTGCGAATTGCACTAGGAGTTGCATCTAAAGGTCCTGCTGGTTTATATTCGCTAGCCATGCTGAACACTGTATAAATACCTTGATTTATTGGGACACTGCACAATGCACATGTGGAAATATTTTGCATTTGCCTCACTAAACATATTAAGTGGTAGTAGTGTCCACAGGGTAGTATATACTGGCCGCTCCACCCATCGAATACTTTGTATATTAGAGGACATTGGGGGGTGGAGGAACTAGTAGCCTCAGCAGAAACTCCCACAAGATCAGGATGTACAAAAAATGAGAGATGTGGTTTCCTTGGCGCACAGGAGCAATACGTGAAGAGATCATCTGTACATCTTGGCTGATCTTTGTGAGCTGCTCTTGAATCCCTCTATTGGCCGGGGGAGGAGTTGACGCTTGAGATAATCGCTCATCTTCTTTCTCCTTCTCTGCTAGCTGTGTCCCTAAGCTTTCTTTGACCTTGTTTAACTCCAATCCAGCGCCCTCCACCATGAGAGCAAGTTCCTCGCTTGTGAATGTCACTGTCTCTTCACGTATGTCGTGGGTGTTGACAGTGGCCTCTCTGGAGGCGAAGTCCACTGGAGTTTCTAGGATAAATTGTGCATATAGCATCTTAGCAAAATAGAGTGGAGTGTCGGCGTTATGGAGAGGACGACCGTACACCTCCAAGAAAATGCGCTCGGCATTAATTTTGATATCATTGTGAGTGCAACGCGAAACCTTCCATCTTCCCTTCTTACGCGAAACCTTCCATCTTCCCTTCTTAATCTCACCATCTGGACATGGCCATATTTCCTTTATCATCTCTGTGGTTACGCGTTTGTTTATGTCTTTCCATTGGGCATAAGTAGGATTTGTCCATTTCGACAACCTGCATGCTGTTCTCGTAGCTTCACGGGCTGTCAGGCCATGTGCAAGGGACTTCATTCACTCATATGCCTTCTTGGCTAACTCTTGATGCTCGTTTGCTTGCGCTTCTGCCATATCTGCATGAACGTAAATGACTTTAGGATTTTAATGAACTGTAAAGATCAACGTAAGATAATATGACCATTACCCTCAAAAACTTAAAGTTTAACACCACGAGAGGAGATATGTATTGCAAAGACTCAATGAGAAATATCCACTTGACTCAAAAAATACTTCAAACAATGCGCGCACATCAAATTTTGAAGAGAAAACATAAACTTAAACACCACAAGAGGAGAGAGATATTGCAAAGACTCAATGAGATAATATTTCAAACAATGGGCACATATCAAATTTTGAAGAGAGAAACAAAGTGCCATTCTTGAAACTTAATCTCCTAATACTGTATCATTACAAAATTGGGGTGAATGATACCGATAGCTCTACAAGAGGACGTTCTGCCCTCGTTGGGTCAGTATTTAGTGATCTAAAAAATTCCACTACTTGCAAAATAGATTTTCGCTCGTCGCGATTAGGCAGGCACATCCAATTTTTGACTCTATAAATAATAGTATCCATGGTAACTTTGTCATAGGAACTATTATCCATCCACAACTCTTGTACTTTCTGCCAAAAGTCATATAAAGTTTGTAATAAATACCCTAAAGCAAAAACATGAGATGCAGGAGTGTATGCATCTGCCAAAAACGGATCATAAAGTTCTGGGGCTATCCATGGCCATTTATTTCGCTCTCTGTCTGCGTAGGAGACCGCCTATGCCACCTTCTCAGGGTTCTTGTCTGCTTCAAATACAAAATTGAGAGACACCCATTTTTTGGGCGCTCTCAGCAGTAACCCCCAATCGATAATACCTACGCGTGGCTTCAGCTCTTTTGTAAAATCTAACACTACATTGAATGGATGTAGATCGGTATGTACAATTCCTGCCAAATGTGCTACTGCTAGGCCTTCCACCAGGGCATGCATAATATGTAGCATGGTTATTACTATTTGTTTTATTTTAGAAAGTTCTAGATGGCTTAAAGGAATATTATCGGGCGGGGGTTGTCTCCATCCTCGATCCAAACAAAAAATTGCTCTGGTGAACTCACTGAATCTGAAGGGGACCTTCAGAAGAGTATCACCAAGCGAGCCGCCATTATAGTATGGCAAAATAGTGATCCAAGGAGATTCTTTTGTGAAGACAATACACCTGACAATTGATGGGTGTAGAACCTGCATGCCCTGCTCTGCCTGGAAGCTCTCGAACTTGGTGCTGCCTTCTCCTTTGTAGTGCTTTCCGCAAAAAGTAATGTGCTCCGGCAAAAATGATATACCTTTAATTGTATACTCTTTTACTGTGCCAAACACCAGAGCCTATTGTTCGCCCTTCGAGCAGAGCCTCGTGCGGGATGCCAATGAGGTGTGTGCACATAGAATTGTAGATTGTACGATTAATGGCACCTGTCCCACTCGCATCCGCCTGGCTGGACGTTGCAGCGACGTCCTGGGCAATGCGCACTCTTTTGGGGAGTGACTCTACATCCAGCGTCTTCATGCGCTTGCTCTTGGCTCTTTGCTTGCTCCATACAGCGTCCCATAACTGTAGATGATGCATATTAGCTTCAGGCAGGGCAGCATCTCTAAGATCATTGCATGCTACATGCATGCTCCCCAAAATGGTTCGTGTTATATATTGATGGTTGAAATCTGCTATCTTTTGTCTATCAAGCAACTCAGTGTTGCCTCCGCTTCGAAGTCGACGCTGTGCATTTTTCCATATCTACTCTATTAGATCTCGCATGAGTATCTCAGACTCATTGATCTTTTTGACGACGTCATTTGCACATTGTGACACTGTGATGACTGCTTCAATGCAAATTGCTCGTAGAACGATTTTACGCTCTTCAGGGGAAAGCATGTTGGTGGTCTTTGTAAATCTAGCAAATATCACTAAACACAACAAAAACAGAATATTAAACAACATTACTGAAATCAACATCAAGCAAACGTGAGAGAATAGCAACAAGTGTATCATTACTTATCAATGTTCAAACAAAAACGGAATATCAAATAATTTTACTGAAATCAACATCATCCAATACATCATCAAACGTGAGAGAACAGCAAGTGTATCATTACTTATCAATGATCAAACAAAAACGGAATATCAAACAATATTACTAAACTCAACATCATGCAATACATTATCGAACGTGAGACAACCGCAACAAGTGCATTATTACTTATCAAGTGTATACATGTTGCACTCCTCATCTACACACCTATCATGACGAGAGAGAGAGAGAGAGAGTTGTGAAGTGTATTATGAGAGAGAGAGAGAGGGGGGAAGGAAGAGAGAGAGGTGTGACAGATAGAGAGAGAGGGGACATTAGATAACATTTTTAATAGTTTTGTAAGTTCCTAAAGAGAGAAAAGTAATGTTTTGTATTCCTAAAGCACTCCTCATCTACACACCTATCGTGATAGAGAGAGAGTTGTGAAGTGTATCATGAGAGAGAGAGAGAGTTGCGAAGTGTATCATGAGAGAGAGAGAGAGAGTTGCGAAGTGTATCATGAGAGAGAGAGAGAGAAAGAGAGAGAGAGAGAGAATTGTGAAGTGTATCATGAGAGAGAGAGAGAGAGAGAGAGAGAGAGAAAATTGTGAAGTGTATCATGAGAGAGAGAGAGAGAGAGAGAAGAAACATTAGATGACATTTTCAATATTTTTGTGAGTTCCTAAAGAGGAAAATAATGTACTGTTTTAATTTTTAAGTAAATAGAGGGAGAAAAAAGAAATTATTAGGAATTATGTATATTTTAAGAGAAAAAAAAAGAAATCCATTTACACATCTATCGTGTTGTGAAGTGTATCATGAGAGAGAGAGAGAGAGAGAAAGAGCTGTGAAGTGTATCATGAGAGAGAGAGAGGGGGGCAGGAAGAGAGAGAGAGAGAGATTTATTTTTTTGAGTTACGATATCATGAAATAAAACGTAAAGACAATATGATGTAAACCTTGATCCATGAAATACTCATGTCGCGTTAGCAACCAAGTATCGCATGGATCACACAAAATAAAAACAATACAAGTCAAATCAAACAAATTTATGACATTTTTTTGACCACGTTAACGATCACATGCCGTAATATGCAAGCAAATTTATGACACTTTTCCGACCACGTTAACGATCAAATGCCTCAATATGCAAAAAACAATATATGCACTAGCGAACGACACCAACTTGCCGCGTTAACGACAAAATGCCGCCCGATTCTATGGGAATACGAATAGGATACGGACATACACTAGCCGCGTTACCGACCATATGCCCGCATTTGACAAAGGGAAGGGAAGGGAAGGTAACATCGCCATAACGATACTATGCTTGCCACGTTACTGACTAGTACCGCTACGGCGTGCCATACTTACCATAGGACACAGACTAGCCGCGTTACCGACTAAGTGCCCCAGGGTAAGCACCATTCCGAAGAATGGCCTTATACACACACCCCTCGTATGACAGACCATCCACATCCTGCCGCGCATTGCGCGACAATGGGCGGCTGCCCGCACGAACACACACCTACCCACACACACACAAACAGAAGTCTCATTACCTGTGTATACTGTCAGTAATGAACTCCCAAAGGGCCCCCCCGGGCCCATATATATAGAAAATTGTAGCCCGCCGGGCTAAATCACGACCCCGTTGGGACGCCGGGTATTGCAAAAGCTCGGCGGGATTTTATCCGGTTATCAGGGAGCTTCCCACCAGCTTTTTTGGGAACATGTTAACATGTTAACACATGTTATTAACAAAAAAAAATTTGTGATCACGTGAATATAAAATCATTGATACCTAGGATGAAAAATAACACTTTAAGAATACATATACGATGGGAATTACTCTTTTTGAATTTAAAAAAAATTAAACTTTTTCACATTTTTAAAAAATTTTGCCATAACCTCCTTTGTATGGCTGACCATTTTTCAATTTTTAACTCTCTAAAATTAATTAGAAGTTCCCCAAGAGTATTTAAATCATTCTAATGTAAACATTTTCTACTTATCAAAGAGAAACATTATGAAAAACTTGATTTTATCCATTAATCATTCATCTAGGATAAAAAAGAGAGGGGAACGCCTTTTTTCAATGAGACATAACATCATATTCATATTAGAGAAGACAAAAATCATTAAAAACCATAAAATGAAATAGAAAAGAGAAGAATCTCCAACTTACAAGGAGAATTTGAGAGCTTTCCTTTGGCTTGATGGTTTAAGGGATCTACTCTTGTTTGAAACAAGAGTGGCCACCAATCTTTAGAAGAGGGAAGGTCAAAAACTAATGAATTATGAGTAAATTCATAGTTTTTGGCTCTTGGGAGAAGTAGGATAACAGTGCAAAAATATGCAAGGTAATGTGCGACGACACACTTGACCCCCGATGGGGTCGTCATGAGATGGTTGGATGGGTTGCCTCCCAGCCCCGATGTTCGAGTTGCGATCATTCGGGCTTGTGACACTGGGTATCAAAGCGTGGTTCATTTTGGATGCCCATGAATGGGCATGTGTTGCATAAATGGCAAAAACAGTAAGTCGAGTTGTGAGGTGTCAGAAACAACGCAACTCCTAATGGGATCCCAAACGATGGAATTTGGGGACATGCTACATATGAAAAATGATTAGTTTTTCAAGTAGATCACAATCATGCAATCTGTTTGGAGAGATTCCAGAGTTGGCCAACGGAATTCTACATTGAATGCAAGGTAAGGTATCCAGGTAAAAGTCCAGCTGAAGTTGTTGGCACAGGCCTGAGTGGTCCAAACGTACTCGAGCAGATCTGAGATACATGCAGCTTTTGATCTTGGTGGGGCTAATAGCACTTCAAGCAACAAGAACAACGGGCCTGAGATCTCACAGAGTAACCTCCTTGGGAAGGTGATGCTTTGAAGAAAATGACAAAGGCAGGCAAAGAAGATAAAGTGGCACTTTATGGACCGGCAAGCACCCTGGATTGGGACCGGGGCTGTTAGCCACTACAAGGTCAAACAGATGCAAGCAAAGGCTTGATGAAGGCAATTGCATGCAAACGCTCAAGCATAGGACAAGGACCGTAGTGCTAGGCACATATTACTCTATGTGAGAGACTGAACAAGTATAGCTAGAGTTGAACACGTGGACCCAAGTTGTTTAGCTCCACCAAAAGGGATGGAAGATGGAAACATCCATTTGTGCAAAGTGAAAGTTGTGCAGATCCAGGCAACCAAAAGATGTGCAGATCCAGGCAACCAAAAGATGAAACAACTAGATATCAAAGTGGCAATGTGCAAAGTGAAAGTTGTGCAGATCCAGGCAACCAAAAGATGTGCAGATCCAGGCAACCAAAAGATGAAACAACTAGATATCAAAGTGGCAATGTACATGTAATTGGGTGGGACAGAGTGGCAACTCGCTCACTAAAGTTCAATGAAGGGAACTTGGTTGTGGAAAGCACTCGAATCCAGTCAAAGGGCGAAGAGGGTGCAAAGTGGAAGGGTGCATCCCGAGATAATGCAAGCAAGTGAAACTTAGGACTTAGCTGACCAAGCATAGTTTGTTGGAATAGCGTCAAAGAAGACTGGAATCTTCACCATACGGCAAGACACATTCCGAACCCAAGGTTCAAGGTGATGGTGCAGAGTCAAGAAACAAAGATCTTGTGTAGGTTGCCATGGTGTCATGGTGGCCTAAGCAAAATTAAGTGGATGGACTTTGCACCTTGGTGATGAGGAGTAGGTATATCTAGACGTCAAAACCGCTTGAATAGGTTAAGGAACAAGTTGGCTAGAGCATGGCGAAGCAGGTCTTGGTGTCGAGCCAAGCTAGAAACCAAATGAACCAAAGCCGAAGAGGTGCAAAGGTTCGAATGCCAAAAGAAACGTGGTGGTTTCACTTGGAGTCAGGTGGGCTAAAGGCACTTTTGTCAAAGAGGACTAATGCACCTACCATCAAGTTGATTCAGGGCAAAGAGGTCCAAGGCAACAGAGTTTAGGGTTAGCATAAGATGGCACAAAGCAAGCTGGTTTTAGTAAGGTTGGGCAACTCTTGCATGAAAATTTTGCACACATGGCTCAAGGGGCAAAGCCAAGCAACATGCTCACAACAAAGCTCCAAAGAAGGAATGTGAAGTCAAATTTGAAGAAAGATGTTGTAACCAAGTTGGCATCAACTCGGCGGACAAGTCTTTACTTCCATGAAGGTTTATGCATTTTGGGCAAAGCTGCATTGCTTACTCAGCCCAGATAGGAGTTTTGGTGAGGCCATGGAGTCCACCTCCCCAAATTTTGGGGGACTCGATGGACTCTAAAGCAGGCGCTTCAAGTCCGAGCCAAAATAAATGTGAAATATAAAAATATGCACAATTCTTTCTTTGTAATGGGTTAGACATTGACTTTTCTCATGGCTATAAAGCAAGGTTAAGACCTCTCACATTTATTTACCTTAGCTGCAAGTATGCACATGGATCATAATTGAAGGAGGTTAGTAGACTCACTCTAGTTCGAAATAAATTGACGAGGGCATCAATTCCCAAAAGGGGGTGTATGTGACAATTGGGATTCCTATCCAAGACCTGATGGGCTTTGGGTATGCTAGCCTGCACCAAATATTATGCATCTATATGGGGTGAGGTGCAAGGGAGAGGCGTAGCATGGACTCATACCTAGGCACACATAGAATCAATCACGCATCCAAGTAGGCACGTTAGGCCTCCCGTGTTGCGATGGGGGTTAAGTTGTGCCAAGTGTGTCTGAGGGTCGCCCTTCCCACCTTGCTAAGACGAGGTTGTTGATATCAAAACAGCACTAGGAAACGCTAGAAACAGTGGAGCCAAGGGCCGGGCGTGCCGTGCCGTGTCAAAGGGCGGCGGGAATATAGAACCGTCATGGATGGAAAGCCTTGAGTGCATGGCCGCAAGTGAAGGGACCCCAAAAACAAACGCGCGATGACTGCGGATGGCATGAGATTGGACGGTTGGACGGGTGTAGCTATAACAATCATTCTAGTGCTTTAACAGCGGGACAGGGGGTGAAAGGTTAGAGAAGAACATGTATCATCACCACCACAACAACCCTATCCGGCAGACGACCCTTCACGGAAACCCCAACAACCACAATCATTCATCCGACTACCTTAGTTCTAATGGTGACGCTTACTCAAGATGTGGTCAACCGTTTCACCATTGTGGCTGGTGTTGGCCCAATTCCCCAAGGCAGGAGATATTGCATGGGTCCAGATTCCCGGCTTCGCCCTAGTACCTACAATTAAGCGCCTTGCCAGTAATGATTTGGTAGTTTTGCAGGAACTCCGGATAGATTCCTTGGGAGACCAGAAAATTAACGACTGCAGGATGGTCTTCAACAATTAGAGAGAGCAATACGAGAAGATTAAAGGAGGCCAGTAATGATCTGGTAGTTGCAGGAACTCCGGATAGATCCCTTGGGAGACCAGAAAATTAACGACTGTAGGATGGTCTTCAACAATTAGAGAGAGCAATACGAGAAGATTAAAGGAGGCCAATTAAGCCGAAGCAGCCAAGAAAGATCGGGAGGATTCAGAGGCTAGGATCTAGCCCAGCAATATTCAAGGTCGGCTAGTTGGACGTGGCAACATGGAGCGCTCGCGCATAAACTACACATTTTGTTCAATCCACAGTAATTTTAGTTTTCTGACTTAGAGAAACAAATTTATGAGGGGCTGCGAGAGATGGGTGGCAAAGTACCAAGTGGACTCTATAAAGCTTTTGTCTTGTGCCATGCCATGCATGAGCCTAGTAGAGGAGTGGATTTTCATGAAGAGCAGGCAGTTAGGTTCCAATAATAACAGGAAGATTAAGTGACTTGTCTGACTCTATCCTATCAGAGGAGCTTGGGAAGACTATAGCTGATCTGGAAGAAGTCCTTGACAAGGATACAGTTGAGCTTAAGAAGTTGAAGGCATACCTCATAAAAGTGAAGAGGGAGAAAAGTCCAGAAAAAGAGCTATTTGCCTAGAGTTTTAGTGAAGATGTCTACGACATTGTCTTTGGTATTGAAGGTGACGCCCCGACAACAGTGCACTGAGTGGTATCGATCCCAACACCTTGGCTACAGGAATTCAAACACCTAATCAACTCAGCTACGCTCAGGTGGTCATAAATCCTCCATTTTTCAAGGTTGTATCTTCTTTCCAAGTAGGAAATTTGAAGCACTCTAACACAAGAAGTCTTGTGTTAAAGGTATGCCAACCATATGGGGAATTTCAAAATTTTGTCATGCCACATGAATATTCCCATGTTGCTTGCACACACCCAAGCTTCTTGTGTAAGTATGAACTATCTCTTCCAAAGACTTTACCCCTTACTACTTGTTTATGAACATTTTCAAACTGTATGTAAACAACAAAACATACATCTAAAACAAACCATGAGGTAGTTTATAACATCTATGGGAAATATTTTCCCTTCAAGGCCACCTAAGGCCCAAGAAGTGCTTTTGAATTAGTTTTTTTGATACTTCACACCATTACTACTTGTCATCACAACAATTTAAGTTGTCAAAGGCCCAAAAAAGAAAGGGTTGGTATTCATAGATAGTTGAAAATAAATACTATTACTACTTGATACTTCACACCATTACTACTGGTCATCACAACATCTTATGTATTTAAGTTGTCAAAGGCCCAAAAAGAAAGGGTTGATATTCACACATAGTTGAAAATAAATAAACTTGGTCATCAATTACTCCATACATTCTGGTGATCGATTCAGGTCTTCAGTTATTTTTGAGCGCTTTGCAACAGGAGGTGCTGCAGAAGTTTGATTGCTCTGCTCACTTGAGTCTACCCTGCATAATGGTTCAAAACACACAGTTTACAAATAAACTCTCTTAAATGACTTTAATATGGAAGACCTCTTACAACATATCTTCACAGAAAACCTGCAATTACAGTGGACCTGCAACATTCTTGTTTTCACCTATAATTTTCATAAAAAACTTAGATACAAACAATCTGCAAGATCTCATGAAAAACCTTCAAATTTTTAAGGCTCTAGCCTCCAAATTTGGTGACTTGTTGAGAAAAATGTTATGCGACACTGCCTCTTACTCTTACTCTATCAATAACCAGCAACTCTAATTAAGGACGTTGGAGTAGTTATGCAGAACATATGAGGTTACTAACCAGAATTGCAGGGATGCATCATTCTGAGGGACGTCCTGCACATTTGGATCACCATAACCGTATGAATTACGTGAGCCAGTTACTTCTGAGGGACAATTAGAGTCCACTAGTTTGGCCAGAGCGTTGGAGTTTGCATTGGATATTTTCCTAGCATCCGAGACCTACACAGCAATAAAAGGAAATATTACCTTGCTGCATGACTGGCCAATCCAAAAGATGATTGCTTATAACATGCGAATTAATGCTATATTGGTATATTTCACAAGAAGTTTTAATCATCCCTAAGAACCCATGTTGTGGATGGCCTTTTTTTTTTCTTTCCCATTGGCTATGCAAAACCACATGGGTATTTTGAAAAATCTCCGGTGTCTATGTTCATGACATGGGAAATTTTTCAAAGTTCCCATGTGGTTTGTACAACTTAAACCTTCAATTGGGTAGTGAAGCATCCAGATTTTTACAACTCTTGAGTCTCAACCATTCACGAAATAGGCTATAACTATCACGGGTATACTTACCTTGCTTTGAAACCTTGGGATATTTTACAAATTCACAGTTCACGAGGTGTATGTGCATTTATTCATTGTCTCTATATTTGTGTAGTGGCCTCATGGTCTAGTGGCCTCAAATCCAGCATGCAAACAAGCTAAAACTGATGGTGGCAAGGAGCTAGTAATTAGTTTATTTTCTTGAAGGTTTAATAGCCCAGAGCCCTTGTTCACATGGCAAAGCTTCCACTTAACAAGTCCATCACAACAACACTACATCCATTTGCCATTTTGTCCCCACCCACCACGAATGTCTATCATAAGGCTCCATGTCAATGCCAACACCATACTCAAAGCAAGTGATATAAGCCTTCCGAATGCAAGTTTCTCAAGATGTGATAGCTACACCGTCATCATCAATCCAATGCCCAAGTGAGTTAATGGCACCATATATCATCAAAGTCTCTGGGATCAAGAGTGCAATGTCATCAAGAGCTTCCTCAGAAGAGTTGTCATCATCTCTTGAGCCTTGTTACAAATGCACACACATATTATGCAACAAGCAACATGCTATATATAAAGATGAGTTGATGCATCATTGAAATCCACAATGCAAGCATACTAGTTGATCATTAGTGCTCCCTTGTATGAGGATCCTACTACTACTCCAACACAAACACAAAGTAAGAAGACATGAGTGTACCAAATGTAGATGCACATGCCTTGGCCTCTTCTTTACATGCATTTGGGGTTTGTCGATTTCTCCTAACAATCTATGAGTAGGAGGTCCACACAACCCTTATTTATTACTAAGTTTTATGATGAGCCACTCTCCATCCCAACTACAATGGGACTCTAAGAGTTGCCATGGAGGAACCCAAACATTCACCCCCAAGCTTGAGGCACCCTATCTAGTATACTAGTTGATCACTAGTGCGCCCTTGTCAGAGGATTCTACTACTACACAAACACAAAGTAAGAAGACTTGAGTGGAGTAACTTGAGTGTACCAAAGCCAAATGTGTTATCATTATTCATCTCCTGGTAGTGTGCTCAAGTTGTGTATCAGGGGTGCCCAGATTTATCCCAGGCAGCACCTTATTTTTTCCTTATGTTTAGGCCCTTGGTTGTAGGGTTGGCCACCCACTATCATCACATGTTTATTTTTATCCAATCGCGTGAGACTTTTCTGGAGCAAGTCGGCCAGCTTATCTTGGGGCTATATAAGCCTTGCCTCCTCATTTGTACTCACTCTGACAAGGGCTTCCAGGCCCGGCTCCCTTAGGGGAGTAGTTTATCATGCCCTCACATACGGGGACCACCCCTTGCATACGGGGACCACCCCTTGCATAGGGCTGATTGTATCATTGCTTCTTCATCATTATGCAGATTTGTTCTCTTTCTCTCTGTGCCTATGTCTCTCACGCTTTTCACTGCGCACTTTTGACATGGTATCAGGGCACCGGGTTGAGGCTCTTCTACAGAAGGTGTTCTGGTGTATTTTTAGAGAGAAGGATTTCTGCATTTTTCTATACTGCTAGTTGCAGAGGAGGAGGGAGCGTTTTGGCCTTGTCTAGGTGGTTGAAGGAGTTACATGGCAGTCCCTACTGGCTGCGTTTTGTAGATATAGGACAGCAGATATGAGGCAGCAAGCAGGGGAGACACCATGGCTGCGTTTTCTGTAGATATGGGGCAGCAAGCAGGGCAGACAGCCTGGCTGCATTTTCTATAGATATGAGGTAGCAAGCAAGGGAGACACCTATGGATGTGTTTTCTACAGATCTAGGGTAGCCAGAGGAGGTGCTGAAGTTGCTGTGTTTTCCTCTTCCCTTTCTTCTTCTTGGTACACGTGCTGCTGGCTGTTTATAGCAGCCAGCAGGAGGTGCTGAAGTTGCTGTGTTTTCCTCTTCCCTTTCTTCTTCTTGGTACACGTGCTGCTGGCTCTTTATAGCAGCGTTTTTTGCATTAACTCATCTGCGTTCTTGGAGGCAGTGGAGGTAGGTGTTCTTTTTTAGGAATGGTGCCTTCCCACATGGCCTTGAGCCCTTGCTTGGCCAATCTTTGTTTTGTCAGAGTTTTCAGACTAATGGGTGCACACTTGGATTCTCATCCTCAAGGTGTGTGTGGAAGACAGTTAGTCCTTTCTCGATAGCAGAGGGGGTCCATGAGTTTGTGCCAGTTTAGCATAGTTTTACTGGTGTACAGGTGTTTCCTTTAGGTTCTCAGGGTGTTCACCTTGAGAGGGGGATGCCGTTACTTGGCAGTGAGCCACTCCTATTCCCTAGGCAGATGGCCTTCTGGATTACAGGGTACAGGCACAGGAGTCTTCATCCCTAGGATAAGCATTGATTTGGGAGCTTGGTGTATAGGGTGATATCGGCATTCATGCAGAGACATGCTAGGTCACTTGGTGACGAAAGCTGTTGTCAAGGCTCACAGGTACTTGCTCAGTTTTGCAAGATGGGTATAGGATGCATGGCAGGTGTACAGGCTCATTGGGTATAGGTAGGTACTAGTGGAGCAGCAAATTGGAGCAGATGATTGACATCAGATTGTGCTTTGGGATGATGAGTTGTGGATGGTTGGTTCCACATGGACACGTGACTAGTTGGGAGCTTGCCAGTTGGGGGTGTCAGGTTTTGGTATTGGAGAGCTTTCTTGAGCTCAGTGCTATAGTTAACACCAAAGAGCTCAGGGGGTGTTGCCATGTGATTGGGTGACTCATAGGGGTGTGTGAGTAGTAGTCCCATCACGCGACGGCGAGTTATGGATATAGGTTTTAAAGGGCAGGCAGGATTGTCAGCTACAGTGTTGGAGGTATGTTTCTTCCACTTGGAGTGTTATACATGGAGATCCGAAAACCTTGTATTTGGAGAGTGGTGCTCAACAAGCTCAGAGTTGGAGGCTTGAGTACTTGAGCTGATGTAGACATTGTGGGCCTCTAGGGTGTCTAGAGGGGGTGCCAATAGGGAGAAAGTTTGGTGGTGTTCTCTAAGGAGCAGATTTTTCTTGGAGGTAGAGAGTCAGACGACATCCTTTCTTGGGCTGAAGAGGGAGCACATTGTGTGACAGGTGTGATATAGATTGGGTTGCAGATATGGACATCTGGTGGTTCATTCTTTGGATTTTGCTGGCCTTCTAAATCGGGAGCAGTTTCTTGGAGTAGGTGGCAGAGGCGGGAGCAGATCGACTTTTCGACTTGCTTTGGAGGTTTCCTTATCCAGCTCCTTGGACCAGTTTCTCTCCCAGGATCTGAGAGGGGGTGTTAGCATTATTCATCTCTTGGTAGTGTGCCCAAGTTGTGTATCAGGGGTGCCCAGATTTAGCCTGGGCAGCACCTTATTGTTTTCTCATGTTTAGGCCCTTGGTTGTAGGGTTGGCCACCCATTATCACATGTTTATTTTTGTCCAGTCGTGAGACTTTTCTGGAGCAAGTCGGCCAGCTTATCTTGGGCCTATATAAGGCTTGCCTCCTTGTCATTTGTACTCACTTTGACAGGGGCTTGTAGGCCCATGTCCTCCCTTAGAGGAGTAGTTCATCATGCCCACACATACGGGGACCACCCCTTGCACAAGGCTGATTGTATCATGCTTCTTCATCATTATGCAAATTTGTTCTCATTCTCGCTGTGCCTATGTCTCTTGCTTTCCGCTGCGCACTTTTGACAAATGCACATGCCTTGGCCTCTCATGTGGGTTTGCGGATTTCTCCTATTAACGTATGAGTGGGAGGTCCACACAACCCTTATTTATTACTAAGCTTTATGATGAGCCACTCTCCATCCCAACTACAATGGGACTATAAGAGTGGCCATGGAGGAGCACAAACATTCACCCCCAAGCTTGAGGCACCCTATCTAGTATTTGGCCCAACTCAACTACTCGATCAATAATGCATCCATTGCTATAGCCTATCAAGAGATTCATGACCCCACACCCTTGCTACTCAAATAATAACACATACATTGCTATGGTCCATAAAGAGGTTCATGACCCCACTCCCTTTGTCCTCAAAGATTTTTTTGTATCATCTATAGGAGAGAATGATACCTCAAAAGTATAATCTCTTCCTTTATGTTTTAGGTCGTAAAAGGTTAGAAGTGGCCATGTGGTTGCTATCATTAATATTATGGCATTGTCTAATATTCAAAAGACTATGGGGGTAAGATCGTTCTACACCAATGACTACTCTCTTCTTATGACAGGTTATAGTGACTGGAAGAAATGGGGCAAAGGGAGTATCAAGCATAGAAAAGGCTAGCCACAAATTTGTCCCTTAAACAAGGTATTAACTTTGTACATAATAACACTTGTAAAATCCCATTGTGTACATGATCCAAATGGTGCAAGTCAAGATGTAGGGTAAGAGAAAATCCTTATGTAGCTCTCCCCTTGGTTGAAGATTGGGAATATTAAGCGTACCTAGCATATCTATTTCATATCTATGCTTTATTTCATGGAATTGATGAGGTCCATTTCTGTTTGTGGGAACTCAAGAGGTTGGACAATTGCTTGTTAGTAGGTGAGCTTATCCTGCATTGCTTCCTTGTCACTTTTTTCCTAGAGGAAGTTATGCATACAACACAAGACCTTAAGAAGGCATCAACTAGTAGCCAAAAGATAGTTTGCAAGAGAGCCATCCCAAAAGCCATGTGATTGTGCCAGTTGATATATGCGGTCGAGTAAGCAAAATTCCTCTATTTCAAAGGCAAAGTCTGAGGCTTTAGTTAACTAGATTTTAGATGTTACACACTAACATAATGGAACTTAATTTTAAAAAAATCCATGTGATCCATATACTTCGAACCTCGTTACTTATAAATATGTGTAACATCCATGCTGAAAAGTAAAATGTAATGTTTTGGAATTCCACACATTTTAAAATATCATCATGGAAACTCTCTCTTGGGCATTGGGCATTCATGGTTTATGTGGATGGTTGTTGGAGAGTCATCTTGGGCATCATGCACATCATGCAATCATGTGCGAGATCGTACTATTTATTGCACAATACAACTGGGGGGTTGTCATACGTGTTGTGCAATACATGTGGCCTTTCTTGGACATTGTGTGCTAGTAGTGCCTAAGCGTAGTGGGTTTCTCTTCGGTCTACTTCATATCTTGTTCTGCTCTAGTAGATTGCTAGGCTTGGTGTAGGTACCTCTTGCCCTAGTTGGCCTTAACGATTAGGGCTAGTTGTTGAGCATGTTGAGATCCTAGGAATGTCTCCTCCACTATTGAGCAAAACATTTTCCCATTTCCCACAATTATAAAGAAAGAGAAAAAATGATAGTTTTGTCCTTTGAGAAATCTATGAGTCAAAAAGGTGAAAACTACGAGTCAATCACTCCTACCAAGACTTAAACACTGGCCAGTTAATTAGTTCCCACACAATAAAAAATCAAATGCTCACGAGTCATAATCTTGCCCATGTATCCTTGAAAAGATTACTCCCCATTTAAATTATCTAAATGTAACAGATTTATCCCACCACTTGGTTGGATAGTCAAGGCTACCCTTTTTGCCTTATAAAGGTGCAAAATCATCATTTATTTAGTTAAATGGAGCCTGACACAAAGAGCTACAGAGGTAAGCATCAATGTCATCATTTATGAACTCCACATCCACAAGCTTCTCTAACCTGATAGCACCAATGTCATCATTTATGAACTCCACATCCACAAGCTTCTCTAGCCTGTAGATAGCACCAATGTCATCATTTATGAACTCCACATCCACAAGCTCCTCTAGCCTGTAGATAGGGAGGCTACATCCCTAAAGACTTACATTATACAAGATCAAAAAGCTAATCAAGGCCTCAAAGATGAAGAGAAAAATTAAAAGGACCAAGGGTAGCTATGTTGTAAATAAATAAGAATTGGGGAAGTGTTTTGCTTCTCTAGCCTATAGAAAGGGAGGATAGGTCCCTAAAGACTTGTATTGTACAATAAATAAGAATTGGGGAAGTGTTTTGCTTCTCTAGCCTATGGAAAGGGAGGATAGGTCCCTAAAGACTTGTATTGTACAATATTAAAAAGCTAATCAAGGCCTCAGTGATGAAGAGAAAAAGTAAAAGGGACACATGGGTAGATATGTTGCAACAAACATGCATGGGGGAGGGGTTGTGCCCCTTACCCTTGCATAATCACATGATTATAGGCCATCAACTAGAGTGCTAAGCCCTCCCGAATCCAAGCCACTAAGGATCCCACCATTCATTACAATGTGCCTCTCCTTTGATGTAATAATTTACCTGAGGCTTTTATCTCTATATCATTCTTGGCAAAGGAGCATTTTGTGATGGGACAAGATAATCATATTTCAAATTTCTAGCAACTTGTTGGATTTTAAATACACCATAGGTGACCTATTGGCTTGCATCTTCATTAGAATTTGACTTTTGTCGTATTCTTCTGTATCTACCCATTAATCTATGTGCATCCCAAATGTTAGAGTGACCCAAGTAGCTTTATAGTAGGTGGTGACATGCTCGAGTGTAGATGTTACACTTATACTAGCATAGAGTATAGGAAAATTATGAGATCCCAATTATCATAACTCTATAAAGTAGTTGACTTTTGCCCTTGCTCTGATGAAATCTTTCACTTTAAAAACTTGTATAGAACACATTTGATAGCTACTGACTCCTCAGCTTACCAAAAAAATAATTATTATCTTAATTATGATTCTTTACTCTCTATATTAGAACTCGTATATGGCCTCACCCATATTTGATACACTTTTCTACAATAATACCGAAAACAATTTACAGTTCTATATTTTTACTTACTCCTGAGGTTGCCATATATTGCATATTTCTATTTTGATAATAATTCTTTGAAGAAATAGTAATGCCCATATTTGACACACCTTTCCACAACAACACTAGAAACATTTGAAACCATTCAAGGAAAGGTCCATTTGAGCTTCTTAGACCTAGCAACCATGCCGACCATATATTTGCATTACCTTATCTATGAGCCACATATAAAAGTATATCTTTTTTCATAGGTTCCCATTATGGTCACTTGTATCCACACTTTTAATATCCTTGTAGCCAAGTAAACACAAAATAAAATCGTTCTCCAAAAAACTAGGTAGTTGTGTAGTTTAGGTATGGCGTTCTTGATAAACTTCCCAAAAACAAGTACACCAAGTGCACCTAGTCAAGTATGCAAAGTGTACATCTACATAAGTACTTTATGTGTGACATTTTTTGTAAATAAAATTAAGAAAAAATAAAATAGAAATTTTAAAAAATATAAAAAACTAAAATGATTGAGAGAAATTGGTGAAGTTTTAGAGAAAGAAAATTTAGAGGAGCTGCAAAAACGAATTGCGAGGAGTTGGGAAAAAATAGGAGAATCGGAAGAAATTGGGAACTTAAAAAAAATTGGGAAAACTGGGAGAAATTCGAGGGATTTGGGAGGAGTTGGAGAGAGTTGGTGGAAACTATGGAGACTTGGTGGAAATTGGAAGTACTTGCGAGGTGTTAAGCTCGTGTGCATGCATTGTATGGGAACCACCCTTAGCCGCCATAAACCTTAACTTCACCTACCTTGAGGGCCGCCATTCTTTACCTACCTTGGGCCATCATCTACCTTGGTACTTTTTGTATGTGCATTCACGTATTATTGGCAATCATGGATTTTAGCTAAGAGAACCAATGGAAACTCTTGGGTTTTCTTTGTATTTTTCCTGTTTCTTTTGTTCTCTCTATTAGGTCATTTTCCCCGTTAACACCTTGGCGACCCAACCCCATAACCCCTTAGGGAAATGAAGCTCTCCTTTCTCAAAAAATCTCAAGTACACTATCCTCCTTGTAGATAGCTATCTTCTTCAATGCTTCTTGCACCAACAACCTTGCTTTTGCATCCAATGTGGGGCCTCATCCAGCAGAACTATCTTGGGATTTCTTACCATCAATCTTAGGTGGCCAAAAGCAAAGGATAACAATAGCGATAACTGCGCCCGTCTGTTGTCAAAGCAACCATGTATGCAACTACTTGATGTCCACCTTGTTAACAAAAATCTTGTCTCTTGGTCATCTCAGTACCTTGGAGATTTCCTCAACGACAACTCCCTCACATCACCTTATTATTGCACATGGATCGTAGGCTTGTTGGCAGCTGACCAAGAACGAGGCATCCAAGATAGTATGGGTAGGGTTCCTTACAACCTCCCTAGCAATGCCAAGAAGGAAGAACCACTTCTACCATCGTAATCGCCCTGTCTGCAGAGCTGCCCTTTGTTGTACTTGTTGTTGTATTTTGATGAAGGTTTCTAAAATCATAATCGGCTGTAGCAATTTCTTCTTACTCCGGCTAGGTCCATTGATGCATGGAAAGCAGTCATGACCTTCTTTACATATGTCCTAATCACTGCTGTGCTAATTTCTTCTCTAGTTCCTGTCACGTGCATCCCGCACTTGGATGCCATGTAGACATATCTGTACAGAAGGTGCAGGACCTGGGATGGTGAACTGGTCCGCCCGAGACAAGTCAACAAGGGATCCATCTCAGTTGTCCAAGGTCAGGTGTGCATTGACCTGCAGAGAAGTCCAAGGTCAGGTGTGCACTGTCCTGCACATGGAACAGTGCCATTCCGTGCTGTAAGTCTCGCTCTGGAATGATGTCAGTGATTCTGTGTATCTGGTATGGTACCGGATGCCAGATCATTGTGTAGATAGTTAGGGTTTGCTTTTAGAACAAAGGGCCAACCCATAGGGTTACCCCAAGTCTTAGTGTGGGCATGGGGATGGTGTGAAACCACCCCCGTAAGGGCTAGGAAGGCCTTGGCTGAACCCACCAGCCATTGAAGGCTGTAGGACAGCCCGGGCAGATGAGGGGAAAGCATACAAGCTATACAACCTGGTTATGGCTGTAAGGGCACGTATGGGGGTAGCCCATACAAGTTGCCTAGTCCCCAAACAGCCTAAAAACTATGCCCCAGTCCCTAAGGAGTCATGCGCATAAAGCCGAGCCATCTAGGGAATGAAGCGCAGCTTTTATGGGATTTTTCTAGTATTAAATGTTGTTATCAGTCATGGGACAATTCAGCGCTAGTAGCTGACCTTGGACTTAAGCTGTGACCGACTCCTCATCCTAGCGTAGTATAAATAGAGGAGCCCACAATCCCATTGTTTCATCTCAGATTTCACGAAGAGCTCAAGCATACAAGGGCTAGACAAGCTAAGGAGTTGCTAAAGCAAAGGGGTGAAGGACTGCAGATCAAGGGTAGAGTTTTCTTTGCCAAGAAAGGTCAAGATTTCTGTATTTTCTTTTCAGATTTACATCATTCTAATAAAGCAAATACACCATCGGTGGTGGGGGCCCTACAGAGGGTATTTGGGACCCAATACTGTGTCCTCTCCATCTCTCCCTCTCTCTCTCTATTTTTTTGCACATCTTATTTAGTTTGTGCATTAATTCCATCGTGAAAAGAGTGCTGATTTTATGAGCATTGAAGTTACCGATCTTCTCCGAAGCTTCCGCATATGTTACAGTTGTTGGAGCTATATGTAGCTAGCTCTAACTCACTCTAGGTCTTGCCTATATATATGTGACTTGTGACTAATATGATTCATCCTTATTAAGCATATGTGGTGTCTCTTGTCTTGTCTCTCTCCCTCTCTTAACATGGTATCAGAGCGATTCTAGTCATAAGGGAAGCATCTATGTCTTCTTGTTCAATTTATGATTATGATTTCATGTCTTACAAGATTGATCTTTGGTAATAGTTTTGTGTAGGGTTAATTGGTTCTTTGATTATATATGTTGCCTACATGATTTTATAGCTCCACTTGTTGTAATTAGAATTGTTTCTTTATCACATCCTTAAAACCAAAACCAGGTGGTGGTGCGTAGATGGTACAGTGCTGTGGTGAATCTTATCAAAACGGTTTTTCAATCCATGTCATATGCTTTATGGGACTATCTTATCACTATGTTTGAGAAGAAAACTGTTACAGAGATTCTGTATCTCCGTAATCTTCTGGGCAAGCTTCAATTCAAGGCAGGTACATCCATGTCTAGTCACATTGAATCATTCAAAGGTATTATGAATCAACTTTCTGCAGGGGATCCTATTCCTCGAATTCAATTGGTTACACACCTTGATACGGTGAAGGATCCTTTGTATGATAATATTGTCACTATATTATCTAACAAGGATGGAATTGACTTTGAGCATACATGTATTTCTTTGATTGAATATTCTCAATGTCATGATCGTTAGATAACTCATGAAACGGTCATGATTGCCCAAGAGTACACAGAATCAGAGACAACTTTTGCTGTCCAGAGACGTCCATTTCAGTAATGCCCTTCTTCCTCCTCCCAATTTACATCTCGTGGCTTCCAAAGAGGAGGTAATTCTTCTGGTTTGAGATTTCTTCAAAAGCGTTGTTCTTAGTGTGACAAAACTGGTCACTTGGTATCTGAATGTTGGGCATGAGAGTATGATGAAGAACACGGTATTACAAATAAGCAACCTCATTTATCAAGGAGTTCTTCCTCTTTTGCAACCTGTGAATATTGTGGGAGCACAAGGCATTCATCCAGTCAATGCTTCAAGAGGCGTTATGATGAAGCTTGAAATCAAGCTTATGCTACTCAACAAAATCCTCATGATGAAGACAATGTTTATCAAGAGACTGATTTGGTTCATTATAATGTCTCTCCAAAAAAGGTACTACATGTTCGTGATGGTTCTCTCTTTATTGTTGATTCTTGTGCTACTGGCAACATGACATATCAATTACAATGGCTACACAATTATCATCCAATTCCTATCAAGAAAGTGGTTTATCTTGCTGATAATACAACTTGCCAAGTAATGGGTATTGGTGACTTGTATTTGGAAACTTCTTCCTCAACCAAAATATTACGAGGAGTTTTATATGTTCCTGATTTACAAAGAAACTTACTTTCTGTTGCGCGGCTTGTAGATCTTGGTCTATTTGTTGGATTTGATAATACAAACTGTCGCATCGAAAAGGATGGCACCACTATTGCGGTTGCTCCTCGACATGGTAATCTCTTTGATGAATGAGGATGTTGCAAATGTTGTTACAGCTCTAGGAGATCTGGATTGTAAGCTATGGCATCATCGATTTGCTCACTCAAATTTCTCAAAGCTTCTTGATATTCATCATCACCATGATCTTGTGAGAGGTATGGACCTCAAATTTCTCACTCAAATTTCTCAAAGCTTCTTGATATTCATCATCACCATGATCTTGTGAGAGTATGGACCTCAAATCTCACTCGCATATGGGGATATGTGAATATTGTGCTCTAGGCAAACATCATCGTAAGCCATTTTCAATGTCTACAAATATTCATTCAAATAATCTTTTGGATCTCATTAATACTGATATTTGTGGACCCTTTTCGCCATCCAAGTCTTGCTACCATTACTTCATTACTTTTATTGATGACTATTCATGGTATATAAATGTCTTTTTGCTATGACATAAATCAGAAGCATTGGACACATTTAAGAGGTACCAAATATCTGTGGAGAATCACACTGGTCGAAGAGTCAAAATTATTCAAAGTGATAATGGTGGTGAATATATTTTCAACTTATTTCATGATCATTGCATCAACCACGGTATCCACCATGAGTATACCATTCCATATTCTCCCCAACAGAATGGAGTTGTAGAGCGAAAGAATCGTACAATCTTGAATGGTGGTGAATATATTTTCAACTTATTTCATGATCATTGCATCAACCACGGTATCCACCATGAGTATACCATTCCATATTCTCCCCAACAGAATGGAGTTGAAAGAATCGTACAATCTTGAATGCAATCAGATGCATGCTTATTCATTTTGGATTATCTCTCTCTTTTTGGACAGAAGCAGTATTGATAGCCGTTTTTGTTTATAATCATCTTCCAACTATTATACCTTCTGGTAAGATTCCAATCACAGCTTGGACAGGCCAAACTCCTCCTGTTGCACATTTCAAAGTCTTTGAACACCATATTAGTGAATTTGGGAATTTCCCAATTCCCATTTTTGAATACTTAAAAAAGGGGGACATGGATAACATGTTTGTAAGTTTCTCAAAACCCTATCATATGACCTATCGTTGGAAAGTGCTTGAAAAATAAAATCTAAAGAGCTATAAAGCGCTCATTTTGGATTAGTGGTGTTCAAGTTATGGTTAATCCAAACTTTTGACCACGTGTCCCAAACTTGTGGAAAATTCCCATATTTCCCAATATGGTGTTTTTGGGTGTATTGCTTATTTTCATGTCCCAAAAGAGACACGACACAAGCTAGAACCTTCAAGTTTGAAGGTTATTCTTATTGGTTATTCTAACAACTCAAAGGGTTACAAGTTTTACGATTCAAGTTCTCAAAAGGCAATTGTTAGTCGAGATGCTATATGCAATGAGCAATTGATGGGAGGTTCATGGTCCACAGATGATGCTGATGATACAAAAACATTACTCACTTCTTTTCCTTTTTTACTTTTGGACAATGATTTACATGATGACAACACTCTTTTGATGGATATTGGAGACAAGTTTATTGATGTTCATTGTACGGTTTCAAAGGAGACTGCTACTACAGATCTTGATATCTATGTTGATCTTCCTATTGAACTTGAGCACAGTGCAAATCATGTATATGATGATGATCTTGAAACATTTAATCACGTATTGGCTGTTTGTGAAGATCCTTCAACTTATGCAGAAGCTATGTCCTCTCCACAAAAGGAACAATGGAAGGAAGTCATGGAAGTTGAATATGAGTCTTTGATCTCGAAAGGTACATGGGTTCTTACCAATCTACCTTTTGATCGTACTCCTATCAAATGTAAGTGGGTTTACAAGACTAAAACAAAGGCAGATGGATCCTTTGATAAATTCAAAGCTCGTTTACTTGAAATACATCAAATGGATGTTAAGATGGCTTTTCTTAATGGAGACTTAAAGGAGGAAATATATATGGAGCAACCTGAAGGATTTATGATTCCTGGAAAGGAACATCTTGTATGCCAACTCCACCGTGCTTTGAAGGAAAGTCTGGAAGAAGTGCAAGTTCTATTGGGTACAGTAGTGTGTGGGTTGTTCGACTCCTGCCTCAAGAGTACGACAACCTAGTCAGAACCTTGAAGAATGTACTTGATCCAACCTTGGAAAGAATCAAGATATTGTTCAAAAGTTTGGATTGGCTACTACACATTCCGCAAACACTCCTTGTCTTACAAGCTCTACTAGGAGTACTGCAAATATTGAGGCTGAATCATTAGCTTTAAATCAACCCTATGCTAATCTTGTTGGTTGTCTTCAATTTGTGGGCACGAGCACTCATCTTGATATTCTGTTTGCAGCAAATCTGTTAGGACAATACTTTTCCTCTCCATCTACAAGACATTGGTCTCAAGCTAAACGTATTTTGAAGTACTTGAAGGGCACTGCAGATTTTGAACTCGTATATCGCCGTCAAGAAGACATATCTTCATCAACTTCTCTTAATCTTTTTGGTTATTCAAATGCTCATTGGGCAAGCTCTAACTTGTCCATGAGATCCACCAGTGGTAATTACTTCTTTATCAATGGTTGTTCGATATCTTGGGCTAGCAAGAAACAACGTTGTATTGCACTTTCTACTACAGAATCTCAATATGTAGCTGCATCTTTAGCAGCTCGTGAATTGGTTTGGCTTCGATAATTGCTTTTTTGATATTGGTCATTCTCCTTCCTTAAGCACTCCTCTTAGATGTTACAACCAAAGTGCTATTAGTCTAGCCAAGGACTACATGCAACATAGCAAGTCCAAGCATATTGCAGTTCATTATCACTATGTTCAACATGAAGTAAGGAAAGGAGCAATAATGGTAGAACATTGTCCAACTAATCAAATGATTGCAAACATTCTCACCAAAGGACTCCATGAAGCTCGGTTTACACTTTTGCGATCAGAACTTGGAGTTGCGGTGGCCTCTCTTTTTGGAGATTAGCACATCTGACGTCATGTCAATTTTGTCTAGACTTGTACATAGCCTATAGACATTGCACATGGACTTTATGGTGGCATTGTACATTTATATGTAGAAGCTCGGGTTTTTCTCTTGTGCTCCCAAGGGTTTTTTTACTAACTGCTGGAGACCTTTATTTGAGTGGGGGTGTTAAAGCTATATATAGCTACCCCTAACTCACTCTAGGTCTTGCCTATATATATATGATGTGACTAATGTGATTCATTCTTGTGGAGCATATGTGGTGTCTCTTGTCTTTTCTCTCTCTCTCTCTCTCTCTCTCTCAACAACTTGTGACTAATATGATTCATTCTTGTGGAGCGTATTTGGTGTCTCTTGTCTTCTCTCTCTCCCTCTCTCAACAATAGTGGTATCAAAGCCTACTTCAAGTGCAAAGATTCAGCAAAGAAATCAGAATTTTTTCTCGCTCGTGTGGTTGGTTGTCAGACGCCAATGGACTACCCTTTTCAGAGTGACTCCTGTCCCTCGAAGGACGGTTGGTTTTCATCCTCCGGAAGCCTTCGGACGTCTCCCACACACAAAGATAGTGGATGGTCAAATTGCATTCTGAAAAGGAAATGCATTTGCTATGGGGAGCTTCAACGACGAGAGAGACCAAGAACCATGGGACTAGAGTGCACTAGGCAGCCCAACTAGGGCACTAGGCTTGAGTGTTACAGATATGTTCCAGTAGATGATACAAGCAATCGCAGACCAAACAACCAAGTTCGACGAGCAGAAGGCATAGATCTTGGCTCTAGAAGAGCATACCCATTCTCCAACGTCGCGTTTTTCATCTCCTTCCGTATCCCAAATTCCAGATCCTCAACATAGGGACCCTCTCGTCGCGGGGTCACAGCCGCAGCCGCGCTCTTTGCTTGAGTTGTAGATTTGTGCATTGGAGATCCGACAACGTGAAGACAAAGCCATGTGACGCGTGGAGCACGAGCGTTACCTAGCAGCTTTGGATGCGAGATTGACACTGATGGTGCCCTCAAATTATTTTCCTGAGAAAATGAACTTCAGTAAGTATAATGGTAAACTCGATCCCACAACTCTCTATTCATGGTTGCATAAGTTTGAAGCTTACTTTGCCGCTGCAGTTAGAAAAACAAATACTGACAGAGTGATCTTAGCCAGTTGGTACTTGGAAGTTGGTACTTGGAAGGTGAGGCCATTCCTTGGTGGAATCAGTGGGCTCATGCCCACACTAGATTAGGTAGTGGGACAAGTTTATCCGCGACCTTAAGCAGCGGTTTCTACTGCCCCACTACCTTGAGAGCGACTGGAAGATGAGTTCAGGGGAGCGCGTCAAAACGCGCAACCAGTCCTTCAGTTTGCCAATAGAATTTTGACTTTATGTTTGCAATTAGGCTTATCTGATTTGGACAAGAAAGGGTAGTTTTTGTATGGACTTGACACGCAAATCCAATGGGAGGTGCGTATGTTTCGGCCAGCCACCTTTGAAGACGCACTCTCGCTTGCGTAGAGTGTAAAAATGAAACATAATGGGGGCAAGCCCAAGACTTCCCAGCTGGCTTCTCCCAGGGCTACCGCCTCTGGGGGCAAAGGCCAGAACCAAATGGGGTCTTCCCCCCACGACAGAGCCCGGGAGCCTCTAGCTCCAAGAACTCGAACAATGCGTCTAAGCTTACTCCAGACAAGAAAGCAGAGACAAGCAAGACAGGTGGCAAGTTGAGTGCTGAGGAGCTTTCTTAGTACAAGAAGGAGGGTAGATGTTTCTTTTGTCATACAAAAGGACATACTTCTCGGGATTGTCCTTAGAAGCCTCCAAAGCCCGCCCCCGTCGTCGCTGCCTCCATAGCATCCGTGGGGTGATCTCAGCTTCCACAGAGACTCCAGCGACTACCCTAGTTCTTCAAACCCACGTGCTTCAATTGGAGCAATTATTAGCCGGGAGCTCGAAGATAAGCAGAAGGGCGCCCATCACCAGGAGTATAAGCGCAATAAATAAATCAAGTCCTTTGGCTACATAGGTGGCCAGAGAGTCCTTGTCTTGTTTGACAAAAGTAGCACGGAGGATGTGGTCACTTAGCACGGAACAGGCCGCTAGGCGTGCCCGTTTCGACCTGACTTCGTCGGTGGACAAACAGATTGAGGGTTTTAGCACACGCATGACAACGACCGTCATAATTTTGGGTATTCAGTGGTTTCACAAGTTTCTTCCAGATGTCAAGTGGGACAAGCACACGTTCCAGATCAATCAGAATGTGGCAAACGCCCCAGTGACCATTAAGTGTGAGCTAGGAATTCCAAACTTTCCGCTCACAAGCCACTTGTTTGTAGGATAAGCGAGCAGTCAAGAAAGGCGCACAGTGTGGGATGATATACATCCAGACAGCCCATACGGTGGCCAGTGCTTCCAAGAAGTACTCCGCTCTCCATGAAAACTTCTAGAAGATTTTTCTTCAATACAGCCTCCCTCCCCAGCTTCCCCCGTTCCTGACTGGAGGACCACAAGATTGACCTCCCAGGCTCAGAACCCCCAAGCAAGTTTTTGTATCGCTTTTCCAAGGCAATGGAATCGGAGTTGGGGACCGCCAACTCCAAGAATTATTGCAATCTAGCTTCATCCGTCCCAGTGTGTCTTCATTTGCAGCACCGATCTTATTTGTCAAGAAGAAATATGGGTCTTCCCGTTTGTGTGCACTCAACAAGCTGACTATCAAGAGAAGATTCCCGATGCCTCGAATTGATTATATTCTCGAGAGGCTGAATGGAGCAAAGGTGTTCTCGAAGCCCCAACTACATTTAACTGCATGATGATGCGTGTTTTTCGAGATTTGATTGGAAAGTGTGTGTTCATATTTTTGGATGACATACTGGTATTTTCAGCTACGGTTGAGCAGCATGACGTTGATGTGGAGAAAGTCCTTAGGTTGCTGGAAAGCAACAAGCTCTACGTCAATGAAAAGAAGTCAGAATTTTATATGTTCCTGGTGCATTACTTGGGATACATAATTAGTGCTGAAGGCATTTGACTTGATCCGGCTTGTTAACCTATGATGACGGACATTGAGACGTACTATGTTTTACGTCATTAATTTAAATATTCTGAGTCATGGGCTGTGCTTGTCGGCACCATATGTTACGGATAAAGGGATTAGGTGATCGCCGATGAGAGGTGCACCTTGAATATCAGCAGGGTAAGGGTTAGGATTGGCCGGCCATGTATGGATGCCCATGTGTGAACGCCCAAGTCACCTATAAGAGCCAAATGTAACCCTAAAACTCTTATTCTCATGTGTTGAATACAAGAGTGCCCTTGCCTTATCTCCTTGGTTTCCTTCTCCTGCGTGAGAGAGAGAGAGAGAGAGAGAGAGTGAGAGAGCGATCACTGTGTAGTGGCACGGCGGTGGCGAGGCGGTAGAGCGACGACGGCGGCTCCTCCTTCACTGCTGTGATGCGGGAATCCTTCACAGCGGCAGTTAGAGTGGTGAGTGACACACCCTTGCATTCTGTTTGAGCTTGCTTTCCTAGTTGTATGCTTGCAGCCATTCGTGGCTCGCTTATGGTGTTCGGCAAGTCTCCAGCTACGACCTGTGTGGCAAAAGCGCACATTTCTGGCGCCGCCGCCGCCCCGCTGCCGGGGAGATGCCCTGCACCAAGCTCTAGTTTGCAGCTCGGGTTGCTGCGAAGTGAAAGTTGTAATCTGTTTTGCAATCTGTTTTTGCAATTTGTCTTCTACAACTCTGCTTCTTTTGTTATTTTTCCGTTCCGCGTGCGTTCTGTTCTCTAGTTTTCTGCGTGTGAGGGGGGATTTCTGAATCCCCGAGCCTGCGCTGTGTGCGAACTACGCCACGGCAAAGTCTGAACCTCAGAAAGAAACCCTAGAAAACTTATCCCAAATTTTTTAAAAAAAGAAAAAAATTAATTTTGAAAAAAAATATAAAAATAAAAATAAAAAATTAATTTTTTTTAAAAGAGAAAAAACCAAACATGTGAAGAGGAAAGATTTTTTATTTAAAGAAAAATTTTTTGAAAAGAAAAACCCCCAAATGACCCCAACCCCGGTCTCGGTCTTTTGATATATATATATATAGGAGAGTGAGCCTCCATAGCTTTCTTTCAAGTGAGAGCTTATGGGAAGTTGAGCCCTATATGTAGCCCACTCCCCAAGGAGTGAAGTGAGCATGTGGGATAAAGCCTTCACCCTTTCCTCCACAAGCAAATAGGCCTTCACCCTTTTCCCCACAAAGAAACAGACTGTTTTGAGGACCACAGGAGCTCTGGATAGGCGAACACGATGCTGTAAAGCATGCTAGGACCCTTTAAACGATACGCTCGTTTCGAGCTATCACACGCCATAGTTCAGGCTCGACCATAAGTAAGGGGGTTAGAAACAGGTTAAAAACAATACAAAAACAAGTAAAAACGGGGTGTGAAACACCTAAGAAACCACTTGTGTGAACTTCAAAGGTAGTTACCAACGCCCGTAGGGTACCCACGTCACATGCATCTACGCTCTGGTCGGGTACTAGAGCCTGAGCCACTAGAAAGCGTTTCAGTTTACGTAGGCTTACACCATCCCTCCACCTTGGCATCTTGCAACCCAAGATCCACGAATAGTGGATAGTGACTCGTCCTCTGACTCAGAAGCCATGGAAGGGCACCCTACCAAGAACCCTAAGGAGACAAGCCAAAACATGCCAGTTTGGGCCCCACAACCTGGATCTAGCATGTTTAGTCATCTAATAGAGACCTTTAGTAGAGCTACACGCTCTGAACATGCGATAAGCAAAGTAAATGAAGAAGGAGGGGTAGTGGATTCGCCATTCACATCTCATGTAGACCCTACCCTCCCAAAGAGTGTCCATGTGGATATTCTACCCACTTCGTTTAATGAGGGCCCTACTAAGCTACCACCTTCTGATGCTCTTCCTAAAGTAGAGGTCCCTCGAAGCCAATCCATGAGAAGTGACATTGCGTCCACTTCAAGAGAACCGTTTGACACACCAAGTCTAGATGGGATATTTCTCAATGAAAATTGGGAATATGATCTACACACAGAGACTCTAACCGACCTATACACGGGTTACACATACCATGTAGAAGTCATACGATCTACATCTAGCGCCACTAATCTAGAGGAGTAACAACACATGATATGTGAGGTTATTCATAGAATTATCCAATTTGAGAGGCAAAATAGGGGAGTGAACCTAGTTTCCACTGGCCCTATGAGATTTTTGGATACGGGCAAGGCCAAACAACCAACCCTATCACCTCGGTGAGTCCCATAGACCCTTCGTATGTTGTTTCGCCTAGAGTCTCAATGCAGGTTGAGCCCACGAGCAGTAACTTTAGCTTTCCAACCTTGGCTCAACCTTCCATTAAGGAATCCACAATGCCTACCCCGATGATGAGCATAACGAAAAGTGCACCTGTTACCGATGTAGTTAGTACGATGCCGCTACCTAGTGGAACAGTACATACAACAGTGCGTGCCAGTGCCTATCAACCATATGTACCTATCGCTAGTCATGCTCATGTAGCTCCTACGCCTCTTAGTATGCCAATGGCGTATGCTCCACGACCGCCTTATCACAACCCTTATCCAAGAGGATCTAGGCCTAGTCACATATCATATCCTACGTCAGCTGCCTACATACCAAGACCAACGCCAACTCCTATCAACCACGCTATCCCAGACGTACCTCCACCAGCTATACCTGCTCGCCTAGGTGATCTCTCGCAGTGTTTGCTTAGACGATCAGACAATCCATTGCGAAAAACATGCGGGGCATGCCTGAGAGAGAACCTAGAAGCAAGGCTGTACAAGTGGCCAAGCTCACTCAAAACTTCAGTGGTAAAACGAGGATGTTAGGAAGCACATTGAAGTCTTCGAACACGTGTGTGATTCCTTGGAAGAGCACAATGAGCTGCATAAGTGTAAAGCCTTAGGCTTAACCTTGAGTGGGAAGGCCGAAGATTGGTATTGAACCTAAGGGTTGAAGAGCACACTCACTATCCCACTCTCAAGAGATTGTTCTTGAAAGAATACATACGTGAGGGTGTGCTTTCGGGAGTAGCATCTCAACTCCAAAAAGTTGAACGCGAGGAAGGGGAGTCAGTGAGAGACTTTACAAGTCGATTGAAGCATCTAAATTCTCGCTGCACTCCCGATGAGCACTTCAATAATAACCAACTGCTCGATAGATTCATCCCGATGAGCACTTCAATAATAACCAACTGCTCGATAGATTCATCCGAGGATTGCGCCACGAGGACATATACAATGGCCTAGTCATTAGAGGTCTTACAACGTGGGAAGCAGTCACTGCCAATGCAATCCAGTTAGAAGACAACTTGATGATTGTTTGCAGGTAAAAAGGTGTCTTCGGAGATAAAATCCGTTAGTTCGCAAGTATCTGGGCACGAGCCAATGACGGTAAAACCTATTGCCAAGGAGCCTAAGATATCCGAAATGTCTGTGACCGATCTTACTAAGGCTCTCCAAAAATACTTTAGGGATAATCGAGCTCCTCAAAATAGCCATATGTACCCAAGAAGAGAGTAACAATGGTGTTCGGTTTACTTAGGACCACATAGTACGAGTGAATGTCCCACATTCAGAGTCAAATTCAATGGGAATTGCAATGCATGTGGTAAGTATGGCCATCAATCTAAAGATTGCCTAGTACTTAAGCGAATGTTGGCAAATCAGGCACCACTAGCCTGGTCAAACATACCTCAAGTACCCGCGCTAATGCCTGCACAACCTGTCGAGCAACCGTCACAGCACATAGTTCCAAGGAATCCGAATGTAGTCCAGTCTGTGCCGTTACCACCACCAGTGCTAGGACCACAACTCCACATCCAAGGATTACCCCAATAAACCAGATGGGTTGTGAGTCACATAGTACGTGTGGGGATTATGAAGAGGAGATAGACCCCACTGCTCCATACGGGATTGATACGTTTGAAATGACTCCCCAGTACTACATGGAGGATCATTTCGGGCAAGTCAAGCCAGTATATCAAGCGGCTGCTCTCGCCACAAGAGGGCAAATCCTTAATACCTTGGCAAGGAGACCACCTCTTCAATGCTACGAGTGTGGTGGACCGCATCGTGTAGCGGAGTGCCCAAATAGGCTACAGAAGATCGCTACTCAGATGCAACCAAATCAAGGGAGCACATCGGGAATGCCGGTACTTACATGTAATCGTTGTGGCATAGATCATTTGATTGCTCAATGTCCACATAATCCTAATTCACCCAAGATTACGCCATTGAATTTGGTTGAGGTCACCAACAACCAGGCACGAGGAACCACACCCGTTGTACCCGCGAATGTAGTTACACGGTCAATGCTTCAAAATCAAAACTACATTCTCGAGGAGAGGGATACTGCATCAATTGCTCGAGCAAAGAAAAAGAAAACGCGGTGGAAGAGATCGCTTAATGCCACGAGCTCCAAGCCTAGTTCAAAGACTAACATAGGGACAGGAGACGACCTCGTGTATATGAATGATCCCGAAGATGATTCCGATTCAATAGAAACCATGAGGACCAAAGCCACTACCTTAAGGGAGGACCCCACTCGCGAGCTCAACAAAGGGGAATCAAGTGAATACATAAATAAGGGGAAACAAAAGGAAACTTCCTCGGCCCCACAACCAAGTCAGCTAATGACTGAGACTCCCCAAGACAAGCCACGTGGGCCAAAAACCCTCAAGAAAAATATTGGAACTTACCCAAACCCAGTTGAGGAGATTGAACAAGTGCAACACTTAAGGGGTTTGGTGGAAGAAACACAAAGAGAACTGGAGCCAAACCCGAGAAAAATCAAAATTCCAGACACAGTGTTTCCTACGCAAGTTCACCCTCACAGGAACCATAAACCGTTAGCTATACCTAGTATCATTCGGGAAGAAAGTGAGGATAGGACATCAGGAAGTGGGCAAACACCCTTTTTGCTTGAAAGAATGTTTAGTGAGGGAATGCCTGACCCCATTGAAGAGGAAGTGATTCCATCTTCACCAGTCCCTAGTCAAGGAGCGATATCTCGAAAAGTACCGTTGAATGTGTCTAAGCTAATGGATTTCATATCCTCTGAAATCAGAACCACGATCATATCCAAATTATACGGAGATCTTGAGCTATTCTTAGCTCTTCGGGCATTTCTCAATGGAGAACTAAAGGCGGGGCTACCACAATTTGCAAATATGGATAGACCCAACACGCTTCAAGATGAAGGGGAACATTGGGATCTACGACCCAACCTAGATGAAGACTCGGTCTCGTTGAAATACCTGTGAACAAGTTGGGACTGTACTTTGAAGGTGACGAATCTAATGCCACCCTCCCCATTACTACCAAGGGATTAACTCTAAAGGGAATCCTTGATGGTGGTGCTGGAGTGAGCATTGTGACTAAAAACTGTTGGGAATCTATGGGGAGACCTCACCTCGAAGTCACAAACATAGTGGTTAAGATGACAAACGGAACTATTGCTAAACCTATGTTAAGGGACCTTAAGATCAAGGTCCTGGGATACAAGGTAAAACATACCTTCATTGTAATGGATTTCTCCAAGCATCCTATGTCATATCAAATGATCTTAGGACGTCCTTTCATGAGGGAAGCACAAATGGTGCATGACTGGTCGAAAAACCATGTCTACCTACAATTCCAGGACTTTGTCATTCGAGTTGATCTTGAGAATGGTCGTGCACATCCTTTAGGAAGCAAGGTTATCATTGATAATCGATCGGATACCACTATTCACTCCGCCCCATTAAGGTATTGCTATACATGCAAAAAAGAGACCGATGATGGGAAAAATTCTCCTTATATGGATGTCCTACCGGGTATGACTGAGTCGGATAACGTGGATTGGGTACACCTAACGGCAACCATAGACACATGGGAAAATAGAGACACAAGTTGGGTAACACCTGAGGGGAAAGATATGCCACCGTTAGTGCCAATAAACATGATAGGTGTTATGCACTTGACTCCTGATGGTAAGAAAGTGGCAAACTCAACTGACAGTAGTGAAGACTCTGACCAATGTAACTCTGAGTATGAATCTCAAGAACAAACTGACTCTGAGCCAGATGGGGGGGGTGAATAAAATATTCACCCAAATGTGGAAGCAAGGTGCTCAAGGCCTAGGACAGTGACCTCCTAAAGTTCATCCGAGAGTGAGGGGGACACAAGTAAAGATCGACCAAGTGAGTTCGAATCTGATAGAAACAAAAATCAAAAACTTGGTAAGAAGAAAATGAGACATAAGCGCCAATGCTATCGAGCTAAGGTGCGAACCACAATAAACAAAGAGCGATCCACTACAGAATGGCTTAGTTATGTAGGAGCTATTGACGCTCATCGGAAGATAGCGGATAATTGGGGACAGTACCTCCAAAGTGTCATGTGGCGTATTCCGCAACCTCATGACGTCGCCCAATTAGAGATCGAAGAGAAGCCGAAACTAAGTCGTACTGCAAGAAGGCGGCAAAACCAAGAGTTAGCTCAACAACAAAAGGGGACGGAGTTGAAAGAAAAAAGCCTGGCACAACAAGAACTAGTAGACTTACACCCCGCACCCGAGCATTTCAAATCATTCACCACAGGGGAACGTAAAGTGGTCTACACAAAAGCCCAAAACAAATGCCTACCAATCGGAGTAGCGGTGTCTACGATGGCCCTGCAGTAGTTAAGGAGATAGACTTAGCAGATCCGGGTGAGGAGTCTAAACCAATTTTTATTGCTCAAGACCTCACCCACCAGTCAGAGGAAGCTGCACTTAAGAAGCTTCTTAAAGAATTCAAGGACATATTTGCTTGGACATATCATGATATGAAGGGTGTTCCACCCTCGGTGGTGCAACACACGATTCCAATGATTAGCACTGCTAAACCAGTCCAGCAACGTCCCTACCCAATGAATCCTAAGTACGCAAAGATTGTACAAAAGGAAATTGAAAAGCTTGTAAAATGTGGATTCATATACCCTGTTGAGCACTCAGAATGGGTTTCTCCTCATCGTACCAAAGAAGAATGGGAAACTCAAAGTGTGCGTTGATCTCAAAAAGGTTAATGCAGCCACCAGAAGGGATCATTACCCCTTGCCATATTCTGAACATGTGCTTGAAAGAGTGGCAGGCAGCACGGAGGCATATAGCTTTTTAGATGGGTACTCAGGTTACAATCAGATCACAATTATAGTCGAGGACCAAGCTAAAACAGCATTTATCACGCAGTTTGGAGTGTTTGCCTTTCGCGTCATGGCTTTTGGCTTGACCAATGCACCTGTAACATTCCAACGATAAACACGGCCTTTAAGGAATATCTAAGGGACTTCTGTGAAGCTTTCTTAGATGATCTTTGTGTTCATTCCTCTTGGGACGAGCACTTGATGTGTTTACGAAAAATATTTGAAAGGTGTAGATTATATCGCATCTCATTGAATCCTTTCAAATGCCAATTCCGGGTTAAACACGGAGTTATCTTAGGGCATATAGTGTCCAAAAATGGGATTTCCACTGACGAGAGTAAAATCAAGGTCATTCTGGAATTACCCCGACCCACCAACTATAAGGGAGTCCAACGCTTTATGGGCCACGTTGGTTATTATCGAAGATTTATTCTATTCTTCGCCGAGATAGCTCGACCATTGTATAAGCTTCTCATCGAGTTTATTTGGACCGAAGAATGTGACCGTGCCTATGAGCTATTAAAGAAGGCCTTGGCGAGTGCTCCAATCTTGAGAATGCCTAATTGGGATTTACTCTTCCATGTGCATATTGATGCATCAAACTTTGCTATTGGGTGTGTGTTAACTCAACCTGGAGAACACAAGCTAGACTACCCCATTAGCTTTGCCAGTTGAACGATGCTGAGATGAACTACACCACTACAGAGCGAGAAGGGTTGGCAATGATATATGCAGTACGGAAATTTCGTTATTACCTCCTTGCCACCAAGTTTGTTTTGTATGTGGATCATCAAGCATTGTTGTATCTGGTAAACAAACCATGCTCCACAGGAAGAATCACACGATGGCTATTGATTCTTCTTGAGTTTGATTTCACTGTTGTTATGAGACCTGGCAAAAAACATGTCATGGCTGATCATTTGTCTCGCATACCTAATGGTGAGGCTCCTACGGGGGTTGATGATGACTTACCTGACACTTCCCTGTTCATGGTGGAGACAATGTCTGAATGGAGTGAGAAGATTGTTAACTTTTTGATTAATGGCTTTCCACCCAAGGAGCTTCGTAAAGATCTAGCTCGAAAGCTGATCAAAGAATGCGAACCGTTATTGCCTGATAGCCGGGACTCTTTATAAAAGAGGAAAGGATGACGTTCTTAGGCGTTGTGCCCGAGAGGATGAGTATCTATACATTTTGCAAGAGGCACATATGGGCGTAGCCGGTGGTCAATTCTCAGGAGACTTAACTGTGCGAAAGATCTTACAATCGGGATATTGGTGGCCCACTATGTTCCAAGATGCATCACTCTTTGTGAAGGGTTGTGATGAATGCCAACAACGATACAAGAAACCCCAGAGGAAAGATCAGATGCCCCTACATCCAATCAAAGTAAACCAACCATTTGAAAAGTGGGGTTTAGACTTTGTAGATCCAATTAGCCCAGCGGCCCGAAACACATAATCTCGCTATATTATTGTGGCCACTGACTATATGACCAAATGGGCTGAAGGGAAGGCAACACGTAAGGCAGATGCAAGGACAACAGCCAAGTTCCTCTTTGAAAATATAATCACCCGCTTCGGTTGTCCTTTTGAACTTGTGAGCGACAATGGTACGCATTTTATAAATGAAGTGATTAAGGAGCTCACAACAAATTTCATGATATCCCATCATAAATCTACTCCTTACTATCCACAAGCGAATGGCCAAGCCGAGAGTACCAACAAGACCTTAATCTCTGTTTTGACAAAGACAGTTGAAGCTCATCGCATGGATTGGGATCTAAAGCTTACAATAGCTTTATGGGCCTATCGTACTGCGTACAAAGTGGCTATTAATTACACGCCGTTCAAGATGGTATATGGCCAAGAAGCAGTCATGTCGTGGAAATTTTTCATTCCTAGTCTTCGTGTTGCTACTCAAGAGGGTTGGGATGGTAATCCCTTAATAGAGCGTCTATATATCCTTGAGCGGCTAAATGAAGAAAGACAATCGGCTGTATACAATGCCCTTGTGGAGAAGGATAGAAGAAAAAAATGGTTTGTTGATCGCCACCTGAAGGACAAGGACATCAAGATTGGGGATAAAGTCCTAATGTATGGAGTGTGTAACGAAAAGAAGAAGCTAAAATATGCTGGTAAGGGACCGTATAGAGTATGTGAAATTACCCCGCAAGGTACCATCCGAGTGGAGACTCTCGACGGAGTTGAAACCATTGGATTCCTTAATGGGAGTAAATTCAAAAGATACTATGACCCCCTGAGCCAAGAGGAGTTACATGCAACCCATCAAAAGAAGGCAGCTAAAGAACAAGCTGAGCTTAAGAAGATACAAGCGAGAGTTGAAGCCAAAGAACATCAACAGCGTGCTAGGCACCAACGAGAGGCCAACTTGGGGATTACACAAGCATTTTTCGAGGAGGCAGACGAGGATTCATTGGAATCTGCTAAGATACCCAATTGAGTTACAGAGTCCTTACGGGGAGGTGCTGTATAATGTATTATTGGATACAAGAGCTCAACACAATTTGCTATCATATGGCGTGTGGTGTCAACTTGGAAAACCACCTTTATCCAAGAGTGCTATCCAAGTTCAAGGAATCAACAAGAAGAAAACCCCTATCTTAGGAATTCTGCACACTCCGGTTGCCTATGACAAGGGGACCGTAATTCAAAGTTTTTTGGTTATGCCTACGGGTACCATGGAAGGGACTATAAACTTAGGGCGCAAATGGATGATGGCCACCAAGTGCAATATCGATTGGGCAACCAGACAAGTCACAACGCAAGAACCAACACTAGGTCTGACCGCTCAAAATCCCGCACCTAAGTCATCCACTCAAATGCTAGATAATGAAAAATCACAAAGTCCAGTGGCAAAACCATCTTTGATTATTTGCCACCCCTCTAACGCTTCAACGCCAAGAGTGAAAACATGCAGGGTGGTCTCTAAAGCTCCGCTTACTATGCCAAAAAATATATACAAATAGGTCCCAAAAGCTTCGTTAACAGCTACTTCCCTTGCTCAATCTCGTTCAGACAAGAAGCCTCGTAGGAAGAAAACAGCTACCCACCCGAGAAAGGGCAATGTAACATCACGATGGATCCCTAAAAAGTTATTAGTAGCCCAAGGGTACTAGGAGGGGAATGACCAGATTTGGGTCCCTAAACATAAGCTGAATCCCTCTACATGACCTGTAAAACCTTACAAACCAATTGTTACCACCCCAACGACAATTCAAGACTGTGGTAAAAAGGGAAAGGTAACAGAGTGCTCCGCACCACTTCTTCCAGAGTTAGTTTGGATTCCCAAACGATATCGATCATTACCACCTAGCTCAGGAAGGGGGGAGCCACATGAAGCTTCTAGCTCCTCATGACAGGCACACGTTGATATAGAAGTTTCTATATGCTCTATACCTACTCTTGTCAACACCCAACAAAAGATCGATGAGTCTACGTCTCCCCTTGTAATAGTATCGTCGGAAACCATTTCATCCATTCGTCAATGGGAGCGTACACTAACATCTCTGCAACAATTGGATGTGGCCACAAGGGTTATAAAAAGCTATCTGCGCACATCACAACCTATGACCCGCTAGACAAATTGGTTCCAAGAGGCTGCAACATCATTGCAAAAAATATGATCTATCCAAGGAAAGGGGGAGCATGTACTCACGCTCGACATTCTAATGCTTCCTCCTTAACCTTCTCCCCTGACCATGTAATTGTCAAATTCAAGGGGATGTATATATATAGCTTCATACACAGAAAAGAAAAGAAAAGAAAAGCAAAAAATAGTAAAAAAAGCAAGAGCACGTTAAGAGCAGAAATATCCGTATATACAATCAAGAACTAGATTGACCTATCATAAACCTATTGATGCTATATCTGTGTTTGCAGATATGGCAGATGCGCGATCATCATACACTTCATCCACTCCCACCTTTGGTGAGAGGTATCATCTGTACCTTTCTCGGATATTTCACATGTGCTATCCTGTAATTGAAATTGAATGGGATCATATAGATGTACTAGCCAGAGAGAAAAATGTTAAGGAATTGGAATGGCTAATTCGCCTATTGACCATGACTGACCCCTAATCCGTAGAAAGAGGACATATCCCCGATAGCCCAATGCTTTCCTTTTCCACAAGATGACTATCCTCGCATGGTTACATTCTTGATGAGTTTATGTGGATGGGAAAATGAAAAGGAAATATCTAACAATGATAAATGGACGGATGAAACTCATGGCACTACTGAGGATGACTTTATTTATTTGGATGATGCGGATAGAGGCTTAGCCTTAGGGCTAGAGCCAGGACTCTACAACATTCTCTTACTGTATCCTTAGTAGTAGTGTGGTGACTGGTAGGTAGGTTAGTGTTTTCTAGTTTTTTCTAGTTTGGATTCCTTAAACAAGTCTTTAATTTTTCACACTGATGCGCCTCTCGAGGTATAGTGCTTGTTAGTTGGTTATACAGGTGGAAAAGTTTGAGGTGGGTTCGCTTTCAAGTCCTGAGATAGCCGCAACGCTCATACATAAATATCTCATCAAATCGCAAGGCATTTTTCTCATCGAATCAAGAAGATCTCCAAAATACAGGTGTAATTCTTCCATACCCACTCTCTTTCGTTTTTACTGTTCAATTAATTGCATGAACTATAATGCATGACCACATGGAAATTGTCAATGTAATACTTAGTTTTTGAAGTTGCCTGACGTGCTAGTGTGAATCATTAATGAGTTTAACCTTATTGGATATATTCTTGAGAATGCATGCAGTCTTTAGTTAACCTTAGAATACGATTGTCTTAGGTCTAGGGTCAAACCATCTTAATGCTTGACACCTGGCCATGTGTGTGTTGACCTCTAGGACATAGCTTTACTCCTTTGTCGAAAGGATGCAAGACAAACTATAGTTCAGGAGCGAAGATCAAAAGAAATAAATTTAAAAAAAAAAGCCTACAATAAATGGCAATACAAGTCTATGATGCGCTTTAATGTTGGCCTATCGCCTTATTGATACTTGGTAGGCAAGGAGTATTCTACTCCAGACCCCGATGCCTTGGTTGGTAGGGAGTAGCCTTGCCTAAGGTGAACTAATAGATTCCTGGATAATGCCTTGTGTTAAACATGGTACTAGGATCGATGTTAGTTTTGCCTTAGGAAGATCACCATTGTGTATAAAAATTGTCACGTGCATAAAAAAATAAAGGCAAAAGGCTCCTGTAACTCTGATGGTTCTTGTGTCCCTTGGCTCGCGGTATTAACTTGTTCTTAGAGTAGACACAGTGTGGTCATCTGTTTATTTATTAAGCTTGGTTATTTTCCTTGACTTAGGCCAGTTAATAAACCTTGATTAATCTTTGACACCTTGCTAAATCTTGATTTACTTTCAATAATTTTAAACTCCTGTTAGTTTGCTACACTAGCTCATTCGTGTGGCCCCTTAAACTAAGTCTTATAGCAACATCCATTGTGGTCTAACATGCTTGAATTTATACACTTTATATCTTTTGAATTCTAGCATACTTTCACTCTACTTCCTTGTTTTGCAGACGGTCTACCACAACAACCCTATCGAGCTTACCATACCATAGCTTTCGAGAACGGATTCTACATTAGGAAGGGGGGCATGTTAACCTGTACGGACATTGAGACGTACTATGTTTTACGTCATTAATTTAAATATTTTGAGTCATGGACCGGGCTTGTCAGCACCATATGTTAAGGACAAAGGGATTGGACGCACCTTGAATATCAACAGGGTAAGGGTTCGGATCGGCCGGCCATGTATGGACGCCCATGTGTGAACGGCCAAGTCACCTATAAGAGCCAAATGTAACCCTAAAACTCTTATTCTCATGTGTTGAATACAAGAGTGCTCTTGCCTTATCTCCTTGGTTTCCTTCTCCTGCGTGTGAGAGAGAGAGAGAGAGAGAGAGTGAGAGAGCGATCGAGCACTGTGTAGCGGCACGGCGGCGGCGAGGCGGTAGAGCGGCGACGGCGGCTCCTCCTTCAGTGTTGCGACGCGAGAATCCTTCACAGTGGCAGTTAGAGTGGTGAGTGACACACCCTTGCATTCTGTTTGAGCTTAATTTTCCTGGTTGTATGCTTGCAGCCATTCGTGGCTCGCATACGGTGTTCGGCAAGTCCCCAGCTATGACCTGTGCGGCAAAAGCGCACACGGCTAAAGTGGCCGAGCTTGTCAACTGGGAAGTACCTCAAATAGCCTATGACATTAGATCCTTTGTGGGTATATGCTAGGCATACTCCACCCACATCGATAAGTTTTTTGACCTCTCGATAGATCTCACTGATCTGCTTAAGGGAGTGAAGACAAGAAGGCAAAAGATTCAAATGACTCCACGAGCATTGGAGGCATTCCAGAACCTCAAGGTGGCTTTATCAGAAGCGCCTTGTTTAGCACTTGCCTCCTGGGACGAACCATTTCAGGTGATCACCGATGCAAGTAACATCGCAATTGGAGGTGTATTGCAATAGAATGGTCATCCAGTAATTTACATGTCTCGTAAGTTACTACCCGTAGAGAGAAACTACTCAGTCTATGATCGTGAACTCCTAGCAGTTATATAGGCCTTGAAACATTGGAAACATTTTTTGTATGGCCGTGACTTTGAGGTTTGCACTGACCACCATCAGGCATTACACTGGATTCACACAACGCCAAGTGCACAGTGGAGTGATCGACAACACCGCTGGAGTCAGATATTCCAGCAATTCGGTGGTATGATTGAGTACCTTTGAGGAAAGGCCAATCCAGTGGCCGATGCTTTGAGCAGGAAGGGATAGGTGACTACGATTCAAACCACTAGACTTGATCTTGTTGGTATAGGACTAGATGACATGAAGCACACGGACGCGAATTTCCAAGAATCCGGTACAGAGTGGGAATAGGCATTGGATGCCACAGGACCATGCCACTTTCTGATACGCGATGGTTGGCTTTTCTACAAAGGCCGACTGTGTGTCATGAAGTTGTTCAGGTCTCCATGATGCCCATGATGCCATTACAGGTGGTCATAGGGGCATGAATTCGACTATGGAGAAATTGGAACGGCAATACTATTGGCCAAAGATGAGGCATGATGTGTTTACATATGTACAAAGCTGTGATATTTGTCAAAAGGTGAAGGCTCCTTGTGGAAAGAAGATAGGGTTGTTACAGCCCTTGCCAATTCTTGAGGGTCCTTTCCACCAAGACATTTCCATGGACTTTGTCACGAATCTGCCTCCTAGTCTGAGTATGAGTGTCGGAATGAGCTGGAATACCCCATGGCTGATGCTATTCACGTTGCTCACAATCCTGGCGAATATGGTAGGGATCTGCCCTACATCCTTGCACAGAGAAAAGCTCTATGTGATCTCCATTCCATACAGCCATGATCATCAGATGCTCCCCAACAGCATGGATGACCATATTCTATTGTTCTGGATGCAATGGTCTTGGCACATATTGAGGATGCTCCAATAAATGAGCCGAAAGGGTTGCAACACGCAACCATGGATGAGGGGGAGGGTGAGGCAGTGGAGGAGCTGTGTGGCCGAGATAGCCCAGGAATGCCCTCACATGTCCTGAAGTCTCCAATAGGTATGCCGAATAGCATGGAGGATGATCTCCCGAATAGCATGGAGGATGATCTCCTGGATGCTCAAATACACGAGGACAATAGTCAGGTTGTGGAGGAGCAGTGTGGCTGTAAGAGCCTAGAGAATGTCATGGATGATCCAGATAGTATTTCTAACCATGATGATGGGATGGTTGGTAAGAAGGTTGAAGGAGCATGAAGGCTGGAAGAGCTAGATGATGCCCATGGATGCCTCTAGCACTTCATCGAATTTTTCTGATGGGGTAGATAGTCATGATGATCTAGTATCAGCTGCTCATGAGAAGGTTCTCCGCAGATGTGGGTCACTTGCACCAGAACCAAGAGTGTTTGATACACTGCCAGTTCATTGTGTTGTCACATGGAGTACACTTAGCTGGGTATGCTGATCACAATCTTGGTGAGGAAGCATTGATCTATTTGGACAAGATGTTGTTGAATGGCATGCTTTGGGATGCAGTCACGGTCGCTTGCTGCTTGAAAGCCTGTGGCAGCATAGGAGCTATGGATAGAGGCCCTCAAATACATGCTCAGCATGGGCATGGTGAGGAAGCGCTTAACTGTATAAAGTAGATGCAAGCAGAGGGGGTGCCCCTAGATGCTCTCACATATGTCTATAGCTTGAAAGCTTGTAGTAATGATGGCTCGCTTGCGGAAGCATGGCTAGTGTTTGACAGCCTAGAGGTTTGATGCATAACCTTCTGGAAAGTGCTGATGGCTGCATCTTCTGACCATGGGCTCTGTGAGGACGTGCTTTGTGGATTGAAACGGAAGCGGCATATCGCCAAATTCTGTGACATTCAGATGCTACTTGAAATCTTCCGGTATTATTGGATGCCTAGAGAGGGGTCTAGAACTACACACCAGGATCATGAAGGAGGGACTCGAAGAAGATCCCTTAGTTGGCAGCAGCTTGGCGGACATGTATGCTAGTTGCAGCTTCCTTACAGAACTACAGGCGATGTTTGATGAATTGCAGAACACATCATTTGCCAAGCACATAGAACAAGGGCAGGCTCAACACATAAGAATGGAGGGTGTCTCTACTGATGTGGTCTCAAAGATGTCAGTAACCCTGTGGTACACTGAGCAAGAAGGGTATGCCAACTAAGGAGATCGTGACCTTGTTTTACATTGTTTTCATTCCAACGAGTGCTTTCTGGAGTCAACATGTCGAGAAGCTGCACAGTCAGCAGTCCGAGTGAAATACGGAACCCGGAAGCCTCCAGAGCTTATAACCCGGAGGGTGGAATGCGGAATGCAGAATCCGCATAGGCCAGAGTGCAGAAGCCGGAAGTCGGCTCGTGTATACAACCCGGAATTCTCTGGACCTTATAACCCGCGGGTGGTGTGGAATTGTCAACCTGGTGTATGTGCGGAAAGCGGAACACGAAAGCCTTGCCCGGAAGCTGGGCTGACTAGCGGAACCCGGAAGTCGTTCCTGCGAAAACCGAAAGCTGGGCTGACGGGCGGAAGCCGAAAACTGGGCCGTTCGTACTGCTAGCTCCAAGTTCAGAGGTGTTTCACGTTGTCCTTGCGACGGACAGTCCGGAGGTGTGTCCACAACTCCATTTCAACATGAACTCTGCTGGGATTGACCAAATTCAGGGTGTGGCAAGCCACGCTAATCAATGCGTATGGACAGTGCGTAAGCATATCTAATGTACAAGCAATCCTTGGTGGTCATGCACGCGAAGGTCATGAAACAAGCATGCACATTTCTAATGGACTGCTTGGTAGGAATGTTCTATGTTGGAATGCAATGATTGCAGCATCTGCTCAGACTCCGCATGACAAAGACGCTTTAATTCCCTTCCATCACATTCAGCTTGAAGGCATCAAGATGAATACATGTGCCCGCCTGCGTGCTCTCAGGGAGGGGCCGAAAATTCATACAGTCGTATTAATGGATGGATATGAGTACCACATGGTTCCGGGATTAAAGCTTGCAGACCTCTTTCGATGTGCAAGGGACTTCAACATGGTAGGACGCGGATGGTTGCTCATCTGAGCCTATGGCTATGCATGTTCGGTACCTGCTCTATTCCATGCCCCTCAAGTATCAACATTCTGATCCGCACATGGTTTTATGTTTTCCAGTTGTATGATCACGTATGGATGGCACTGTATCTGATGGGTTCTCAGCGCTGGCATGTTGCCATGAAATGGTTACACTGTACTTCCACTAGATTTAGGTTATGTGCACGACACCAGCATGACTCTATGATTGTGGGTTCGAGTCGTCGGATTGGGAATCCGACCCACCAAGTGTGCCAAGTGTGTAAACATCTCTAATGTTCTATTTTATTCATGTTCCCTCATGCTCTAATGGTCTTTTCTCTTTGATTTTTCAAACAAATATCTAGGTGTTTCTTTTGTAAGTGTTTTGAGAAGCTCACCATCTTGTGCGACTCCTCTCCAATCCACTCAGCTTGTTATTTTAGGTTACTACTCTTTGCCTTTTTTGTTAATCATTTAATTTTTTATGCTTTCAATCTCTACGTCTATGTTTTATATATAATGCATACTCTATGTATGCAAGCATAAAGCATACATATACTTTTTGTATACATAAATAGAGCTTGCAAGCTCTATTTATGCATACATATACTATATGTACTATTTCTTCATCGTTGAAAGACCATTCATAAGGCTTAGTCTTCTCCATGAGGCTTAGGCATAATCCTAATGCATAAGGCTTAGGCTTATACATCAGGCTCAGGCATTAGGCATGAGACTCATGCCTAATGCAAGAGGCTTATACATTAGGCTCATGAATTAGGAATGAGACTCATGCATGATGCAACTATGCATAATACATGAGACTCATTCTCATGATGCAAGAGGCTTATGCATAATGCACGATGCAACAGACGCTAATACATGATATTGATCGTCTCCCCAAGTAAGATCTTGAATGGGACTTTCCACTAAGCAAGAAGTCTCATTCCCTATGTGGTCTAGAAAAGATTTTCGAGAATCAACTTCTAGTAAGAAGAATTTGTCCTCCGAGAGTGCGGGTAGACAATCCATGTTGTGTGCTCTCGAGGTCTTCAATCCCTTTACTCTCACGATAGCTCTGATACCATGTGAGGGCAAAAGGATGAAAGCACCAGATGTACAAGAAATCAAAACAAAACAACACAACATGAAATATGTGAGTAAGTCTATATATAATGGTGAGTGAACATATGTACAAGAGCCCTTTGATGTGAGATGACTCTACGTAGGAAGACTAGTGCAGAAGCAGAGATGATATCGGACCTCAAGTGCGATTGATGATGAAGGCTCGTGTCGAGGTGAGCCAAAGCACTCTAAGAGGAGGTTCGTGTTGTGAAGGCTTGTGTCGGTGGATGCAGAGGCACACTGAGAGAGGTAGTAGTGGAAGCGAAAGATGAGGTGATACACGCTCTGGTGAAAAGGGTGTTGCGGTACTTGAGGTGGTAGATGAAGAGCGCAGAGCGCTACCGTCTTGGGTGTAGTGGTGCAACCTCTAGTGACAAGGGTGTTGCGTACTTGAAGTGTGCAGGCTCTGGTGGCAAGGGTGCTACTACATACCTGAAGGGTGAAGAGCAGAGAGGGCTATCATCCTGAGTGGTGCCGATGGTGAAGAGCAGAGAGGGCTATCATCCTGAGTGGTGCCGATGGTGAAGACAAGGAAAGATTGTGCTGTTGTCTCAATGGCGTGATGTAGAAGAGAGTGGGATGCTCTCCCAATGGTCTGAGTTGAGGAAAAACGTTCTATGTAGTAGAGAGGGATGCTATCCCATTAGAGAAGAGAAGGCTGTTGTTGCATGATCAGATATGTAATGCTTGTATGATTTATGTAGCAGAGGGGGTTGTTGTCCCATGAACATATATGTAATGCTGAGGTGCTGAATGTAGCAAAGAGGGCAGCTGTCCCACGGTGTGGCCAATAGCAGAGAGTGCGCTATTGTCCTAAGGTGTGGCCGCCAGTAGTAAGATGTTGATGTGCTAAGACTCACAAGTGATGATGATAACGCATGTATTGTGTATGCGTCGGCAGTAGTAATACTAGTAGCAGATGGTGTCGGGTATAGTCAAGAGGTGGTACACACTGATGAATGATGAGGCTGACCTATACATATATGGTGAGGGCTATCGGCGGCCATCATAGCAAAGACACCAAAACCTTACTACCTAGGTCTCCATGATGGCTAGCGACTATACTACATTGGATGCCTAAGAAGGCTATTGATTCCCAAGCCCTCCTTCATGGTGATGATGAAGATGCTAATGATTTGATGATGTACTGTTGATAGTCATAATGATGCTGCTAATGTTGATGATCTGATGGTGATGGTGATGACAATGACACCTATTTGTTATCCTAACTACTAGATTAGTCAGGATTAAGATCGTTCATGTAGTTTATTAGCCATAGCACATGCGTGCACATGACATTCGCTTTGACTAAACTTGATGATGGGGTGGACACTCTGTCATCCTTCCTCCTTGGACTGCTGACTTTGACCTTCTACTTTGCGTGACTTTGACTTTAACTGATATTTATGTCTGAACACCTTCATTCCTAATCTCCACTTCTAAGTCTTTCTGAAGAATTGAGCATCTGCTCCATTGCTATCCCCATGCCTGCTAACTCTTAGCATCGTGGTGGGTCACCTACTAGAAATGATCATGCCTATTTCCAAGCCTTTGTAACTGATCTAAGAGCTTAATAATGTACTAGTTCTACAAGCATACCCTCACAGAATGCTTCCTCTAGCTTTGCCTATTTGTAGACCACTCCATCTGCTACCCTGGTACATCCTTCTTGTTGGAACTTTGCACCTTCCTTGGGACTAACTTAGTGACTAAGCCTAAATGCTCGCATACCAATCTTGCATGCACGGAAGCCTTGTTGTATTGATCCATAGCCTTAAGCCTGCTGATTAAGAACAAGATACTGACTAAACATGATTAAGACAAGAGAGAGAGAAGAAGAAAGAGATTGGTGTTAGGGTTTTTCTTGTTTTTAATATTGTGTAAAAGGATATTGATGAATGTACATGGCTTGGCCCTTGGTTAGCCCCAAAGGGGTTGACCTATGGACCTACATAACTTCTATTGACTTTCTACAATGCTAAAAATGATCAAATGATTGACTTAATTTTTGAAAATGATGTCAAATGCTTTTATAATATGCTGAGGTGCTAGTTGGCTAGCAGATGCACTTGTCGGCCAGCTTGGACATGAATATTAATTTCTTTTACCTGATAAATGTTGTGCTTCATGTATTGTTTTCCCAACCTTACTAACCTTCAACCTATTGCATAGCCACATGCTACCCAAGTCTCTGTGATGGCTATCAACTATATAGGGTGAAGGCTTGAGAAGGCTGTCGGCGGCTGGGTTCCCAAACCCTCCTTCATGGTGATGAGATGAAGATTCTTATGATCTAATGACATTGTTGATGTGTTGTGCTGATAATGATAATGATGCTGCTAATGCTCATGATCTGACGATGACACCTATATGTTGTCCTAGCTGCTGGATTAGTCAAGATTAAGACTACTCATGCAGATGATTAGCCACCATGACACGAGCATGTGCACGTGACATGCATAGAGTATGTATATTGCTCTCTTTATGCATGCTCTATGCATATTACGCGCTCATATACATAGAGCATGTATACTCTAGGTAGGGCATAGAGCATACTATATGCTCCATGCTCTATCCACTTATCTTTTCAAAGGAGAAACAACATCACTTCCTCACATACCCACTCTATTGACTAATCCTCCAACTGTTCATCAAACTCATTTTTCCTCCACTCTTGCCTAGTTCCCACACTTCTCCTCTTCAAACTTCTCTTCACACTACTACTCTTCATCAAACCCTTGCATGCACTTTTACTCTTCAAACCCCTACATATTTTGATTTGCATGATCAGTGTAGGAGTAGTGGAGGTGGGGGAGTCTTGCCTAGGAAAATGTTTTTGGGGCTAGCTATAAGTGAGAGGACCTATTCACCTCCCTCCCACACACCCAAATCCAAAGGGCTACATATACTACATTGTAAGGAGTCATGGTGGAGTTTTCATGGTGGATAAGTCTTGTATGACATATAGTATGCACTTCAAACAACTTATGAACTCCACCTATAACTCTTTCTTGAAGAGGTGGGAAGAACAACAATCCACATGATACTTTTACTATGTCCATAGGTGCCTAGATGAGAGATTCCCCAACCCTATTGATGAGTAGTTCTTTCAGGATTGGCTTTAAATGAGGATGATGAATTTCCTCCAAAAGAAGAAATCGTGGATTCGATGAAGGGCAAGGAACATTGTAAAAGCAAAGAAGGCTATTTCCCCACCACCTTATGGGTGCACAAGCAGGACTGGAGAAAGTGCATCCAAGATGCAAGGAAGTGGAAACAACAAAAATCAGCATTAAACAGTAAACTCACAAATAAAAAAGTTTAGCTCAACGTGTTGGGAGCTAGGTGGGAAGGACCATTGAAAGGAGGACTTTGTAAGTCCTTGAATCCTTCAATTCATAATAGTTGTAAGTCCTTGAATCCTTCAATTCATATTAGTTGTAATTACTTCTCGTGATGTTTACATTTATTCTCTTTTTTTTTCTTCAAGAAATGATTGTTCCTTGTCACCCTACATGGCAAGAGGTGGATTATTGGTGTTACCATCAGAACAACAAGACTTGGAAATGGTTGCTTAAAGGTGGAGTCATCACTAAAGAGGAACTCAATGAAGCTATTAGTGGTTCTAGGGAGGATGAGGTACTTCCTGACATGTTGATGATGAGGAAGGTGAAGATGATGACGAAAAACGGCCCATTCATGAATGAGGATCTTGATGCAGCCCCAACTCCATAGGATTGGTGCTTATACACCACCTTATTATGTTCTTATCTTCTTGCTTTGCGTATAATAAGGCATTACTCATTTTTGCTACTTGAGATGTACTTTTTCAATGATTAAGTAATAAAATCTATGTTATGGCTTGTGCAAAATAGTTGTCTTTAATTTCTCTATACTTTGGCCTCAATCTTGTGAAAATCTGTTATCTTTACCTTCATTTGCATACTTGCATATACAAAAGTAAAAAAATAGGAGGCTCTGCTTGCATGCATTGTAGTTTTTTTAGTGCAAAAGCAAGGGGAGCCCTCTTTTTTTACTTGTGCATATTTTGTCAAAATTTGTTGCCTTTACATTCACTTGCATATGTACAAGTAAAAAAATGGGTGGCTCCCCTTGCATGCATTGTAGTTTTTATAGTGCAAGCAAGGGGAGTTCCCTATTTTTTTGTTACAAGTCTACCACAGCTACTACTGGCCTAACTATAGTGAGACACTTGTAGCTAAGCCAGTAGCCATTCAATGATTTCTAAAAGCCTTTAAAAATAACACTGAGTTTCCTAGCTCCTCACATGGCTATACCTTCAAAGACCATATTAGGGAGTTTGGGAAAATCCCATTACTTTGGGAATTTTCTTTTCAATCTACTTTTTGATGTATCTTGAGCATACCAATTCCAAAGTTGTTGAAGAATGTGGATTTAGAACCTACTCTTCAAGATCTTTCCAATGATATCTCACATGAGGGGATTTTAACAAAATCTTTAAAGGGTTCACCATGCCCCCACTTTTTTATCTTGGAAAATGGGAATTGGGATTTTCCCAACCTCCCTAATATGGTCTTTTCATTCTATTATAGTGTAATCTAGTTTTGTACACACTTTAAACGGCTTCACCAAAAGACAACAATCATATTTGATTTAACTTTGACAAAAGTTAAGTATAGTTAAGCTATGAATTTACACAATTACCCTATAAATGATTTCCTAAATGACAAAAATCATATTTCTTTTATCTCTAATGCATGAGATTTCACACAAGAACAATATTGACTTGCTAAAATGTGACATCAAAGTATGCTAATAAGAGAGGAGAGAGAAAGAGAGAGAGAGAGAGATCCAATTTGTGTCTTAATATAAAGGTTTAAAGCTAATGTGATTATTCTTCTAGAGGTAATGAATCTTTGTCAAAATTTAAGTTCCTCTTCCTAGAGATTATGATCTATGGCAGACAGTGTAGCTCAAAAATAATGCTAAGCATGACATTAAAGTGTGCTGATAATAAGAGACAATAGAGAGAAATGTATGCAATATGTGTGTCTCAATATAAACATCTATAACAAAACCTTGTCCATTTTATGGAAATGGTTGTAGCTAAAATGAAGCTTTAATTTTTTAAAGAATGCTTTTGTGGAGGGAATGTTGAAACAAACACTCGAAGACTTCAAAACAATTTTGACATGTGTAATGTCTTGAAAATCAGCAAACACATTATATAAATAGTCATTGTGAGCATGCAAAAGTAATGGTGTGGATTGTTTTGATTATGAATGAGGAACCTTGTCAAAAATCTAGATTGGAATTTGAGGAGCTCAAGCTTATTGCATGGAAGTTATAGGACAACTCGTTGCACATATTCTACAAAGATATAGAAGACCTTAAGCCTTGAAATTTGGACCTTTGTCCTTACTAAAGACAAAGTCCAGCACCATATTTTAGTAGACAAGGATGACATTTGATTGTGACATGGTTTTACTATCGTCACTATCCACTATATATGTAGGAACACATAATGCATATGCCTACATGTTGTAAGAAAAATAAAAGGATGAAGTCATTAAAAACCCTAATCTAAGAGAGAAGAAACTCAAATCCATGAGAGGTTAGAAAAAAACAAAGAAAGAGAACATTCTAAGGAGGATCATATACTAAAACTCGAGGATCCATGAGAGGTTTAAAAAAACAAAGAAAAGGATGAAGTCATTCAAAACCCTAATTTGAGAGAGAAGAAAATCAAATCCATGAGAGGTTAGAAAAAACAAAGAAAGAGAACATTCTAAGAAGGATCAGATACTAAAACTTGAGAATCCATGAAAAAACAACAAGTCTAATTAGCAAGATAATACTAAAAATGACAAGATACTTTGTATTAATTAATGGCTCTTAAATAGCAAAAGAGATACAAGAATATTATCATGCAGTGATCGCTATATTTTATCCTTGGGATTCCCTCATTCAACTCCTAAATTCTCTCTCAATATTTTCCTAGAATATCTCCTAATTTTTCTCCATCATCCCATGTGATGTGCTGACATAATTGCTTACCTCATTTACATAGGGACAGTTCACATAACTAATGATCATCGATTTTACCCTTATTAAGAAAGGCTCTTTGACTTTTGAGGAGCTCGTGAGGTAAGAGACGATGGTGGTAATAAATATGAGGTGGAAGATGATGTGCCCACTAGAGATGATAATTTGCCTAACCAAGTAACATGAATATCAATGAAAGCTCATTGCTTAGCTACAACCTAAGGGAAGGTGATGCTCACACTTAAAGAAAGAGTAGGCAATGGCAGGAACTCAATTAGGAGTTCATGAAGTAGAGGATGAAGTTGGTGATGAATATGAGGTAAAAGATGATGTGCATTGTATAGACCTTCATTCTATGCAAGCCTATTTTTGTTTGGTAGTTTTTGTTTCCATGTTTGTAAACTTAAATTTTGAAACAGTTTTAGGTCTCCTAAACCCATTGGGTCTTCAGTGGATGTTTATATATATAAACATACATGCATACATACATATATATATGCATAACATATACACACATACATATATACATGCATGTTTATATGTGTGTATGTGTGTGTAGACATATATACACACATATATGTGTGTGTGTGTAGACATATATACACACATATATGTGTGTGTATGCATATATACACATATATGTATATATGTATGTATATATATATATGTATGGATGTATGTATTTATGTGTATAAACAGCACACACATACACATGGAGCATACACTCGTACATCCATACACACTAACAAGCTACCACAAATATCTGGCCCTCCAACTATGTAAGGTTCATGAGCATAGAAGTGACTTATAAAAAAGGACAATTGAATGTGGGAAGATAGTAACCAAAAACTCCTTTCTTTCTAAGGATTGGTTTGCATATATTGAGGGAGCCATACCACGCCATTGTAAATGACTTCTCCATGTGAGGTAGTGCTCGATAAAAAACAGTATTCTAGTGTATTTGTACCGGCCACATTAAGAAAAATTGGCTGACTTTTAGCCTTTATTTTAAGGAATGATTTTTATATATTTTCGTTATCAAAACGGCATATAGTAGAAATTTAGGAAATAAAAACCGGATAGGATTAAGAGTTGTCCTTATTTTGATTGGTTTAAAAATAAGTTTTTTTTTTCAAAGCACAGAAATTCTGAGGTCACCGCCGACCACAAGAGACATCGGTATCCTATAGGCGTAGTCTACATGAAGGCCCAGTGTCTGGTAGGCTCGCGATACATGGAGCCACAGAGGAGATCACAAAGAGATAGCAACCACAAATCAGCCAGGCACATGAGCATCATCTCAACATGTTCTATGGACGCATGGAGGGTTCACTATCTATACCCTAAGAAGATAAGATCATTTGTTGGCTTTATAACCATATTTCTGTGATCCCGAGTTAGCATGCAGCGCTGATAGGGAAGCATTTTAGAACCCAATGGTCTGAATCTTTTCATGCATTAGCTCATTTCGAAGCCATTTAATAGATCATTTATTTTTTGTAGTGCCATCAGGGGATGCTAGCATCTTCTATACAAACTGTATAGAGACTGTATTTTCTTGGTCTAATAGGCTAATTAGGCATTCCACCGAATCCCGATGATAATAAACCCACCCTCTGTGTCTGTGTGTGTGTGGGGGGGGGGGGGGGGGGTGTACCTTTTCTCTAATCTCGTCGAACTGCTCCAGAAGTAAATTCTCCTATAAAAAAATGGAATAGCATGGAAATTTCTCAGATGACAAAACAAAGACAGAATGTCCTGAGCAGAATACCAAATGAGAAAGAAATTAGGTCAAATAGATTGCACTTGCCTTCTTTGCACGAACACGTCCCAGGTTTTCATGGATTTGCTGCTCCAAGTGGATGAGATCTTTCAGGGACAGACGCTCTAGATCATCACCAATGAGATTTCTGCATGGGTTAGACCCAGTTACAGTTAAGGTTAATATAACCGATCATCCCGCAGTAACCTTTGCAACGTTTATGAGAGGGTACCTTTGCAACGTTTTCAACTTTTCAGTGTATTGAGCCAACCTATCTTTTTCCGTATTCTGCAGCAGCACAACACGCGGATCAGATGTGGCTTTTTGCCCTTACAATATAAGATTTTCCTTATCACTGACGATCGTTTTGTTGAACTCTAGGAAGAGTGAGCATCACGTTTTGTTCAATTGACGACGTCTGTGAGCTACGCTTTCAGCATGCCAGTTCTAAGATTCTTATAGTCAGAAAATTTACATATCAGGAAATCGACTCACATCTGAGGAATTATTATTGTCAGTAGACTCGGAATCTTCTCGGCACTTTACGTAGCGTTCCAGTATGCTTTGCATGCTGAAATGCAGAAAGTGCAGAAAAAAAATAAAAATTAGAGCACCACAAAAACATGATGAGATTTACAATGGCTGTACACTTTTTAACTTTCTCACAAAACAACCAAGTTTTTCATGCACAAAAGCAAGTATAAATGCTCCTCCATAGAAAGTGGTGTCTTCGTCCCAGAAGCCAGAGCACAGAGGCACGCGGTAACGCATGGAGGGGAGCAAGGAGGCAGAGCAGAGGTGTAAGGTACCTTAGAAGTTAGGACACTGATCCGTGCAAAAATCAATGCAACAAAATTATTGGGTGAATATGCAAGTGAACGGTTTGTGCGTGCATACTTAGTTCCGGTGTGAGGGCGAAATTTGTTAGCAATCGAGTTGTTTTTGGATCAAAGGAGTTCGCGGAAATGAAGGTACCGAATTCCCATGAACCATATATTTCATTTGTTCATGCTTATTCTACCCATAATCGATATGGTACTCTCAAATGTATCCACCCATCTATGTTGTGTGTGGATGAAGGCTAATAATGAGCCAAGCCACCTTTTTCTTTCTTATGATCTTTTTTTCCTCGCACATCTATACATACTCTTATGAATGAATGTGTAAGTGACCTTATTATGTCACTTAACTTGTACTTCACTCATTCTCATCAATTTATATTGATTATTATGTTTCTCTCTATCGCTTCTTACTTGCTACATTTGTATGTGTGTGTTATTACCTTTGTCACTAGTCTAACAATTGGTATATCAAAACAGGTTCTCTTAGCCCTCACCTCCTCGTCTCATTATCTTCTTCTGATTTGTCATAGATTGAATTATCTCCTCTTAGTTGGAGAAAGTATACCCTATAATGTGTTGCATGTTAAGTAGTCATTCTTTGAGGAAGGAAGTATATATCAAAGGAGTTTCATGTATATATAGTTGAAAAATGAGCAAGACATCAACGCATGGTTCCTTATACACCTTAGCAAAATGGTATGGCTAAGAGAAAGAACATCTCTCATATGACATAGGATTAAATAGAAATTATTTGGCAAAACGCCTAATCAATCAAGAGAATTTTGTGATTGGTAAATTATATCAAAGATTACATGATATCAAGTAGTAACTCAATGTAAGCAAATGCATACACCTATGCAAGGTGGGGCATTTGTTTTTGACCCATAGTTCCAACCTTATTAACAATCAAATAATTCACTGATAAAAGACTTTAAAACCCTCCACGAATAATTGTTGTGTAGTGATAAATGTGAAGAAGATTTGGAAGTGAAGTTGTTGAGTTATAATATGTTCTCATTCCTAATTCACTAGAAGGGCTATAGAGGCACCTTAGTGCACTTCATCAATTTTTCTATGAAAGGGAGATTACAAGGAATCTTTGTAAAATCAAGATAAAAAAATAAATTCTTTTATTTATGATTATCAATACCTCAACTAAAGAGACACTTTAATTCACTTCATCAAGTTTTTCATGAAAAGGATCTTACACTGAATCCAAGATCAAAACTAAATGATTTTTTTTATGATGAATTAATATCTAAAATATTAAGAAGCTTCATTTCATATGTGTGGGTTGTTAGAATCCATGGTGGTTTACGCAATCACTAAGATTAATCATGGTGAATGAAGATGTGAAGTGATTAGGATTAAGCACATAAGATTAAGCAAGAGCTTAGCCTAATAGCAATGTAGAGAGTGGAAAAAGACTTATGAATATGCATTAGATGGAAGCCTATAAATAGATTTGGTACAAAATGGTTAAGAAGTGATTAAAAAATAATCACATCTATCTAATCCAAAAGTAGCATAAAAAAGAGCACCCATTGCCTAAAATGGAGTGTACCACCTAAGGTTCCCTTCACATCAACCTATGGATGTCCTAGAAGTTTAGGCATGCCTACCCCCTATGTAGGTGCTAGCAAGTTGGTAATAGTAGTAACAATATTGCTATACTCTTCTTGAGGAAATATCTTATAAAGAACTGCCATAATGATCTCTTCTCAATGCGTTTCTTGCTACTTGCAAGCTGGGTTAGGATACTCTTTATGTAGTTAAGATGAGTTGGAAGAGAGTCATTTGAATTCATCTTAAATTTATGAGCAGATAGATCTTTGAGATTTTCGATTAAGGTCTAAACAATGTATCAAGAGTATTTGAGGCCTGTACTGAAGTCTCTTTTTCATCTATGTGATGGATGTAGGTGTCACTAGGGCCTAACCTAACATAATTATTGCCCAATGGCTTTTCATCCTTGCTCACCAAAATTCCATTGTCCTCTCTAGTGGTAGGCATTCTCTCTTTTTCATTTGTGACACCCATAGTGCCTTCCTCATCAGTGTAAACTTGATTTTGGTTTGCCATATGTGGAAACCATTTCCCTCAAACTTATCTCTTGAATGTGTTACATGACATCATGTTGACATGATGTGATAGGTCTTACCACTTTAAAAATCAATCCAATGTTAGAGTCTAAAATGTTTACAAAGGGATTAAACACATGCTAGAAACCCCCCATCACCATATAAGTGCATATTGTTTGCAAGAGAAATTTTGAAAATCCTAAAATCTTTGCATGAGAGTAATAGTATGGTTGTTTTTGCCTTGTACTTCTTTATTTTCTTGATTATCATCCTTGACTTGATGTGCTTAGAATTTAATGACTCATAATCACAAGAAATCTTTAATGCCTTCTTCTTAGGCCAATAATAAGATTTAAGTGAATCATAATCACCTCATAACCAATTAAATCATTATTTTGGGGGTGAAAATCTCAGCCCAAAACTCAAACCACTTAGAGCACATAATTGAGGGCCCTCCCGAAATATTCACCCCGGTGCTTAAAGACAATGTTATAGAAGGGTTTCTAGATGTGTTTGAAGGCCTTAATCATGTCATCAATTAAAATAAGAAAGCATTAATCACTATTTTACTTGTGTACCTTATGTGGATCATTTGCTTGCTATTATCAACATCTAATCAAATATTAAATTTGTCATTGTGTTTTCCATCTTCCAAAACCCTCATGGCTATGAGAAATTATATTATTCTACTTCAATGCTGCCGCCATTGACATTTCCCCCAAAAACACAAGTTTTTGCGAAAGGTCATTTCTATGCCATCCACATAGTTGAGGCATTATGCTAAAGTATCTTTGAGTTAGGAAGAGTCTTGAAGTGATGGCAATGCTCAAGATTGAAAGGATGAGGAGAAATCAATCCTCCATGGACTGCGGGGAGAAGAAGAGGCAAGAACCCTAAAAAAATAAAAAATGATTAATAACGAATAGAGCTTAGTGACTATGATTATTAGCATGGATTAAAGAAGCATAACCACTAAAGTTTTAAGTGAAGATTTAGGCTCTAATACCATGTTAGAATCCATCGTGGCTTAAGAAAGATGCTAACTACTAAAATTAATCATGAGATGAATCAAGATGTGGAGTGATTAGGATTAAGCAAGAGCTCAACATAATAGCAATTTAGATAGTAGTCTATAAATAGGCTTGGTATAAAATGATTAAGAAAGTGATTAAGAGTTAATCAAATGTAGCTAATCTAAAAGTTGCATAGAAAAGAGCACCCACTACCTAGAATGGAGTGCAACCTAAGGTTCATTTCACATCGAATCCAATGGCTATCCTAGAAGTGTGAACATGTCCAAGACCTTGTGTGGTGATGGTAGTCCTCCACAAAAAAAAAACAATCAATTCCATCATGCATAGTATAGACAAGATACTACAACATCCCCATTAACGTCATCCGTGCTCAATAGTGGGTGTAGAACTTGGTATTAATATATACTCCCACACACACACACACACACACACACACACACATAACAACATACATTTATACAAAGGTCTCTGTACTGAGTTTCTATCAGAGCTCCAGAGATATAGGGCAGACTCAGCCATGATGAAGCCTAGCATTAAGGATCATATGAATAGAAAGAAGTATTACATCAAAAAGTTAGTTGATAGGTCATATGCACCACTAAAGATAGAAAGAATTAACACAATATCAACTCGCAGCAACTTGGATGAAAACTTCACAATATGTGAATTTTACATGTCTGCTGATACAACATAAAGATATAACAAGATGAATCCAAGAACATGCCCAAATTCACCTTATAAGAAAGTGCAATTGGTAGTCATCCACAAGAAAATAAACCATCAACTTCATCATGCATAGTATAGACTAGATACTACGACATCTCCACTAACGTCATCAGTGCCCAATAATGGTTGTAGAACTTGGTATTAATATATTCTCCCACACACACACTCAACTTGGATGAAAACTTCACAATGTGAATTTTACATGTCTACTAATACAACATAGAGATATAACTAGATGAATCCAAGAACATGCCCAAATTCACCTTATAAGAAAGTGCAATTTATAACCTCATGGTAGTCATCCACAAGAAAATAAACCATCAACTTCATCATGCATAGTATAGAGACTAGATACTATGACATCTCCACTAACGTCATCAGTGCCCAATAATGGTTGTAGAAGTTGGTATTAATATATTCTCCCATACACACACACTCCACGTGCACGCACGCACACACACACACACACATAAGAGCATACATTTATACAAAGTTCTATGTACTAAGTTACTATTAAAGCTCCAGAGATATAGGGCAGACTTTGCCATAATTAATCCTAGCACTAAGAATAATAACAAATAGAAATAATTATTACAACAAAAAGGTAGTTGATAGGGCAATTGCACCACTAAAGATAGAAAAAGGTTCTTAATAGGGCATATGCACCATAATTTAAAGATAGAAAGAACTAACACAATATTAATTGGCTACAACTTGGATGAAAACTTCACAATGTGAAATTTTCATGTACACTAACACAGCATAAAGATATACCTAGATGAATCCAGGAACATGCCCAAATTCACCTTATAAGAAAGTGCAATTTATAACCTCATGCTAGTCATACAATAGAAAAGGTAGTTGATATGGCATATGCACCACTAAAGATAGAAAGAGTTAATGCAATATCAACTAGCTGCAACTTGGATCAAAACTTCACAATGAGAACTTTGCATGTGCTCTAATACAGCATAAATATATACCTAGATGAATCTAGGAACATGCCCAAGTTCACCTTATAAGAAAGTGCAATTTATAACCTTATGGTAGTCATCCATAAGAAAATAGACCATCAATTCCATTATGCATAGTATAGACTAGATACTACGACATCCCCACTAACGTCATCAGTGCCCAATTGTGGGTGTAGAACTTGGTATTAATATATGCTCCCACACACACTCCACACGCGTGCATGCACACACCCACCTACATAAGAGCATACATTAATAAAAAGATTTGTGTATTGAGTTTCTATCAGATCTCTAGAGATATAGTGCAGACTTAGCCATATTGAAGCCTAGCACTAAGGATCATAACAAATAGAAATAATTATTACAACGGAAAGGTAGTTGATAGGGCATATGCACCACTAAAGATAGAAAGAATTAGCACAATATCAATTGGCTACAACTTGGACGGAAACTTCACAATGTGAAATTTGCATGTCCGCTAATACAACATGAAGATATACCTACATGAATCCAGGAACATGCCCAAACTCACCTTATAAGAAAGTGCAATTTATAACCTCATGTTAGTAGTCATCCACAAGAAAATAAACCATGAACTCCATCATGCATAGTATAGATTCTATATACAATCTTCATTTTTTAATTAGCTATCTTGATTCCATAAGAACAACCTAAAGAAAGGGTAAAAGGCAATTTGTGCCAATTTTATAAGTTTTGTGTTATCTTATAGAAGTCAAAATTAAGGGTCAAAATGATGGAGTTTGGATAAGAGGTGTGAAGGAATGAGTCATGGAGATCCTCAAGATCCTTACAATTATGAACTTCAAAATTTTCCTATTATTTAGAGATTGGGAGATACAAATACTCAAAATGAGGCAAAATTATTGTCAACTTACATGACGTCCCTCTATGCCAAGGTTCATCGTCGCTACTCTAGGGGTGTTATTTTTTGAATCCTTGTACTACAGAAGGATTTGCACACTATCAAGAGGCATGAATAATCAACAAAAATCAATTTATGATTTGAATGGACATGTTTTTTTAAAACTATAAAAGCCTTTTTATATTTAAATTCTATTTTTTGAAGTTTTATAATCATTATGATCCTTTATATTTCTGAACCTTTGAATAACATGTGTGATTTTAAATTTGGATTAAAAATTCTAAAACTTAAACTTTTATATTGAAATTTTGCTTTTCTTTTAAATTTTAAATTATTGTAATTCTCTATATTTTTGAATCTTTTTAGTGTGAGATGCAATTCAGTCCTTTTAGTGTGATTGAGTCTCTTCTCCAACATGATTTGAAGGCTCTTTGGAGTTGCAATTGAGAATTTTTAAAGTCATGATCGAGAACAACACTAAAAGAAGTCCTTAAAGAATGCAAGATTTAAGGCTTTAAGGAGTCGGGTCGATTCTCTTTGGAGATGTACCAGATTTCCCTAGGCCTCTCCTCCCTACTTACCTTGGTGCCCATTACCAACTTTGTGGAAACATTTGTCCCAATATCTAGTACAGTTCTTGAGGTGGCAGTAGTGATCCAATCATAAGGAATATATTCAAGGTCTAATGATTAACAATAAGATATTTTTATCATCGAGGACAACGATTTCTCAATGGGGAGAGAATGTAACATAATTGCAAGATTAACCAAGTTATGATTAGAGATAATCTTGAGTTTTGGATGCAACAAATTTCACTAATAAATTCCGACAGATTTTCAGTAGTAAAAATTCTAAGTGTTAAAATTAAGTAAAAATTCAAGTTTAAGTTTTCTATTAGTTAATATGCTCAAAAGCAGCCATTAAGTGTGTATATAGACATGGGTATCGACATTTGATAAAAAAAATAAAACGTGATATAATTTTGGAGTTGACTTTCACATATAGTTGATTTTGGGTTGTAGATTGCACACGTTATGGTAACTTTAAGTGCCCACATGATTAAGCACACATTATGGTAATTTTAAGTACCCACATTATTAGTTTCTGGTAATTGTGTGCGAAGTTATATCTATTGTAGGTTACAGCCCTGATAGCAGATCTGAGAGGCTTCCACAACTTTTGCAGGTTGCAACCCTAATAGCAGATCTGAGAGGCTTGCCAAATCTACAAACAACACTTTCACAACTTTTAGAGAGTAGACATGGATTCCCAATCAATCAAGACATCTTCAAATATATCCGAGAAGTACACATACTCTCTTTTTATTATTTTTCTTTAAAGTCGTTTGAGATTAAATAAATAAATTGATGAGCGTGTATATGAGAGAACTTGAGTCGATGTATGGTATGTTTAACGATGAGTAATTCTTGAATTTATTAATTATACATCATCGCCTTAGTCTAAAGACTCATAGAATAAACACTTTTGGAGTTAAAGAATTAAAAGATAGAATATCTAACTAGTTTATGACTAGATGTTAGGTATAACCTTCATTAGGAGCTATTTTGCAAAGCTTTTATCTTTCCATGTGATTAGAATCAAATATTGAGGTAAACACGAAAGTTTTAGAGGACAAGAAACTATATAAGAGTGTATGGGACTCTAGAAAAACCACATCGCTTTTGTTTTTAAGTTATTCGAGTCCAAAGTGGAACACTTGGCTCTGTTTTATAGTTTTATGTTGAAAACACAACTTTGGTCATTTTGAATGCTCTCAAAAAGACCTTAGAACTCATTTTTAGTGAACAATCACTGAGATATGTTTTATAGGTGTTAGAATTTCTAAAACTTTGTAGTTTTGACTTTTCTCTAATTCCAAATGGATTGGAAGATATTACTCTCCCAAAGTGACTAGTTCTCAGGCTTTACCTTAGAAATTGTTATCAAGATTGACTACCTCATCTATATACACCAGATGGACTAATACGTAAGCATAGTTATGACTTAGCTATACCAACTAGAGATGATCAGATTGTTCAGTGTAGTTCTCCTTCTTTTCATTGCAAGAATGTAATGTTTTTTATTTTATTGTGTTGGCTTTGGGAAGATATGATGCCATATTAGGGATAGATTAGTTAGTGCCTACAAAGGCCAAGATATTATGTCATGAGAAGTGGGTTTGCATGATTGGAGATGATGGTAAAGATTATTGCTTATAGGGTCAAAGATGTGATATAGAATTTAGAGTGAGCAAGAAAAGAATTTCATGTAGTATACTATTTTCTTGTTAAGTTGTAAATTATCATCGTGAAGTAAATAAGTGTAGATTGGAAAACCTATACCTATTGTGGAGATTGCAAGTTTATCAATAGAAAGATTATGTAGCCACATTTATCATAAAAATTGAAAGTGTTTCACTTTGTAAGCTCCTTCATTGAAGAAAGAATAGAGGATTTTCCTATTGAGGAAGAAATTTGACTAAGCTTAAAGCTGCAAGCAAAGTGAAAATAAGAGTTTGCGAATTGTTTGATTACCTTGAAGTTTAAGACAATATTGCAATGATAAGAAGGCTTATTATTGTTTATTAAGTTGTGATTCTAAGAAGGCTTATTTATAGCATGAATAGTGACTGATTTACAAGATCAAGCTACTTTGTGTAATGCCTCAAGATCTATCTAGTTTCTTACTTAGAATTAAACTTTATAGAATTAAGATGAGTTTAGGAGACCTACTAAACTCTAGTATATACATGACTAGCTTAACATATATAATTGTTTATCTAAGATAAAATCGAAGATATAAACAAAAGAGAGCACACTACTAAGAGAAAATAATGCTATAGTATTGAGAGTTTAATAGATGCAGTGATTACCAAGTATGTTGATTTTATCCAAGAAATAGGTAAGAAATGAAGAATCAAGTTAAGAGCTTATTATATTAAGTTAAGATCTTGGACAAGCAAGTCGTCAAGTCGTTCTTTCCAAGGCTACTTGAAAAATTCTTAAGACGAAGACATATGGATATTTGTAGTTTTCTTGAAAGTCAAAAGCATACGACTTCTCAAGTACTATATCAAGTATAATAGATGAGTAAGAAAAACTATTTCTCAAGGTCTAATGATTAAGGATAAGATGTTTTTATCGTCGAGGACAACAATTTCTCAATGGAGAGAGAATGTAACATAGTTCCAAGAGTAACCAAGTTATGATTAAAGATAATCTTGAGTTTGGATGCAACAGATTTCAGTAATGAATTCCAGCACATTTTCAGTAGTAGTAAAAATTCCAAGTCTTAAAATAAAATAAAAATTCAAGTTTAAGTTTTCTATTAGTTAATATGCTCAAAAGCAGCCATTAAGTGTGTATATGGACATGGGTATCGACATTTGATAAAAAAATAAAACGTTATATAATTTTGGAGTCGACTTTCATATACAGTTGATTTTGGGTTGTAGATTGCGAACATTATGGTAATTTTAAGTACCCACATGATTAGTTTCTGATAATTGTACGGCGTGAAGTTATATCTATTGCACATTGCAGCCCCGATATCAGATCAGGCTTCCACAACTTTTGCAGGTTGCAACTCTAACAGTAGATCTGAGAGGCTTGCCAATTATACAATACTTTCACAACTTCTAGAAAGTAGACATGGATTCCCAATCAATCAAGACATCTTCAAATATATCTAGGAAGTACACATACTCTCTTTTTATTATTTTTCTTTAAAGTCTTTTGAGATTAAATAAATAAATTGATAAGCGTGTATATGAGAGAACTTGAGTCAATGTATGGTATGTTTAACGATAAGTAATTATTGAATTTATTAATTATACATGATCGCCTTAGTCTAAAGACTCATAGAATAAACACTTTTGGAGTTAAAGAATTAAAAGATAGAATATCTGACTAGTATATGACTAGATTTTAGGTAAAATCTTCATTAGGAGCTATTTTGCGAAGCGTTTATCTTTTCGTGTGATTAGAATCAAATATTGAGGTAAACACGAAAGTTTTAGAAACCAAGAATCTATATAAGAGTGTATGGGACTCTAGGAAAACCACATCCCTTTTGTTTTTTAATTATTCAAGTCCAAAGTGGGGCACTTGGCTGTGTTTTATAGTTTTATGTTGAAAACACAACTTTGGCCATTTTGAATGCTCTCAAAAAGACCTTTGAACTCATTTTTAGTTAATGATCACTGAGATATGTTTTATAGAGTGTTAGAATTTCTAAAACTTCGTAGTTTTGACTTTTCTCTAATTCTAAATGGATTGGAAGATATTACTCTCCCAAAGTGACCAGTTCTCAGGCTTTACCTTAGAAATTGTTATCAAGATTGACTACCTCGTCTATATAGACCGGATGGACTAATACGTAAGCATAGTTATGACTTAGCTATACCAACCAGAGATGATCTTACTGGTTAAAACGTGATAATTAATTATGTTAAAAATAAAGATTCATGTATGACTTGAAATAATTAAAAGATACAAAGAAGTTAAGGACTGTTTGAATTAAAAGCTTGTTTTTATACTTGAGAGATATTTTGATTGATTTGAATATGCTTCATGTTATATGCACATTATGTGTGCATATACTAGGAGGCTAAATCACATTAGGCTTGTGAGCATGGGAGCATGGGTTAGGACTAACCTTAAGGGTTAATGTTAGGGTCAGGTATCCAAGAGTCACATATAAAAAATAGAGACTCAAGAATCACTTGAGGGCCCTCCTATATAATAGGGGCAAGGGGCACACTCAAGGGGGCTTGAGGCTTAGGCTATGGTCTCTTGTGTTATCTTGAGACTAGGTTATGTTATGTTCTCTTGTGTAGAGGATCATAACTACTCACTTACCATTTCACACTATAGCTACATGTTGATGGATTGGAGTTATACCTCTTGATGGTATGGAACATCAAGGTAAAGATATGATGAACTTCATTATAATTCATGTGTGCATCCCTTGGGCTCGGGGGTGGTCGGGTGGATGAGTTTATGCTTATTTTATGCATGTTTATGCATAACAATTATCTAGAGAGACATTAGGGTTTTAACAGTGGTATCAGAGCAATCTCTAGTTAATTTTTTTTTTCTTATTGTAATTTTTTTAGCATTTTTGAAGTAAATTTTAATATTTACTAAATAAAAAATATTATTTTGTTGATTTGTATGATAATTTACACGTGGATCGTCGATATGGTGGTTGGAACATGTGTTACTACTATTCAATGGATGAATCGACGTTGCGGGAGAATTCCGTGAGTTTAATGTTCTTTTTTCTTATTTTTTGTGGTTTAAAATAAGCATCGTTGGAAATTTTTACCGAAATACCACATATTTTACTGTGGATATTTTTGGTAGAGTGGATTCCCTGAATTTCTAGAAATTTTAGGAATTTTTTTCTAATTTCTTAGAATTTTTAGAGCATTTTTATGGTTTAAAATGTATTCTTTATACATTTTTGTGGGTTTTTGGCGGGTATGCTATCAAATTTCTACCGATTTTCTGTTGAAATGCAGCAGGGGCAGCACGTTGATGCATGAAATGCTCTCCCGTGTGCGTGGGACCCTCTTTGCCTCTCAAATATGATTTTTCTCTTCTATTTTCTACCCGCCTGTGTGAACTTCTCTTAATAGAGATTTTTTAATTAAACATTAATTATAATTAATATTTAATTATGATTAAGCTTGGTTTAATTAAAATAGCTAATCAAAAGTTAATCAACCTCCTCTCCAATAGAGAAGGAGTGGGTGGAGAGAGAATGGAGTGGAGAGAAGAGTGAGGAGAGATGGATTTCCATCCTTCTCAATTTTTTTAGCGGGGGCTTTCCGCATTCCCAGGAAACCAAAGGTGAAACACACTTTGAACGCAGATTATAGCCATCAAAAGTATGGAACATGTCCAAAAAGAATGGCTAAACAATGATAAAAAATCATGAAAATATCATTTAGAATTAATCCAAACAAAAATATCTACTAATACGAGGTATAATCGTATTAATAATATGCAAATAATCGGCATCTATCTAATTTCAGCACAAGAAAACGTACTTCAATATTAAATAATCCTCCAAAATATTAAATTCTCGAGAAAAAAAATTATCATGATTTTTTCCTAATTTTATAGAGTCTCAAAATACGATAATTTTCAATTCCACCAAACCTATCTTATGGCATTCTAAACCTATATTTTTCTAGAAAATTTTTAGTAATTTAGATTTGCCAAAATACCATTGATATTTTAAAAATATCAATTTTTAGGTTTTTTTAAAATAATTTCTAGAAAATTTCTAATTTCTTCTAAGAATCCCATCATTCACGAAATTTCCAATTCTGCCTGATAGTTCTTAAATCCAATGAAAATTTATAATTTTAATGAATTTTTCAAAATTTTAGATCAAAAAATATATTTTTAAAGGAATTTGAATGGTCACGGGTGCCCGAATGGATACACCACATGCCAAACACCAACCCCACATTTTCTAGAAATTTAAAATAACCTTTGACTAATTTTTCATTAATTTTTAAGAAATTTTTAAAATTTTTAATTAACCCCAAATGCATTTAGAATACGAACGGTCAAAAAATTTCAGAAGCCCAATTGTTTTCCCGGAATACGGAAAGCCAACAGTTTTCGGAAAATGAAATGAAAAAAAATCGGAATGTGAAAGGTCAAAAGATTTTCTGGAATTCGAAAGATGAAAAGATTTTCCGGATTTAGAAAAGCCAAAAGGTTTCCCGGGAATGTGGAAAGCCAAAGGTTTTAAGAAAAAAATAAATTTCCAAAAGGAAAACAAAATATCTTAGAGAAGTAAAATGATTCCAATATCTCTTATCCCTTTTTCAAGATTTTTTGAAAATAAAAAACTCTTTTGTAATATATTCTAAAGCTTTTTTTAAAAACATAAAGCTTTTTGTAAGCTTAAAATATATATATATATTATATATAACACTAAGGTTTTAAAAAAAACCTTTAAAAAAACAAATTGGGGGGGGGAACTGAGAAGGTCAAAAGATTTTCCAGAATTCGAAAAGCCAAAAGGTCAACGTGAAGAAGCTTCACCCACCTTAGTCTACAACAAACCCTAACCAACACTATTTGTAAAGGAGAGAAGAGAATCATGCTTGTAAAAGAAGAAGCATGGACATTGAAGATAACAGATGACCATACTTGGTGGAGTTTGATATCACATCAATAAACATAATTGAGTCATGTAATATTGTCTCTATCATTACTCTCTCTCTCCACCACCCTCTCTTTTCTCTCTCTACACAAAGAGTCGACATGAAGAAGCTTCACCCACCTTAGTCTACAGCAAACCCTAACCGACACTATTTGTGAAAGAGAGAAGAGAATCATGCTTGTAAAAGAAGAAGCGTGGACATTGAAGATAATAGAGGACTTTGTTTTTTCATCATTAGCTTTTGAAAAGCTTTTGCTTTTTTCTTCTAAGTGTATACCCGAGAGAGAGAGAGAGCGAGAGAGAGCGAGAGCGAGAGAGAGAGAGAGAGAGAGAAATTTAGACTACTGCACATAACAAAGGAAAGATCATCATCACCACCATCATCATTTGCCAGCAGCACTAAAGCGGCATCGAGATTAGGGCATCACAAGGAAAGGTGTCGAGAGTCGAATATCACCATTGTGACCGCCTCCATTAGCATGTGGTTCTCGTGTGTGTTGCCTTTGCTGGTGGGAGAGCTTTAGAGCTCTTGTGCACCTTAATCCAGGTTCGATCTACATGCTACGTTCTCTGTGGTGTGGTATTCACATTGTCGTGTTTGTTGGTGCTAGTTGGTGTGGTTTGGCTAGCTATTCATAACCGTGTGTTCAATGGTTTTCGTGGTCGTTTTCAATGATGGTCTCTATGGTCGTTTTCAATGATGGTCTCTATGGTAGTTTTCTACATAGTGAGATTGTGGGCTTCTTGGGCCTTACCGGAGCAGCCAACATTCGCACGGTCATTTTATTCTTTAAAAATTCACATAAGAGATTTATTTTTTTCACTAAAGAAAAAAAGGCTAAAGCCTTTCTTGCTTTTTAGAAACTTAGAAATCCTCCCATGAGGGGATGTTTTTTTTCCAAGAAGTATAAGGTCTCACCAATGACCTTTTCCTTGGAGTGTGGTCACACAAGCTTGGTGCTCTTACGTGCAGGCTTCTCAAAGTTGCTTTTTGTGGTAATACCTTGTTGACTCTTCCACAAACATAAATTGATGTACACCAATCCTTAAACATGTCACCATGGAATTCAAGTAAATGACATATTAGAAAGAGTGCTAAATATGTTGTCATTTACACCCAGTCTAACATGGATAAGGCTAGTACTTCAAAAAAGTATGAAGCATTATTTGCCAAATTACAAAAGTTGTTCCTACTAGATGACTTATCTCCCCACCTATGCGTAGAATGTTCGAAGATGACATTGATTGTGCTGTTGGCATTGTGTAAAAAGATGGCCATTGTGTGGCTTACATGAGTGGAAAATTGAACTCGACAAAAAGAAATTACTCCGTTTATTACAATGAACTCCTAGTAAAAATTTAAACCTAAAGACATTGTTTATAGGTGTAAATTCACGGTTTGTATTGCCATCAAGCACTTTAGTGGCTTCAAATCACAATTGAGTGACCACTAGGCTTATAGTATTAGCTTTTCATAGTGGTTTGTGTGACGATTAACAGAATGTAGGGCAGAGGATTACCTTGAGCTTATTTTGCAAGCAAACACACATACACAAGAGTAGACAAGCAAATAAGAGATGGATGGCTAAACTTTCTTCTATATCCATCTCTTCTCTACAACCATAACACAAAGAGATAAGAGTACATACTATATGCAAAAGTACTCTCCTACTATAATTTACAAAGGTTAGTCCATAGTGTGAACCCGACTACATGAGCTGGCACTATAACTATGCTATAACTCTAGTACACCAAAGTGGATATCACATAGCTTGTAAAAACCATTGGCGGCATATCTCCCATAATCTCACCGACCTTTCTATGAAAAAGTCTAATCGAGTTGTAGATGGTGTTAGAAGAATAGGAGTTACTTCTTTTAATTTTATGATTTACTCCACTTTACTTAATCTTGAGAGGGTTATTCTTCATGGTGTACAAAAATAGTACATATATGGTCTTAGCAGAAAAGAAGTTACTACTTTTAATTTTATAATTTACTCCATCTTAATTGACCTTGAGAGGCTTCTTAGTCATGATATGCAAAAGAACTACATTATGGGCACACAAGCTTGAGACTGACCATGTCATTTTATAGTGCATGATGAGCGGATCTTATACAAAGATCACCTTTTATAGTGCATGATGGTTGGATCTTACACAAATATCACCTTTGTGTAGTTAAGTCTCACAGGAATGCACTTCTCCACATGACATTGGAGAAACTTGAGCGGTATTAGCCAGCAATGTACAAGGATGTCTTGACATATGTTGCCCATTGTCTGATTTGCCAAGAGATTAAGGTACCCCATGGCAATAAATACAACCTCTACCAATTTTAGTTGAGTCTTTTCAAGACATTGTTTTGGATTATGTTACGACCCTCCGTACTAGTGTAGGCAATAGGAATATGACTTGCTTGACTATCATGAGTAGCACTATTTTCCATGACTTTGCTATAGTATTATAGCCGACAAGGGCACTTCACCTACAAAGGGATGATCAAACAAAGATACATAATCAATAATCTTTTCATATTAGATTTTGACATCCTCAAGAGTTATATCTGAGTGACCATAAGGTAGCCAGCAATGTACAAGGATGTCTTGACATATGTTGCCCATTGTCTGATTTGCCAAGAGATTAAGGTACCCCATGGCAATAAATACAACCTCTACCAATTTTAGTTGAGTCTTTTCAAGACATTGTTTTGGATTATGTTACGACCCTCCGTACTAGTGTAGGCAATAGGAATATGACTTGCTTGACTATCATGAGTAGCACTATTTTCCATGACTGCTATAGTATTATAGCCGACAAGGGCACTTCACCTACAAAGGGATGATCAAACAAAGATACATAATCAATAATCTTTTCATATTAGATTTTGACATCCTCAAGAGTTATATCTGAGTGACCATAAGGTAGTGGGGATAATTTTTAGCATTAGTATAAACAAGAAAGAATTTTTTTCTTCATCCACTAAGGTAAGGGGTTAATTTTTTTCAGTAGTATAAACAATTTTGAATGACTCCTTTTCTTATTATCCATTGTAAGCCACTTGACAAGGTTGGTTTTTAGGATATCTTTTCACTCATTGACGGGGAGGACCATTTCTAAGGTTCTCGAAGCCAACAACACGAGTGAGTCCTTGAATGACTCCTTTTCTTGGTTCTTTCCCAATTATAAAGAAAATCAATGATGTCACTATGCAGTTTCGACTACCAGCGAGTTAATAGACAATGCACCTCGTGTAGTTAGCTGCTGAAGCATTATATGGGACTAGTAGTGGAACCTCAGATAGACATCCTCGATGTGCTTAAGTTTTACTAATATGGGTGCCAAATTTTCAAAACACATTAATTAATTAGTTGCGCAAGAGGAACCTTAGGGGGTGGTATTATAAGGTTTATTTTTCTTCTGCAAGAGCAACCTTAGGGGGGTGAAGGTGGTGAGGATTTCTTTGAAAGGCTCTAGATTCTCGAGAGTTTGGATGGAAGCTATAAAAGCTTCCCTCTCTTTCATCTTTCTCTCTCCAGACACACAAGCAGGTGGTGGAGGAGCCGTAGAGCAAGAGGAGGCAGACATGAGGAGGCTCGTCTTTCTCTCTCCGAAAGGAGGACACGAGGAGGATGTAGAGAGAGAGAGAGAGAGAGGAGCAAGCACCTCTCTCTGCAACAGTCTATAAAAAGGCTTTTTCCTGACTGGCTCAATCTGCCTCGCTGGTAGTTTGGAGATGGCGAATCAGAAATGTTCATTTTTATTTTAAAAAAAGGTGCATCCAAAGAGAGACGATCTCTGTAGTTTGAATTAAGACAAAGATGATGTTTGCAGTTTGAAGAGAGAGAGAGAGAGAGAGAGAGAGAGGATATGTCTGTGATTTGGACGATCACGCTGTAAATATTTTTTAAAATTATCTTGAATCGATGGAGATAGAGAGCATCCGCTAACGTTTGTGATGACTGATTTGGATGATCACGCTAAAAATAAAATTCACTAGACCAAATATTAATCATATTAAGTGGAAGAAGTGGTCTTGCACCATTTCAAACATGGCATTGGTCACTCACAAGAAGTATCACTTCATGACCAAGTTCAAGGATTAAAGAACCATAAAGCAGAGGGTTACAAAAGAAGTGGTCTTGCACCATTTCAAACATGGCATTGGTCACTCACAAGAAGTATCACTTCATGACCAAGTTCAAGGATTAAAGAACCATAAAGCAGAGGGTTACAAAAGCCCGCATTGAACCACCGGACCTATCAACTCTTCTCTAGGGTTACAAAAGCGAACCGGAGATTCATAACCGAAATAGATTGTATCTATCAACTCTTCTCTCGGACATACACTCACTTCCCCCGAGCCTGAGGTCCATAGTGTGCCCTAGTGTCCCATACCACCAGACTGGCTGCCCACGTGGACCTAGTCTAGCCCAATGATAAAAAGGTAAAAAAGGGCCATGTGTGGCGACCACGGATTTAGGCAAGCTCAGGCTGTGGGCGAGGTGGACAGGTGCAGGCTGCCACGTAGGCATGTGAACCTGGATCTGTGCCTCCACGTCACAGGCCACAGCTCCAAACTCCTGCCGCCCATTGCTCCCTTGAACGTCCAGAACCCGCACGCATCCACTGCTGCCGCCATCACCTTGTTTACGCTCAATGCCCGCAGGTGTGCCCTAGATAGATATACCCAGGATGCAGAGAGGGGGTAGGGCATGGCATTATTTTCATTGTTTACTTATTATTCATAGCAACCCACACCCAGAAAAGCCCACAGACATACTGGATCCTACCCACAGACACACTGAATACCCAACGAGTGACGGCCGAAATCCAAGGCCAACGAAGTCGGGTTCAACATGAAGAAAGACAGCCCAAAAAAGAGGCCAAGATGTTAGAAAAGCCCACCTAAGCAAAGCACTCGCAAGGTGCACAACCAAGCAAGCAAACGGAAAGCGGAGAAACAAAGAACAAGCCGGACAAGACGGAAAAAAATCAGGAGGTCAAGCGCAACGGCCAAAGGGGAGAAAGGCTGCAAGCAAAGAAGACTGCTGTAAGTAAATAAAGCGGCATAGCAAGTAGTAGCCGGCAAGGCAGTACCCAGCGGCAAATGATCAAGCACCCGAGGCCACGAACTCGGTGAAGAAAGAAGGCCGATTAAGAAAGCAAAGACGCAACTAGCACCCAAAAAAACAGGCAACCCAATTAAAGCCGACAAAAAGCTCGAGAATGGAGGCAACCAGAAAAGAAGCCGAAGAAGAGAAGACGACGTAGCGGAAGTGGGAAAGTTTTCCTATCAATACCCTCCAACACAACGCGTGACCCCACGACTGCCAACCCACCACTATCCCTCCAAGCCCACCTCAAAGACAACAATCCACCAAACACAACCTTAGGTGAACCACTGGTGGTCCGTGACCATCAACATGGACAAACAGGTTTGTCCGGTAAATCTCTAAATCCTCTCTTTATGGTTTATTTGGCCCCATTGATTGGGTAGAGCACTCCAATCGGAGGGTAGAGTTTGTACAGGTGGGATTATTTGCAAGTAGATTATCGAGAAAGTTTAAAAGCTCAAAATTTAAAGAGTCTAAAAGTAAATCACTTTGTGTCTAAACCCAAATCAGCTTTGAGACTTACCCAAATCACTTTGTGTCTAAACCCAAATCACCTTGCAAGAAGATCCTTGTAAAGTTGTTGGTTTGCATTGAACCACTCTTCATGCACACATCATTTGGCTAGTAGCACTTAGATCCTTAGAACTCGATAATCCATTCGACCTTGTTGTCCATCCAACACCAATCCCTGCACCTATGCCTCTCGTCAGTAACGCCCAATGCTCTTTACCGCCGCATGACACTATCATAGTAGATCTCTTTCTTGTAACCTGTAACAATGCTCTATGCCAATGAAAGACTGCACAGAGCGGAAGTACATGGGGATACTACTAGACTACTTGCTCACTGCCCGGAGTCACTCCAGACATGAGATCTCACATGCCTACAAAGAGCTACTATCTAGAGTTGAGGGCTTGCATACATGTAGAAGTGCTTTAGATCTAAGGACTTGCATGCCTTGATAGACCTCCCTCTTCTACATGGATACCTCATAATAATCATAAGTGACCCCAAACTTACTTATATAGTAAAAACTAGAATATATTTGGCCCGTTGCTTCTATTATAAAATTTATCAATTATAAGTCTCGAGTAGGCTTTTTACTGACTCTAGGGCAATCTACACTTCATCCTTGGGAGCTGTCATTAGCCCTTGTGCTAGTCCTATCAGCCCCTTTCTCAGTTAATCCCTAACCCTTACCTTAGTTTAGTACAATCCCTTAACCTTGGGTTATCCCAACCTTTGATTAACCCTAGCCTTAGCTTAGTACAATCCTTTAAGCCTGGGTTATCCTAGTCTTAGATTAACCATGTCCCTAGGCCTAGTTACGACAATAATAGGTTAGACAGGGGTTTCTTCAAAAAAATATGCAAGAATTGGCATTAGGAATTTTTTGGACCCAAAGAGGGCCTCTTGGATTAACTTTTGATTAGGAATGGACCAATAGGAAGAGGGCTGGGTGCACATTTTTGACTTCTTTGACCCTAGGGGGCCTAGGTTTTGGTTTGCTAATGGGGCCTAATTACTACTCTTGTCCTCCTACCTCCTAGGCCCAAATTTAGAGGTCCCCCCACCTAGAATCGTGAAGATTAAAAACCCTAAAATTTTAAAAAAAAATATTTTTTTTCCAAAAGTGTGCTTTCCCTCTCAAACTCCCCCCCAACATACCCTAGGTTTGGAAAGCTCATTTTGAACCTCTTTCTTCCTCTTCTAAGCTCTCCATTGCTGCTCTGCAGAAACTCCATACCTCTCAAGCTCTCCCTCCTTGTCAATCTCCCTCTCCCTCTTTCTTCCTCTTCTAAGCTCTCCATTGCTGCTGCAGAAACTCCATACCTCTCAAGCTCTCCCTCCTTGTCAATCTCCCTCTCCCTCTTTCTTCCTTTTCTAAGCTCTCCATTGCTGTAGAAACTCCATCCCTCTCAAGCTCTCCCTCCTTCTCAAGCTCCCTCCCTCTCAAGCTCTCCCTCCTTCTCAAGCTCCCTCCCTCTCAATCTCCCTCTCTCTCTCTCTCTCAAGCTTCCTCCCTCTCCATTTCTGCAGAAACTCTATCCCTCTTTAGTTTACTCTAGGTTTAGGAAGCCTATTCTCAAACTCCTACTCTCTTTTAAGCTTTCCATTGCTGCACAGAAAACCCTGAACTTTCTCTCCTCTCCACTCCTCTGTTGTGAAACAAGCTTTTCTTTTCCCTTCTTCTCTTTTCTTACCATCATGGCCTCTTCCAGTAATGTGAGAAGACCTAGGGAGAAGGTGGAAGAGCTTGTGCTACTGCATAACACAAGAGATGAGAATGGAGTCTGGGCTCCAACAAGATTCAGGGTTGGGGCTTGGGTCTACATGCAGCCAAGCTCTAAGGGACCACATTGAGTGCGTCAACTCGGGAATATGATACATCATTGGAAGGGGCGACTACAAGGCTTCAAGCATACTAAGAAGAAAGGACTAGTTGCCATAGTGCAACATGTGTATACCCTTGGAGACCTGTACATTCAAGGCCAACAACCAATGTTTTCTTCAAATTGTCAGTGTAACATAAACACAGCTTTAACAACATGCTAATATTGGATTTTTTATTTCAAATTTTCTTATGATCCTCCATTTTCTTATGTCTCTCTAACTGATACTTTTCCCTCTAATTCTGTTGAGGAACAACCACTCCAAAGCCTCATTGGAGTTTTCTATGCTATGCGTACATCCATTGGAGAGGCAATATTTGTATCTCAAAGCCCAAGTGATCTTGTACAAAACAATATCTTTTTCTTTTCTCACTCATATTTTGTAGATGAAAAACCAAGTTTATTTGGCAAGCTAGAAGAGATCCCCAACCCCCCTCTTAACAATCCTGAATGACCCAAAACAGATGGTAAGTGATATCAAGACATCACTCAAGTTTTCAAAGGCATCTAGGTCAGTAGGGCTAAATTGGTTTTGTCCTTTACATGTTTTTGTGCACATGTTCAATTCCATGCCAATGCACCAAACAAAAACAATGTATATTTATAAGGAGGTACGATCTGACCAAATTCAAGGATTACTAGGAGAGGGTTGGGAGGTTAATGAGGGGTCACATCAAGGTGATGTGTACAAGTGTAATGTAGTAAATTCTACACTGTCTTACAGGTTCTTGAAGGCACGCTCTATTTTGTACATGCGTCGGCACTATCAAAGATGAATGCAAAAGCACGGGACATGGATCCCACTTCAAGCCTCAGAAGAAGAAATTATGCCTGTTGAGGTAGCTATGATGATGCAAAATGGATGGATTCAGCGAGTGGCAGCAAGCAAGCATTGGAGCCTAGCAGACCTGCGTCAATACTTTAGCATCATGGGCTTTGACAATGTGGAAGAGTCAAGTTTTAAGTTGATGATAAGAAAGGTATATCTAATTCCACTACATGTCTAGAATTAACCCACTTTATCGTTATTGTGCCACTTTTTATATTTTTACAGATTAGGAAGCGTAAGGAGGGGACAACCATGGGAATTATGTATAGGAAAATATTTTTATTTTTCCTTTGATTGTAGAGGGTGGTTGAAATTGACGCATTTACAGGTAAAGGTGGCGGCAGCAAAGACCAGGCCAAGGTCCATGGACATGATGCTGCGTTGGCGCACTATCTTGGTCGGCTTCTTGTGGATGGCATCGCCATTATCCATAGGGACTACACCCCTCAATCTCCCTTCATCACTCTCTTCTTTTTGAAAGCCCTCTCTAAGGTGCTCTGTGCAGCCTCTATGGCACAGAGCACTAAATGTATAGTTCTGATTTAAAAATCCCTTGCCTTCGATGTTTTTGGTTCTAGATTTAGGGGTAAGCTTCTTGCTCGTATAGGTATAGCCAAAAGCATAGGCATAGAGGATCCTCAAGAAATAGCCCAATCACTCCTCCTTGAGCACACTCTACCCAATAACAAGAGAAGGAAGCTCAATATTGTAAAGAAAGCTTTTGTAAAGATGATGTATCACTTATGAATACAATACAATTTTTGTAAACTTATTTTCATCAAGTGTATCATTGTTTTTTCTAGTTCGTACCATCAATGTTTTTGTGAATGCATCAGAAATGACCCTAGGAGCCTAGGGGAGAGTGCCAGAACAGTGCGAATTTCGAGCCTGCACCGTTGCTGTAGAGCCCAAATTCGCACTGGTTTGGCAGTGTTTTGGCAGAGCTTCCTCAGCCCTTCAGGAGCAATTCTGATGCATTGAATGACAAATAATGTATTTTTACACATGATTAAAGGTATTTTTATCTTGTAAATTACTGTTTTTCATGATCAATGCTTCATTATAAATGCATCAAAAATGATTCTGAGTGGCTGGGATAGCAGTGCCATAACAGTACGAATTTTGAGCCTGCACCGTTGCTGTAGAGCCCAAATTCGTACTATTTTGGCACAGCTACCTCAACCCTCCAAGAGTAATTTTGATGCATTGGATGACAAATAATATATTTTTACACATGATTAAAGGTATTTTTATCTTGTAAATTACTATTTTTTATAATTAATGTACTCAACTTCATTATAAATGTATCAGAAATGATCCTGAGTGGCTGGGACAGCAGTGCCAGAATAGTGCGAATTTTGAGCCTGCAGCGTCGCTACAGAGCCTAAATTCGCACTGTTTTTGCATAGCTTCCCCAGTCCTCCAGGAGTAATTTTGGTGCATTGGACAAATAATGTAATTTTACACATGATTAAAGCTGTTTTTATCTTATAAACTATTGTTTCTCACAATTAGTGTACTCAACTTCATTATAAATGCATCAGAAATGATCCTGAGTGTAGCTAGGGGAGCAGTGCCAGAACAGTTTGAATTTTGAGCCTGCATCGCCGCTGCAGAGCCTAAATTCGCACTATTCTGGCATAGCTTCCCCAGTCCTCTAGGAGCAATTTTGATGCATTGGATGATAAACACTGTATTTTCACACATGATTAAAGGTGTTTTTATCTTGTAAACTATTGTTTCTCATAATTAATGTGCTCAACTTCATTATAAATGCATTAGAAATGATCCTGAGTGGCTAGGGGAGAAGTGCCAGAACAGTGCGAATTTTGAGCCTACATCGCCGTTGCAGAGGTCAAATTCGCACTGTTCTAGCACAGCTTTCTCAGTCCTCCAGAAGCATTTTTGATGCCTTGGGTGACAAACTGGCACCACATGATAGACACTCCATGTTAAAAAAACATGATGACATCGAGACATTGTAAGAGAAACTTAAAATTTTAATTATCACAAGGTTACAAATGAAAGCCAGATAGGCTTGTTACAAAGGGGGACTTGAAACAGAAGAGTTGCTTCAAAAAGAAGGTTAACATCTGAGATCTCTAGATCATGTCTTACTCACCTCGAATGCACCGAGCTAGTTGCATGTCCTTGGTAGATATGGTAATCCTCTTTGCATGTCCTTGGTAGATATGGTAATCCTCTTTGCATGTATTGCAAGGAGGTTGGTGTCTTCAAAAAGCCCAACAAGGTAAGCCTCAGAGGCTTCTTGCAATGCTTCAAGGACAATCTCCTGCACACACGGAACTCTGTTCTATATCGTTAGAGAATCTCCTTCACTGAGCGAAAGGGGCTCTTCTTGTCAGCAACTCAATGTTCCTCTGATAAAATTTGATTTCTTAATTTATTGTGATACTTGCAATTGAGATTGGAGAATATGGATTTGCCAAGCTCCACTTGTAGTCAATCTTTTGCAGTATCCTAACAAGCCAAGCTCTGCTTCACTAACAAATTGTATAAAAGATGATACATCGCAGAAAGGAGGATTTGCTCTTAATGGAAGGTCAATTGGATATGCCCATCAACCCAAAGATCTATATTTTTTTCCTTAGCTATCCTACGAGCTTGGACATATTGTGCATCATTAGGATGGGTTTTTTTAGAGCTGCCATACTCTTCAGGAATACGAATGTGTAAATCTTCCTTCCGTTTTCTAGCTTCACAAGGGACTACACACAACACAGCTTGCAAAGGCTCCATACCTAAGCAGAGGAAGAAGCTAAAGCAGAGAGATCCTTAGGTGGAGAGGGAGAGAGAGAGAGAGAGAGAGAGAGAGAGTGGGTGGGTGAGAGAGACTGTTAAAACTTTGCTGTTGGAAGTTTAACACAAATCCATTTTTCTAAGTAGAAAATGATATTTTTGATATACAAATATATTAACATGGAGTTTTTCATCAATAAATTATATTTATGAGAAAATTTAAAAAATAATAATTTTTGGGGTCCCCACAATTTCGAGATCTCATGGATTTAGTGGTTCTTGACAGTTAGTTATGTTTATGGGGTTGTGGGGACCTGACTTAGTTATGGATGTACTAACTCCTGACAGGCTTCTGACGTGACCCTTGAATTACAAGCTTTTTGGAGAGAAAAAATTATTTTCATCATACATATTGGTTGGGTGGTGTTTTTTCCACCTCAAACTGTAAAAAAATAATAATAAAAAAATTTCACTTTTTGAGACCCACCTAAATACGAGAATGTTTTGCTGATGTGGAAGGGAGATATGGTAGGAGTTAATGAGAAAGGAGATTTCAAACTGACAAGAAAGATTCAATTTGTAGAGAGTGAAGATGAAAAATTCATACATATTGGTTGGGTGGTGTTTTTTCCACCTCAAAATGTAAAAAAAAATAAAAAAATAAAAATTTTCACTTTTTGGGGCCCACCTAAATACGAGAATGTTTTGCTAATGTGGAAGGGAGATATGGTGGGAGTCAATGAGAAATGAGATTTCAAACTCACAAGAAAGATTCAATTTGTAGAGAGTGAAGATAAAAATTTCAAAGAGTAAGAGAGAAAGTTTGAGAAAAGTCAAAAAGTAAGAGAGAGAGTATGAGAATATTTTCTTTAAAAAGTGAAACTAGGGGGGTATGGCTGATGTGGCAAGGCAAAAAATAGGGGTCAGGGTCATCATAGCCTTTGTCTCCCTTAAGCCTAGCTTCTTAAACTCTAATCCCTTAAAATTAGGAATCCTTAGGAGGCCCTTTTTGGGTCCAAAAAATTCCTAATGGGAAGCAACTCCCATCAAGATAAACATGATGGGATGTCACATGCATCCTGGCTATACAAGGTTACCATGTGTACATTATATATATATATATATATATATATATATATATACCTAGATGAGTCCAGGAACATGTCGAAATTCACCTTTTAGGAACGTGCATGTTATATACTCATGGTAGTCAACCCACAAGACTATATAACTATCAACTCTATTATGCATAGTATGGACTAGATACTATGACATCCCCACTAACGTCATCAATGCCCAATAGTGGGTGTAGAACTCTGTATCAAGATATGCTCTCACACACGCAATTCACACACACACACACATAAGAACATATATTCACACAAAGCCCTTTGTACTGAGTTTCTGTCAAACCTCTGGAGATGCAGGGCGGACTCAGCCACCATAATGAAGCCTAGCACTAAGGGAAGTAGCAAATAGAAAGAATTAGTATAGCAAATAAGTAGTTGATAGGGCAAATACACTGCTAAGATAGAAAGAATAAGCACAATATCAACTGGTCACAACTTGGACAAAAACTTCACAATGTGAAATCTGCATGTCCGCTAATTTGGCTAAGTTATATACCTAGATGAATCTAGGAACATGCCCAAATTCACCTTTTAGAAACGTGCATGTTATATACTCATGGTAGTCAACCCACAAGACTACATAACTATCAACTCCATTATGCATAGTATGGACAAGATACTATGACGTCCCCACTAACATCATCAGTGCCCAATAGTGGGTGGAGAACTCTGTATCAAGATATGCTCTCACACACGCACTCCACACACACACACGCACTCCACACACACACATAAGACCATATATTGAACTATCAACTCCATTATGCATAGTATGGACTAGATACTATGACATCCCCACTAACGTCGTCAGTGCCCAATAGTGGGTGCCCAACATTATGCACACTAAGGACATTAGAAGGGCACTATGCATATTATAAGTCTTTGTCCAATACATATAACCAAGCATCATCTGGGTCTTAGAGTAAAGTTAGTGTCAAGGCTTATGTTCAAGTCCCACTTATTAGGTTTCTATCAAGTATCTAGGAGCACTCAAAGTCACTCAAATAGGTCTCTGGATGTCAACATGAAGTCCTAAGGTTACTAGCAACGTTAAAAGAAGCCTAAAATGCATTTAAAGGCACCATGGACATGAGCCAACTTGGCACTGAGAGACTTGGGGCAAGAAGTCCACTCATGAGAATAAAAGTCCATGGTCCCTCTTTTTATCATTCCCCCAAGTGAGGGCTGCTGATTTAGGGTAGATTTATCCATCTCTTGTACTTGATTCTCTTGCAGACAGCAATAAGGAGCACGTATTGTGCAAATCTCCCTATCTTTTTTCTCTCTTTTTCCCTCAATCTCTTTGAATTGAGTCATTAACGCATACTTTTATAGGTACTTCGGCTACCACTTATGTACAAATGTATCCACCATATACATGCTTCATGTAGACCCTAGAAAGATCGATTAAAAAATAGTGAGAAGGGGATGGGTGCAAATCATAATCGCACTAGTCTCCTAAAGCAAACCACAGCTTGCTTATCCACACCTATGTGACACCCAAATACGTTTTCCAACACACCAATGCAGTCTAGATTTGGTCTTCTTTTTGCACAATATCATTCTTCATACAGTTGTTTCGGAAGCGGCACAAAGTGTTCACTTTTATTGAGCCGTGCTACTCAACTTGTCCTCTAGCTCATCCTATATTTTGAGTTCAAAATATTTGAAAATGTGGTGCCCCTTCTAGTATTTGAAAACATGGTATCCCTTCTTGTAAGATGATGTACCCATTGTAGGAGTTGGGTGTGAGTGTGCCCTTATATTAGTATTGGTTGCCACTTAAATCATCACAATAATGTGACTACCATTAACACATTGGTATCACCATGCTTTCTACAAAATATAATAACACTGACGCATCTACATTGTTCACAAAATATAATACACATGAAAACAAAACTACATTGTCAATGTGAAAGCTATGTAGACCAACGAAATTGTTGGTCAAAATTGAGCTTCTTCTTCAATGGAAAAAAGTTAAGACTCTCAAAGAGGTCAAGAATTCAAGAGACAAGCACCCATAATATAATCGTTACACTACAAGGCCAATATTTGGAAGGGTGTTACCCCCTTGTACGCAAGTCTAATATAATCGTTACACTACAAGGCCAATACTTGGAGAAGGGTGGTACCACCTTGTGGTACTCGGGGGTGTGTGTGGGGTTAGTATTAGTGTGAGGGTATCCGAATAAAGTGTTGCACTTATAGGGGTGTGCATGTAGCCAAGTGAAATTCCCATGCGGAACTAGGTAAGGAAGTGGGGGAAAAAAGGGGGGAAAAAAAGAAACAAACACTCATTATAGGGTAACTGACATGTCGCTAATGAATGCAGTGTCTACGCTTAACAAGGAGAAACACAAAAGCCACAAATCGTGGTGAAAGCAACATTTTGAGCTCCACTTGCAAACAAGACGAATAACCCATATCATGCTAACAAGACGATGTAGGAAGGTTGGCGATTTCAAGCTTGTGATCTATGGCTAGAAGGTGCCTTGGATTATCCCATAAGTGGAAGCATGGGAAGTTGAAGAGCCATATATAGGCTAGAGTGGCACCTTGTGATAATCATCTCCTCCGACCGATGTTTTGGGAGGCAACTCACCGGGAGATGGGAGCCCAATGGAGGGTTGCTGCAGTGCTCATTGGGGGTGTTCATGGAGCGCGATGATGATGCATCTCCTACGTGCGTTAGTCTTCCACTGCGCATTGTGACATGGTATCAGAGCCAGGAAAGCGAATCGAGGGAGGGTGTTGGAAGGTTGGCGATTTCCAGCTTGTGATCTATGGCTAGAAGGTGCCTTGGATTATCCCATAAGTGGAAGCATGGGAAGTTGAAGAGCCATATATAGGCTAGAGTGGCACCTTGTCTCATAATCATCTCCTCTGGCCGATATTTTGGGAGGCAGCTCACCGGGAGATGGGAGCCCGGTGGAGGGATGCTACAGTGCCCGTTGGGGGTGTTCGTGGAGCTCGATGGTGATGTGTCTCCTACGTGCATTAGTCTTCCGCTGTGCATTCTGACACACGAATAACCCATATCATGCTGCTAGTAATGAAACCCTAGTTGCAAGAGCGATAGGAAGATTAAGGACTATGGAACTCCTTGCTTCCCATGTTTTGTAGCAACATTTGTTGGATGTACACTACAAGCAAGCCGTGAAGGTGAAGATTATTTTCCATGTTTTAAAGCAACATCGGTTGGATGCATAATCAAGCCATGAAAATGAAGAAGATATAAACAGACTTAAAAACTAAATAGTCAAGCCCCGAGGCACACAACGGTTGCTTGTCACTTCATTACTACTTTTTGGTATAAGCTTGACTTCAACACTGCTTTTTGGATCTCAGTGTTGAAAAAAAAACGTTCTTTATTGTGTTTTCCACGGCTAAGATTGGAAAAGAGTGATTGAAGTTGGATGGCCTCAAAAAACATTGGCCAAAGTGTTCCCCCCAAACAAAATTGATGCGTAGATTTTTGAAACGAGAACTGGCAAAACCCAAGCATGATTGTCAAGTAAAAGAAGCAGGGATAAACCTAAATTAGGAACGAGGCCCGTATGTGGTGGAGTTGGGCCACCGGCATAGCCCGCGGCCGCATGGTGCAATACTGTGTTTAGCTGCAGCCAAAGGCCTCGAAGATGAGCAGAGATCTTTGCTCATCTTCAAGAAGCTCGCTTCTTTCAGAGACCTTGTTTGGTCTTCTTTTAAGGACAAGAAAAATGATGGGGTCGATTCTCCGGAGGCCTCGATTGCTCTTCTCTAACGGCAACAATGGTAGTTAGGTTCTTGTTTGACCAAGACTGTGTAGAGACTGTTGTTTCGTGTGGTTCTGGGCTAAGCCCAGACTGCAGCTCCGCGTGAGTTCCACGGTAAATCATTCCGGTGGGCGTAGACTGGGTCAAGATTTCGCACATCTTACGAAGGAAGAAAATTAGCCGGAGTTAATTAGGACCGTAGAATGGACACCCAAGTTTGCAGGGATAAACCTAAATTAGGAACGAGGCCCGTATGTGGTGGAGGCATAGCCCGCGGCCGCATGGTGCAATAGTGTGTTTAGCTGCAGCCAAAGGCCTCGAAGATGAGCAGAGATCTTTGCTCATCTTCAAGAAGCTCGCTTCTTTCAGAGACCTTGTTTGCTCTTCTTTTAAGGACAAGAAAAATGATGGGGCCGAGTCGAAGCTCGATTCTCCGGAGGCCTCGATTGCTCTTCTCTAACGGCAACAATGGTAGTTAGGTTCTTGTTTGACCAAGACTGTGTAGAGACTGTTGTTTCGTGTGGTTTTGGGATAAGCCCAGACTGCAGCTCCGAGTTCCACGGTAAATCATACCGGTGGGCGTAGACTGGGTCAAGATTTCGCAGGAAGAAAATTAGCAGGGCCGTAGAATGGACACCCAAGTTTGCAGAGAGCCAAGGTCAGTAGTCTAGAGCAGTCCCAAAAACGAATACAAGATCTTATGCACCTACCTGGGGCTAGCAAATTGGAACAGCTTCCCTTTGCCGGAGAAGATGATGACGGCGACCTCGGCATCACACAGAACGGAGAGATCATGGGCCTTCTTCATCAATCCCCCTCGACGCTTCGAGAAGGTCACCTGCCGCGTGGTTGCGTTCTCGATCTTCTTGATCTTGATCTTGCGACGCACCATCCTCGCCGGCTGGAGAAAACACGACAAAACACCCAAAGATGTTTATTTGTGAGTCGAGTGCAAAACGCAACAGAAAGCTTCAAAAAGCCGGCTCTCCGTATGGGGTTGAGAGAGAGAGAGAGAGAGAATGAAGAAGAAGAAAAACACGGCCTTCTCTCCACAGGCCGCAGGTTTTGCGGGAGATATTATACACAACAGCGAAGCACACCTTTCCTGCAAAAAACACAGACACAAATGTAGCAGCGAAGCTCTTACCCGTGGTAGCAATCTTCAAAATTCGTTTCTCCACGCTATGGCGACAGAAAGCCCTCCCAGCACAAAACAGGCCCTTAGAGTCGTACTGTAAAGACTCTACGATACTGATAGGGCATGACAACAGATTTACTAATACGGCAGGGCGACGGCGATATTTGATTGGAAGAAAAAACTCCACCTGGCCTTCACAAGTTTGAACTTTGAAGTGTCGACAAGACCGCACGTGCCACGTACATCCCGATTTTCTCTCTCTAGACTTGCGTATGTTCACATATCATATCACAATAATTGATTCTACGGAATTGGATGACTTCCCCTTTACCGTGTGATATGCTATATGTGACAGATTTTCTTCCAAATTAGTTATAGAACGGCCAACTCGTCATCGACCGGAAGAGTTTCTCAAGCAAGACTTCCCTCTTCCATGCAGTGCTTTTCGCAGCTAGTGAGAAAAAGGGTAAGCTTGGAGTGAGACCATAGTATAAATTTGAGATTTTCATAAAATTACCATTGGTAACATATTCCAAATTTTGAGTTACAATTTGCTAATTTTCTAGATCTTAAAGTTTCCAAAGATCTCTTCATTTCTCTCATGCATGCTAGATGTTGTATGAGTTTCAAAAAATTAAAGCTATTTCTATCAGTTATTGAGAGAACTTGGAAAAAATAGCAAGATATTATAGTGATTTCTACTTGGTGAGCCTCAAGTTATCAATTTGAGCCTTGTTAAGCATGCATCATATAGGCTTATAGAAAAACCCTAATGGTAATTTTTCTTAAAAGGGAGTTATTATTTGGTAGTGCAAAGTTACCAAATGGTAATCATCAATCTAAATTAGATTACAATTTGTAACTTTTTAGTCGTTTGGTTCCAAAGGTGGTTACCAAATTTGTACTATGAGTGAGACCGATTTCCCTTCGTCATGATCTTATGATTGGTCGGTTTTAAACTAAAAATGTTTAATTTTCATTGGCTTTCTTGAAGACAAGGTCTAGCCAGGTTTTTCGAGATTTAGCGAATGAAAAAGACACCAACGGTAAGTTTTTTTCGAGGACTTCTTCTGTGACCAAAAGTAGTATGTTCCTTGGCAACTAATGAGCTTTTAATCTTGGTAATTAGAGTGATAGATTAGCTAAGCTTATTAAGATGGAAGATTGTGCATGTGAGTTGGCTCCCACTCAATTCCACTTAGTATTCTCATACATGTCTCAAATAGGCGGTGTAGTTACAACTCAGGACAGATTCACTAAACCCTTCTTTTTGGTAATCTTTTCTTGGGAATAAAATAAACTGTGACTATGGTTAACTTTTGTTTATTTACAAGTTACTAGTTGGCCACATGCTTGAGTAGTCATCCACATGTCAAGCACACTCTATTAAACTCCCACTCGCTCAACACATGGGTGGTCCAATTAAGTAGGTGGCACACTCATGTCAACGCCACCCTCGTTAGTATAGATAGGTTACTGCTTTGTTGTTGTAGATGGGTGCTCTCCTTGTTAGCTACTTATGTGTGTTCCCTTATGTCTCTTATATGTCTCTATCGTGTTGTTGTTGTGGTACTTGTTATGGTATTGTCTCAAGTCAGTTACTATAAGTGTGGAGTTGTCAGTTGGTTGCATGGGCATGGCAGTGATGCCGACTCTCTGATGGTGTGCATGCCAAGGTTCTAACGAAGTGCTTCGAATCTGTCTGTAATGAGGTCGTTTGGTGAAGATGTCGGCTTTTACTATAATATACAAGGGCTATACTAATGTTTTTTGGCATTTTATGAAGCATCAATAAAGCATTGGTAGAAGCATCACTCGTGGTGCTTATTATTAATGCTTATTTTATTATTATTATTTGCACGGGTTAGTGACATTTATATCGATGCATAGAATTTTCATAATGTATTTTATTAAACTTTCCTCTTTTGCACTGGCTTCCTATTTTCGCACTCCAAACCCAATCTAAACCTTGTCATAATCACACATTAATAAATGTTAATTCTCATGTTTTTCTTCTCTTCCTCTCTCTCAAGCAAAGGCGAGTGTTTTCATTCCTACTCTATATGCAAAGGTGTGTTGTTTTCCATTTTATTTCTCTCAATTAACCCTATGTTCATGGTTTTTTTACTAAATAATGCTTGTTTGTTTTCTCAATTATTTTGTAGCTTCTTGTCCTTCCAATACCCTTAAGGAAAGTCCAACAAACTTTCTATGTCTTAAAGTTTTCATATGGGCAATTAAAGAATTTATTACTTTTCTTCTTTTAGTATGAGCTTATAAATAGCTCTATGCATGTTTTTTAAACTAAATAATGTATGTTTTTAATTACTTTGTTTCTTATCCTTCAAACCCCTTAAGTTAAGTCCACTCAAGTTTATATGTTTAAATTTGGTGAGTTTGGGTAATTAAATTTTTATTTCTTTATATCTTTTCTTTTCGTTGTGTATGAGCTATTCATTAGCTCTATGCATATAACTTATGCATGTAGATGTATGCTTAGACCTATACACAAATGGGTTTATTCTAAGGCATAAGTTTTTATAGGGCTTATGCATAAGTTTTCACAGGGCTTATCTTTATGCTTATGCATAAGTTTTCATAAAGCTTATGCATGTAGATGTGTGCAGCCCAACAAGCCTGTAACCTCCTAACCCCACAAGTCGGTAAGTTGCCAGTAAGCCGCCAAGCCCACAAGCCCGTAAGACGCTAAACCGGCAAGCCCACAAGCCATTAAGCCAAAACATTTAGAATCCTTGGAAGATTTTCTTTCATATAAGGGGTATTTTAAAAAGTAATTTTAACAAAATCTTTACTAAAGTCTTCCTCAAAATGAGCTAGAAAAACAAAGCTTTTAAAGTTTCAACCAACATCAACATTCAAGAAAATGACATGATTTTTGGAATAGAAGAACTCCAACATGAACATGATTGCTTTACACTTTTAAATAAGTATACATTGTGATTTATACCTAGCATAAAACCAAATACATTGAAAAAAACATCGCTCATTATAATTAATAAAAACTTTGACATTGACACCATCGAGTTTAACTATTCTTCCTCATTGTCTATACCATCACTATTATCATCATCAGTTACATTACCAGATGATGTGGAGGAAGCATCTTCCTTAGTGATATATATAACAATATTATCTTCTATTAGGTGAAGAACATAGTTTAATCTCCTTGGTGCACACATCCCTTAGACCTTCACAAAGATTCCTCTTATACAAGCTAAGAATTCATCTTAAAATGGGCATTTTTAACTTCTTGAAATATCATGTCTTTAATAGTAAATTCCTAACTGAATAATCCACTTCATCAAGTTTCAAGGTACTAGTGTCACGGGAATTGTTTCTCTTTTACCACACTCCTCATTTCGAAAATATATTTTTCCTAAAAGGCATTTTTATGATTTGTTGTATATCAATGAATTGTGATAGATGGTATTGTAATAGTAAATTCCTAACTGAATAATCCACTTCATCAAGTTTCAAGGTACTAGTGTCACTGGAATTGTTTCTCTTTTACCACACTCCTCATTTCGAAACTATATTTTTCCTAAAAGGCATTTTTATGATTTGTTGTATATCAATGAATTGTGATAGATGGTATTGTCACTACAAAAAAGGGGGGTCGAAAGAAAAAAAAATCAAGGGTTGAAAGGATAGATAAATGATCACCCTTTTGGATAATAAGAGTGGAAAGGATAAATGTTCTTTTGGATGAGTAAAGATAGGAGGGCGGACAAAGCGGATGGATAGGGAGAAAACAAAAGGGAGGTATTTTGAGTGGTGCCCTTTCCACCTTCGAAAAGGAAAAACAAGAGTCAAAAGTGTAGATATGAGGCCACCCATTAGAGTACAATAGTCAAAAGGGTGGACACATTACCATACACATACACACCCATCACTATTTGATTGGTGAACTCATTGGCTTTGGATGCCTTCTTTTCATAACTATGTTAAATTCTATTTGTGAGACTACAATTACTAATAAGAAGCTTGCACAGCTACATGGCAAATAATCTTGCTCATCTGATTGATGAAAATGAAGATTACTAGACTATTCAACTATTTACTTAATCATACATCAAATTTCTTAGTGGAATGTATAGTGTACATATTTAATATCTAATATATTTATTATACGGTTTACTATATTTATAATAATGATGTATTATATCTATTTAAATGATTATATCAAATATATATTATGTATATAAAATTAATTAACTATAATTTATAGTAGTTATATATACATATATACATTTATATTATTTTACTTTCTCTCTAAATTGAATAAATTTATATATTTAAAATATGATTTCAATATGTTCATGATAATAGATTTATATAACCCCTGCTCTCCCCTTAACAACCAAACTTGGTCCATGGGATTTTTACAAAGATTCCCCTCCTCTCTCTCTCTCTCTCTCTCTTTGAGTCTTTGAGGTTTAGGGTTTTCTGTTAGGTCATGAATTCCTTTTTCTTCTGGATATTAGGGTTGACTAAGAAGGCTATGAACTCTTTATCTTATGAAAAGTAAATTCATGGAATTTAACATTTTCACAATTCTCATTATTAATGAATTCTCCTAGATGGATTTCTAAATCTGAGAAAACTTTGAGCATATGCAGGTGATTCCATAAAGGCAAGCAAGTATGGGTTACATCGTCTAGATTTATTGAGTTTCATATGATTATTCGTACTTTTAATCAATTAATTGATTAGTATAGCTGATGTAAGTGCATATCCTTGGGTTGGATAATGGATGCAAGTTGGTGGTATTTGAAAGATTTCGAGACACTCAGCTTTGGGTGTCGGCAGATTATTACTCGATTTTGTGCACACATGCCATTTCTTTTATTTTGGGTGACGTTCATATTTATTGACAAGTGGATATATTTATTTGGACATATGAAAGCTTGCTTATGGACAATTGATTTTATTAAGGTTGTACACATTTAAATAGTTAAAGATTCACACCTATTTTGAGTAGTACGTTCAATAAAGCAAGCTATTTTTTGCTTAAAATGGACATATTTGTAAAAGGGAAGCTATTTTGAGCCCCATAAGCCACTTCAAGATTACCAAGGTTTTTTATCTATTGTGTTCTTGGTTTTTAACTTCTTGCCTTTTCTCTTGGGCTTTAAATGTTTGGCATTTGTAGATTCACATAATGAAGGCATGATTAAACTATGTTAATTACGGTTTAATCCTTCAAGCGCAAGAATGGTTCATTGATCTGGTTGATGGACACAAGATTGGACAGGAGCTTCTTGATGAGGTAGTTGAGCTCATGGTTGCAGATGACGCTTTGTGAGGCGGGATTCCGTATCCTGTAGTTTTTGCGGCATGCGAAGGATCATGGACTCTTTTACATAGGAGGGGGATTGATTGATGGAGTCCAACTCCATGGTTGGAGTGACTCAGTTTGGGAAGGAGATCCGGACATGAGGAGATCTACTTAAGGCCGAGGAGCAGTTTTATGGAGCAGTAAGAGAGGCAGTCATCTTTTGCCTTGTCGTCATTGATACAGGCAGAGTACCGAGCTGCTTGTGATGCTGCTTGTAAGGTGGTGAGGCTGCAGAGGTTGCATTGCAAGATTGGGCTTCCACTAGAGGAACCCATGGTCATCCACCAGAGGCACTTTGTTCGTGTGAACAGATCGTTGTTGCTGATGACATCTTGCTAGAGTTCTGTTCGACGGAGGACAGTACGGTGGACGTATCTCAGGATTTGCTCAGGCGGCACCCCAGCTCCCTGTGGTTGGTTTCATAGCCAGGAGCTGAGAGGGGGTGTTAGAAGTCATCTCCTGTCTTTATGTGGACACTAGGGCCTCTGTTGTGGGTGTGCTTGCCCATTGTAGGTGTTTTCTCATTTTTCCTCACTCCTTGTATTTTTTCTTGCTTTTTTTTATTTTTCTGTGGTTTGGGTGGCAGCCCTAAGAGGTGGCAGGATGTCCGCATGTGGCCAATTGCAGCTGTACGTGTTTACTGATGTTGGCGAACTGTGTGGACACCTTGGTGCTGGATGACTATACACAGTATTGGCCAACTAATTTATTACTAGTCGTGGTGGACATGCTCCTATCAGCTGCCCTACAGCAGGCCGACTGCTGTTTGGGGGCCATATAAAATGGCCCCTCAGCCCCTTGTCATTTTGTCTTGTATTCAGGATCTTCTTTGTGTATATAGAGCAGAGTTACACGCCTCTATCTCTCTCCCTCTCTTGTGCTATTTTTTCTGCATTTGTGTTTGCTCTTGTGTTTCCAAATTCGATCATCATCTCCGCTACGCATTCTGACAAGACCTCCAAAAGCTACTGGTGTTACGCAAACCCAAGGGGAGGGGTGATAGAATGTGCAACAAAAAAAGGAAAAGTGAAAACACAGGAGAGAGAGTGAGAGAGAGAGATGGAGAGGAAACACAGGTGAGAACGTGCTCTCAATATCATTTCCCTATTGTGAGGAAGAAATTTGACTGAGCTTAAAGCTGCAAGCAAAGTGAAAATAAGAGTTTGCAAATTGTTTGATTACCTTGAAGTTTAAGACAATGCAATGATAAGAAGGCTTATTATTGTTTATTAAGTTGTGATTCTAAGAAGGCTTATTTATAACATGGATAGTGACTGATTTACAAGATCAAGATACTTTGTGTAATGCCTCAAGATCTATCTAGTTTCTTACTTAGAATTAAATTTTATAGAATTAAGATGAGTTTAGGAGACCTACTAAACACTAGCATATACATGACTAGCTTAACATATATAATTGTTTATCTAAGATAAGATCTATCGGAGATATAAACGAAAGAGAGCACAATACTAAGAGAAAATAATGCTATAGTATTGAGAGTTTAATAGATGCAGTGATTACCAAGTATGTTGATTTTATCTAAGAAATAGGTAAGAAATGAAGAATCAAGTTAAGAGCTTATTATATGAAGTTAAGATCTTGGACAAGCAAGTCGTCAAGTCGTTCTTTCCAAGGCTACTTGAAAAAATCTTAAGACAAAGACATATGGATATTTGTAGTTTTCTTGAAAGTCAAAAGCATACGACTTCTCAAGTACTATATAAAGTATAATAGTTGAGTAAGAAAAACTATTTCTCAAGGTCTGATGATTAAGGATAAGATGTTTTTATCATCCAGGACAACCATTTCTCAATGGAGAGAGAATGTAACATAGTTCCAAGATTAACCAAGTTATGATTAAAGATCATCTTGAGTTTTGGATGCAACATATTTCAGTAATGAATTCTAGCAGATTTTCAGTAGTAAAAATTCTAAGTCATAAAATTAAGTAAAAATTCAAGTTTAAGTTTTCTATTAGTTAATATGCTCAAAAGCAACCATTAAGTGTGTATATAGACATGGGTATCGACATTTGATAAAAAAAATAAAACGTTATATAATTTTAGAGTCGACTTTCATATACAGTTGATTTTGGATTATAGATTGCACACGTTATGGTAATTTTAAGTACCCACATGATTAGTTTCTGATAATTATGCGTGAAGTTATATCTATTGTAGGTTGCAGCCGTGATATCAGATCAGGCTTCCACAACTTCTGCAGGTTGCAACCCTAGCAGCAGATCTGAGATGCTTGCCAAATCTACAAACAACACTTTCACAACTTCTAGAGAGTAGACATAGATTCCCAATCAATCAAGACATCTTCAAATATATCCGAGAAGTACACATACTCTCTTTTTATTATTTTTCTTAAAGTCTTTTGAGATTAAATAAATAAATTGATAAGCGTGTATATGAGAGAACTTGAGTTGATGTATGGTATGTGATGAGTAATTTTTGAATTTATTAATTAAACATGATCGCCTTAGTCTAAAGACTCGTAGAATAAACACTTTTGGAGTTAAAGAATTAAAAGATAGAATATCTGACTAGTTTATGACTAGATTTTAGGTTTAATCTTCATTGGGAGCTATTTTGCGAAGAGTTTATCTTTCCGTGTGATTAGAATCAAATATTGAGATAAACACGAAAGTTTTAGAGGACAAGAATCTATATAAGAGTGTATGGGACTCTAGAAAAACCACATCCCTTTTGTTTTTTAGTTATTCGAGTCCAAAGTGGGGCACTTGGCTGTTTTTTATAGTTTTATGTTGAAAACACCTTGGCCGTTTTGAATGCTCTCAAAAAGACCTTAGAACTCATTTTTAGTGAATGATCACTGAGATATGTTTTATAGACTGTTAGAATTTCTAAAACTTTATAGTTTTGACTTTTCTCTAATTCCAAATGGATTGGAAGATATTACTCTCCCAAAGTGACCAGTTCTCAGGCTTTACCTTATAAATTGTTATCAAGATTGACTATCTCGTCTATATAGACCGGATGGACTAATACGTAAGCATAGTTATGACTTAGCTATACCAACCAGAGATGATCTTACTGGTTAGAACGTGATAATTAATTATGTTGAAAATAAAGATTCATGTATGACTTGAAATAATTAAAAGATACAAAGAAGTTAACGACTGTTTGAATTAAAAGCTTGTTTTCATACTTGAGAGATATTTTGATTGATTTGAATATGCTTCATGTTATATACACATTATGTGTGCATATACTAGGAGGCTAACCCACATTAGGCTTGTGAGCATGGGAGCATGGGTTAGGACTAACCTTAAGGCTTAAGGTTAGAGTTAGGTATCCAAGGGTCACATATGGAAAATGGAGACTCAAGAGTCACTTGAGGGCCCTCCTATATAATAGGGGCAAGGGACACACTCAAGGGGACTTAAGGCTTAGGCTATGGTCTCTTGATGTTATCTTGAGACTAGGTTATGTTATGTTCTCTTGTGTAGAGGATCATAACTACTCACTTACCATTTCACAATATAGCTACATGCTGATGGATTGGAGTTATACCTCTTGATGGTATGGGACATCAAGGTAAAGATATGATGTACTTTATTATAATTCATGTGTGCATCCCTTGGGCTCGAGGGTGGTCGGATGGATGAGTTTATGCCTGTTTTATGCATGTTTATGCATAAAAATTATCTAGAGAGACATTAGGATTTTAACAGTGGTATCAGAGCAATCTCTAGTTAATTGTTGTTATTTTTTCTTTCTTATTATAATTTTTTTGGCATTTTTGAAGTAAATTTTAATATTTACTAAATAAAAAATATTATTTTGTTGACTTGTATGATGATTTGCATGTGGACTGTTGATATGGCGGTTGGAACATGTGTTACTACTATTCAATGGATGAATCGACGTTGCGGGGAAATTTCGTGAGTTTAATGTTCTTTTTTCTTAGTTTTTGTGGTTTAAAATAAGCATCAATGGAAATTTTTACCAAAATACCACATACTTTACTATTGATATTTTTGGTAGAATGGATTTTTTGAATTTTTAGAAATTTTTAGGAATTTTTTTCTAATTTCTTAGAATTTTTAGAGCATTTTTATGGTTTAAAATGTATTCTTTATACATTTTTGCGAGTTTTTGGCGGGTATGCTATCAAATTTCTACCGATTTTCTACTGAAATGCAGTAGGGGGCAGCATGTTGATGCATGAATGCTCTCCCGTGTGCGTGGGACCTTCTTCGCCTCTTAAATCTGATTTTTCTCTTCTATTTTCTACCCGCCCGTGTGAACTTCTCTTAATAGAGATTTTTTTAATTAAACATTAATTGTAATTAATATTTAATTATAATTAAGCTTGGTTTAATTAAAATAGTTAATCAAAAGTTAATCAAGCTCCTCTCTAATAGAGAAGGAGTGGGTGGAGAGAGAATGGAGTGGAGAAGACGGAGAGGAGAGATGGATTTCCATCCTTCTCAGTTTTTTTCGCGCAGGCGGGGGTGGGGTGGGGGGGTTTCGCATTCTCGGGAAACCTTCTGGCTTTTCGAATTCTGAAAAATCTTTTGACCTTCTCAGTTCCCCCCCCCTAATTCATTTTTTTAAGGTTTTTAAAAAAAAACCTTAGTTAGAATTTTTTTTAAAAGCTTACAAAAAGCTTTATGTTTTTAAAAAAAGCTTTAAAATATATTACAAAAGAGTTTTTTATTTTCAAAAAATCTTGAAAAGGGATAAGAGATATTTGAAAAAAAATTCTTCTCTAAGATATTTTGTTTTCCTTCTGAAAATTTATTTATTTTTCTTGAAACCTTTGGCTTTCCGCATTCCCGAGAAACCTTTTGGCTTTTCTAATTCCGAAAAATCTTTTGATCTTTCGCATTCCAAAAAATCTTTTGACCTTTCACATTCAGATTTTTTTTATCTTTTCATTTTTCGGAAACTGTTGGCTTCCCTTCCCGTATTCCGAGAAAACCATTGGTATTCTGAAATTTTTTGACCGTTCGTATTCTAACTGCATTCGGGGTTAATTAAAAATTTTAAAAATTCCTTGAAAATTAGTGGAAAATTAAACAAAGGTTATTTTAAATTTCTGAAAAATGTGGGATTGGTGTTTGGCATGTGGTGTATCCATTCGGGCACTCGTGACTATTCAAATTCCTTTAAAAATATATATTTTTGATCCAAAAATTTTAAAAATCCATTAAAACTAGAAATTTTCATTGGATTTGAGAACTGTCTAGGCAAAGTTGGAAATTTCGTGAAGGATAGGATTCTTAGAAGAAATTAGGAATTTTCTAGAAATTATATTCAAAAAACCTAAAAATTATTATTTTTAAAATATCAATGGTATTTTGGCAAATCTAAATTGCTAAAAATTTTCTGAAAAAATATAGGTTTGGAATGCCATAAGATAGATTTGGTGGAATTCAAAATTATTGTATTTTGAAGCCCTATAAAATAAGAGAAAATTGATATAAAAAAAATTTCTCGAGAATTTAATATTTTTGAGAATTATTTAATATTGAAGTACGTTTTCTCATGCTGAAATTAGATAGATGCAAATTATTTGCATATTATTAATACGATTATACCTCGTATTAGTAGATATTTCTGTTTGGATTAATTCTAAATGATATTTTCATGATTTTTTGCCATTGTTTAGTCATTCTTTTTGGACATGTTCCATACTTTTGATGGCTATAATCTGCGTTCAAAGTGTGTTTCACCTTTGACACTTTTCTATGATAATTTATTTTATACTTTTTTAAGTGTGGTCTATGCTTAATTTCCTAAGCCTAAGACAAATTCTACCATGTGGGTTAGTTGATCTGTTTGTTTTGGTGGATTTTATTGGATGTTTTTCAAGTTTTATATGGACTCAGCAGGTTTTGCATAGATCACTTGTGTCTATGGGTTTTTTCATGTGTCTCACTTGCTTACTTTGGAGTTTTGTTTGAATGACACTACATTCATATACTCCGAATTGATGAGTTGGCCACCAATTTTAATGCTTCTTTTGGCATGATTAATGACCATTAGATGGTATGCATTGATTTTTATGAGATCAACTATGGTTTTTATGGATTCGAGGAGCTTCTATGCTTTTATCCATGGTTTTATAAGGATCTTCTGATCTTTTGGATAATATCATGTGCTTTGAAGGTAGCATTTTCCTTTGTTTTTTGCACGTAATTTTGGACTATGTTCCTTGTACTTTTGTACATATTCCAACTTAGATACCTAGTTGCGTATATATCTAGGTGAATCGTTATTTCTCTACCCTAACTTTATTGAGTTTATTGGGTACTTATCATTAGAAAGGCGCCAATAATTCAAAATTCTTTTCTAATGATGTACTTGAAAAGAGTTATTCCTTGATGTCGTCTCAGGAATATAGAGATAGGTTTTAGTATGTGAAAGTCTAGGATAAGGCCATCTTATTCCTTTTATATAGGATTTTATTCATATTTCCTAGATGACATACTAGGGAGTTACAAATTAATAAGGTATGTATGGGTGGTATCATGGTGGTATGGGACGCTAGCGATCCCTCACATATATTATCTTATGGGATAATTTGGGCTCAAGATTGTTGCTTTGCTTACATCACTTAGCATGTTGACCTCAAAATTCAAGGACAATCTCATTTTCTGAATTCATTTAAAGTTGTAGTGTGTGGGCATTCTCTAGATAAACTTCTTTTATCTATAGCCTGCATGTTTTGATGAGTGTAATCTCGTCAGCATTTTCATTTGTTGAAATCTCTTTCTTTAGAGTTCAACAAGTTTATCTTGTTGTGTTCGGATTAAGAAAATTTAGATTTTCTCCTTTGTTGGACATATGTGACTCATCGAGACGTTGATGACTCTCTATGTTGATATGGGTAACTCGGGACACCGATAATTCCATGTGCAGATATGGGTACGTCGGGACGCCGATGAATCCCTGGTTCCTGCTGTTATAATGCCATGTTTTTCTACTTTATTCCCAATGGTTAACAAGGAAACTACTTTGAGTATGAGTTTCTCTGATCATCCGTAGTTTGATGGACAAACAGAGTATGAATCAGACTGTAGAGGATATGCTTTGTGCATATGTCTCAAGAAAAGCATCAAATTGAAAAAAATATACTCTAATGATGGAATTTACCTATAACAGTCTTAAATATACGGCTATTGATTTTAGTCCGTTCATGCTTATGTATGGGTATCAACCCAGGGCACCTATTGAAGTTGGTCTTAAGAACATCGAGCTTGATGTATCGAGGGGTATCTTCCGTGATATGTAGGAAATGCTGACCAAAGCTCGGGATTCTATCAGGAGTGCTCAGGATAGGGCACGGTTGTATGCTGATAGAGGACACTCTACTTGTTCTTTTGAACTAGGAGCGTTGGTTTATTTAAAAGTTCCTAAAGATTCTGTGACTTTGTGAATAGAAAAATGCTCGAATTTATCTCCTAGATATTGTGGTCTTTTTCAATTTATACATCGGATTGACACAGTTGCATATAAACTTAAACTAGCTATATATATGCCCATATGAAGGCAGCTGACTAGGGAAAAGGTCCTCCATGACTAGGAAAAAATACCCCCGACCCCATGAAATGGGAAATAATATGGGAAAACATATGTGAGGGGTGACCAGACCCTCTAGCTAACATGGTCACCCCTAGAGGCTACAATAGGACACCAAACAGGAAGCCAGCAAACAAGAAGGAGATGATGTCTAATACCCCCTCTCAGCACTGGATGCTGAGTAAACTCTAAGAAGCCAGAGACGACGTCCTTAATCAAAGATGAAAGACTATAGAAACAGGTACCAAGAAAGCTCAAGCAATCTCCTCAGCAACTCAACTACAAAAGCAACAGAACAAGCTGCTAGGTACACCACTCTTCTTAAAGAAAACAACCATGTAGGCTGTGACGTGCTGCTCCAAATAGTAGTTTCAAAACCAAGTCTAAGAACACTCCCCAAAGTCGCATGTCATGTATGCAGCTTGGAGAAGATATGAAAAACCTCATAACCAACCAAGATCGGATCCTGTATATAATCAATCTTGGGAGATGCAAATTGCTATAGTTCTAATTAAAAAATCCCTTGCCTTCGATGTTTTTGGTTCTGGATTTAGGGGTAAGCTTCTTGCTCGTATAGGTATAGCCAAAAAGCATAGGCATAGAGGATCCTCAAGAAATAGTCCAATCACTCCTTGAGCACACTCTGCCCAATAACAAGAGAAGGAAGCTCAATATTGTAAGAAAGCTTTTGTAAAGATGATGTATCACTTCTTATTATGAATACAATACAGTTTTTGCAAACTTATTTTCATCAAGTGTATCATTGTTTTTTCTAGTTTGTACCATCAATATTTTTGTGAATGCATCAGAAATGATCCTGGGAGCCTAGGAGAGAGTGCAAGAACAGTGCGAATTTTAAGCTTACACCGCTGTTGTAGAGCCCAAATTTGCACTGTTTTGGTAGCACAGCTTCCTCAGCTCTCCTCCAGGAGCAATTCTGATGCATTGAATGACAAATAATATATTTTTACACATGATTAAAGGTATTTTTATCTTGTAAATTACTATTTTTTATAATTAATGTACTCAACTTCATTATAAATGCATCAAAAATGATCCTGAGTGGCTGGGGAAGCAGTGCCAGAACAATGCAAATTTTGAGCCTGCAGTGCCGGTGTAGAGCCTAAATTTGCACTTTTCTGGCATAACTTCCCCAGTCCTCCATGAGCAATTCTGGTGCATTGGGGATGACAAATAATATATTTTTACACATGATTAAAGGTATTTTTATCTTGTAAATTACTATTTTTTATAATTAATGTACTCAACTTCATTATAAATGCATCAGAAATGATCCTGAGTGACTGGTGGAGCAGTGCCAGAACAGTGTAAATTTTGAGCCTGCAGGCAGCACCGTTGCAGAGCCTAAATTCGCACTTTTCTGGCATAGCTTTCCCAGTCCTCCAGGAGCAATTCTGGTGCATTGGATGATAAATAATGTAATTTTACACATGATTAAAGCTGTTTTTATCTTATAAACTATTGTTTCTCATAATTAGTGTACTCAAATTCATTATAAATGCATTAAAAATGATCGTGCGTGTGGCTGGGAGAGCAGTGCCAGAACAGTATGAATTTTGAGCCTGCAACGCCGTTGCAGTTCTCTAGGAGCAATTTCGATGCATTGGATGATAAACACTGTATTTTCACACATAATTAAAGGTGTTTTTATCTTGTAAACTACTGTTTCTCATAATTAGTGTGTTCAACTTCATTATTAATGCATCACAAATGATCCTGAGTGGCTAGGGGAGAAGTGCCAGAACAGTGCGAATTTTGAGCCTAGATCGCCGTTGTTGCAGAGGTCAAATTCGCACTGAACTAGCACAGCTTCCTCAGTCCTCCAGAAGCATTTCTAATGCCTTGGGTGACAAATTGGCACCACATGATAGACACTCCATGTTAAAAAAACATGATGACGCCGAGACATTGTAAGAGAAACTTAAAATTTTAATTATCAGAAGGTTACAAATGAAAGCCAAATAGGCTTGTTTTACAAAGGGGGATTTGAAACAGAAGAGTTGCTTCAAAAAGAAGGTTAACATCTAAGATCTCTAGATCGTGTCTCGCTCACCTCGAATGCGCCGAGCTAGTTGCATGTCCTTGGTAGATATGGTAATTCTCTTTGTATGTATTGCAAGGAGGTTGGTGTCTTCAAAAAGCCCAACAAGGTAAGTCTCGAAGGCTTCTTGCAATGCTTCAAGGACAATGTCCTGCACACAGAACTCTACTCTATATCGTTGGAGAATCTCCTTCACTGTGTGAGCGAAAGGGGCTCTTCTTATCAGCAACTCAACGTTCCTCTGATAAAACTTGATTTCTTGATTTATTATGATGCTTGCAATTGAGATTGGAGAATATGGGTTTGCCAAGCTCCACTTGTAGCCAATCTTTTGCAGTATCCTAATAAGCCAAGCTCTCCTTCACCAACAAATTATATAAAAGATGATAAATCACGGAAAGGAGGGTTTGCTCTTAATGGAGGGTCAATTGGATAGAGATGCCCATCAACCCAAAGATCTACATTTTTCTCCTTCGCTATCCTACGAGCTTGGACATATTGTGCATCAGTAGGATGGATTTTTTAAGAGCTGCCATACTCTTCAGGAATACGAATGTGTAAATCAACCTTCCGTTTTCTAGCTTCACAAGGGACTACACACACAGCTTGCAAAGGCTCCATAGCTAAGCAGAGGAAGAAGCTACAGGCAGAGAGATCCTCAGAGGAGAGAGAGAGAGAGAGAGAGAGAGAGAGAGAGAGAGAGAGAGAGAGAGAGAGAGAGAGTGAGTGAGTGAGTGAGAGAGGCTGTTATAACTTTGCTGTTGGAAGTTAAACACAAATCCGTTTTTCTAAGTAGAAAATGATATTTTTGATATACAAAATACTAACATGGAGTTTTTCATCAATAAATTACATTTATGAGAAAATTTAAAAAATAATAATTTTTGGGGTCCCCACAATTTTCGGATCTCATGGATATAGTGCTTCCTGACAGTTAGTTATGTTTATGGGGTTGTGGGGACCTGACAGTTAGTTATGGATATACTAGCTCCTGACAGGCTTCTGACGTGACCCTTGAATTACAAGTTTTTTGGAGGAAAAAAAATATTTTCATCATACATATTGGTTGGGTGGTGTTTTTTCCACAAAATGTAAAAAAATAAAAAATAAAAAAAATTTACTTTTTGGGACCCACCTAAATACGAGAATATTTTGGTGATCTGGAAGGGAGATATGGTGGGAGTTAATGAGAAAGGAGATTTCAAACTAACAAGAAAGATTCAATTTGTAGAGAGTGAAGATAAAAAATTCATACATATTGGTTGGGTGGTTTTTTTCCCACCTCAAAATGTAAAAAAATAAAAAAAATAGAATTTTTCACTTTTTGGGACCCACCTAAATATGAGAATGTTTTGCTGATGTGGAAGGGAGATATGGTGGGAGTTTATGAGAAAGGAAATTTCAAACTGACAAGAAAGATTCAATTTGTAGAGAGTGAAGATAAAAAATTCAAAAAGTAAGAGAGAGAGTATGAGAACATTCCCTTTAAAAAGTGAAACTAGGGGGGTATGGCTGATGTGGCAAGGCAAAAAATAGGGGTCAGGGTTATCATAGCCTTTGTCTCCCTTAAGCCCAACTTTTTAAGCTCTAATCTAGACTTAAAATTAGGAATCCTTAAGAGGCTCTTTTTGGGTCCAAAAAATTCCTAATGGGAAGCAACTCCCATCAAGATAAACAAGATGGGATGTCACATGCATCTTGGCTATACAAGGTTACCATGTGTACATTATATATATATATATATATATACCTAGATGAATCGAGGAACATGCCGAAATTCACCTTTTAGGAACGTGCATGTTATATACTCATGGTAGTCAACCCACAAGACTATATAACTATCAACTCCATTATGCATAGTATGGACTAGATACTACGACATCCCCACTAACGTCATCAGTGCCCAATAGTGGGTGTAGAACTCTGTATCAAGATATGCTCTCACACACGCAATCCACACACACACACACACACATAAGAACATATATTCACACAAAGCCCTTTCTACTGAGTTTCTGTCAAACCTCTGGAGATGCAAGGCAAACTCAGCCATAATGAAGCCTAGCACTAAGGGAAGTAGCAAAGAGAAAGAATTAGTATAGTAAATAAGTAGTAGATAGGGCAAATGCACCGCTAAGATAGAAAGAATAAGCACAATATCAACTAGCCACAACTTGGACAAAAACTTCAAAATGTGAAATCTGCGTGTCTGCTAATTTGGTTGAGTTATATACCTAGATGAATCTAGGAGCATGCCCTAATTCACCTTTTAGAAACGTGCATGTTATATACTCATGGTAGTCAACCCACAAGACTATATAACTATCAACTCCATTATGCATAGTATGGACTAGATACTATGACGTCCCCACTAACGTCATCAGTGCCCAATAGTGGGTGTAGAGCTCTATATCAAGATATGCTCTCACACACGCACTCCACACACACACACACACACACATAAGAGCATATATTCACACAAAGCCCTTCATACTGAGTTTTTGTCAAACCTCCGGAGATGCAGGGCAAACTCAGCCACCATAATGAAGCCTAGCACTTAGGGAAGTAGCAAATAGAAAGAACTAGTATGGCAAATAAGTAGTTGATAGGGCAAATGCACCGCTAAAGATAGAAAGAATAAGCATAATATCAACTAGCCGCAACTCGGATGAAAACTTCACAATGTGAAATATGTATGTCTGCTAATATGGTTGAATTATATACCTAGATGAATCCAAGAACATGCCCAAGTTCACCTTTTAGGAACGTACATGTTATATACTCATGGTAGTCAACCCACGAGACTATATAACTATCAACTCCATTATGCATAGTATGGACTAGATACTACGACATCTCCACTAACGTCGTCAGTGCCCAATAGAGGATGCCCAACATTATGCACACTAAGGACATCAGAAGGGCACTATGCATATTGTAAGTCTTTGTCCAATACATATAACCAAGCATCATCTGGGTCTTAGGGTAAAGTTAGTGTCAAGGCTTATGTTCAAGTCCTACTTATTAGGTTTCTATCAAGTATCTAGTAGCACTCAAAGTCACTCAAATAGGTCTCTGAATGTCAACATGAAGTCCTAAGGTTACTAGCAACGTTAAAGGAAGGCTAAAATGCATTTAAAGGCACCATGGACATGAGTCAACTTGGCACTGAGAGACTTGGGGCAAGAAGTCCACTCATGAGAATAAAAGTCCACAATCCCTCTTTTTATCATTCCCCCAAGTGAGGGCTCCTGATTTAGGGTAGATTTATCCATCTCTTGTACTTGATTCTCTTGCAGCAATAAGGAGCACGTATTGTGCAAATCTCCCTATCTTTTCTCTCTCTTTTTCCCTCAATCTCTTTGAATTGAGTCACTAACGCCGCATACTTTTATAGGCACTTCGGCTACCACTTATGTACAAATGTATCCACCTTCATATACATGCTTCATGTAGACCCTAGAAAGATTGATTAAAAAATAGTGAGAAGGGGAAGGGTGCGAATCATAATCGCACTAGTCTCCTAAAGCAAACCACAGCTTGCTTATCCACACCTATGTGACACCCAAATATGTTTTCCAACACACCAATGCAGTCTAGATTTGGTCTTCTTTTTGCACAATATCATTCTTCATACGGTTGTTTTGGAAGCGGCACAAAGTGTTCACTTCCATTGAGCCGTGCTACTCAACTTGTCCTCTAGCTCATCCTATATTTTGAGTTTAAAATATTTGAAAATGTGGTGCCCCTTCTAGTATTTGAAAACATGGTATCCCTTCTTGTAAGATGATGTACCCATTGTAGGAGTTGGGTGTGAGTGTGCCCTTACATTAGTATTAGTTGCCACTTAAATCATCACAATAATGTGACTACCACTAACACATTGGTATCACCATGCTTTCTACAAAATATAATAACATTGACGCATCTACATTGTTCACAATCTATAATACACATGAAAACAAAACTACATTGTCAATGTGAAAGCTATGTAGACCAACGAAATTGTTGGTCAAAATTGAGCTTCTTCTTCAATGGAAAAAAGTTAAGACTCTCAAAGAGGTCAAGAATTCAAGAGACAAGCACTCAATGCGTGTCTAATATAATCGTTACACTATAGGGCCAATATTTGGAAGGGTGTTACCCGTACATGAGTCTTATATAATTGTTACACTACAAGGCCAATACTTGGAGAAGGGTGGTACCACCTTGTGGTACTCGGGGGTGTGTGTGGGGTTAGTATTAGTGTGAGGGTATCCGAATGAAGTGTTGCACTAATAGGGGTGTGCATGTAGCCAGATGAAATTCCCATGTGGAACTAGGTAAGGAAGTGGGGGGGAAAAAAGGGGGGAAAAAAGAAACAAACACTCATTATAGGGTAACCGAAATGTCCCTAATGAATGCAATGTCTACGCTTAATAAGGAGAAACACAAAAGCCACAAATCGTGGTGAAAGTAACATTTTGAGCTCCACTTGCAAACAAGACGAATAACCCATATCATGCTGACAAGACGATGTAGGAAGGTTGGCGATTTCGAGCTTGTGATCTATGGCTAGAAGGTGCCTTGGATTATCCCATAAGTGGAAGCATGCGAAGTTGAAGAGCCATATATAGGCTAGAGTGGCACCTTGTCATAATCATCTCCTTCGGTCGATGTTTTGGGAGGCAGCTCACCGGGAGATGGGAGCCCAGTGGAGGGATGCTGCAGTGCTCATTGGGGGTGTTCATGGAGCTCGATGGTGATGCATCTCCTACGTGCATTAGTCTTTCGTTGTGCATTCTGACATGGTATTAGAGCCAGGAAAGCGAATCGAGGGAGGGTGTTGGAAGGTTGGTGATTTCGAGCTTGTGATCTATGGCTAGAAGGTGCCTTGGATTATCCCATAAGTGGAAGCATGGGAAGTTGAAGAGCCATATATAGGCTAGAGTAGCACCTTGTCATAATCATCTCCTACGGTCGGTGTTTTGGGAGGTAGCTCACTGGGAGATGGGAGCCCGGTGGTGGAGGGATACTACAGTGCCCGTTGGGGGTGTTCGTGGAGCTCGATGGTGATGCGTCTCCTACGTGCGTTAGTCTTCTGCTGCGCATTCTAACACGCGAATAACCCATATCATGCTGCTAGCGATGAAACCCTAGTTGCAAGAGCGATAGGAAGATTAAGGACTATGGAGCTCCTTGCTTCCCATGTTTTGTAGCAACATTTGTTGGATGTACACTACAAGCAAGCCGTGAAGGTGAAGATTATTTTCCATGTTTTAAAGCAACATCAGTTGGATGCATAATCAAGCCATGAAAATGAAGAAGATATAAACAGAGTTAAAAACTAAATAGTCAAGCCCCGAGGCACACAACGGTTGCTTGTCACTTCATTACTACTTTTTGGTATAAGCTTGACTTCAACACTGCTTTTTGGATCTTAGTGTTGAAAAAAAAAACGTTCTTTATTGTGTTTTCCACGGCTAAGATTGGAAAAGAGTGATTGAAGTTGGATGGCCTCAAAAAACATTGGCCGAAGTGTTCCCCCCAAACAAAACTGATGCGTAGATTTTTGAAAGGAGAACTGGCAAAACCCAAGCATGATTGTCAAGTAAAAGAAGCAGGGATAAACCTAAATTAGGAACGAGGCCCGTATGTGGTGGATTGGGCCACCGGCATAGCCCGCGGCCGCATGGTGCAATACTGTGTTTAGCTGCAGCCAAAGGCCTCGAAGATGAGCAGAGATCTTTGCTCATCTTCAAGAAGCTCGCTTCTTTCAGAGACCTTGTTTGGTCTTCTTTTAAGGACAAGAAAAATGATGGGGTCGATTCTCCGGAGGCCTCGATTGCTCTTCTCTAACGGCAACAATGGTGGTTAGGTTCTTGTTTGACCAAGACTGTGTAGAGACTGTTGTTTCGTGTGGTTCTGGGCTAAGCCCAGACTGCAGCTCCGCGTGAGTTCCACGGTAAATCATGCCGGTGGGCGTAGACTGGGTCAAGATTTCGCACATCTTACGAAGGAAGAAAATTAGCCGGAGTTAATTAGGGCCGTAGAATGGACACCCAAGTTTGCAGAGAGCCAAGGTCAGTAGTCTAGAGCAGTCCCAAAAACGAATACAAGATCTTATGCACCTACCTGGGGCTAGCAAATTGGAACAGCTTCCCTTTGCCGGAGAAGATGATGACGGCGACCTCGGCATCACACAGAACGGAGAGATCATGGGCCTTCTTCATCAATCCCCCTCGACGCTTCGAGAAGGTCACCTGCCGCGTGGTTGCGTTCTCGATCTTCTTGATCTTGATCTTGCGACGCACCATCCTCGCCGGCTGGAGAAAACACGACAAAACACCCAAAGATGTTTATTTGTGAGTCGAGTGCAAAACGCAACAGAAAGCTTCAAAAAGCCGGCTCTCCGCATGGGGAGAGAGAGAGAGAGAGAGAAGAAAAACACGGCCTTCTCTCCACAGGCCGCAGGTTTTGCCGGAGATATTATACACAACAGCGAAGCACACCTTTCCTGCAAAAAACACAGACACAGACGTAGCAGCGAAGCTCTTTCTTACCCCTGGTAGCAATCTTCAAAATTCGTTTCTCCACGCTATGGCGCTCAAGCACGACAGAAAGCCCTCCCAGCACAAAACAGGCCGTGCCGACCGAGAAGCCCTAAGACTCAAGAGTCGTACTGTAAAGATTGTACGATACTCAGTTAGGGCATGACAACAGATTTACTAATACGGCTGGGCGACGGCGATATTTGATTGGAAGAAAAAACCCCACCTACCCACTCATACAGCCACTCGCTTCCAGGGCTCGGGAAAAGGTAGGTTCACTTTATCCAAGACCTGCTCGCGATCGCCATGGGCTGGTTCAATTCCGGACGAGGAGGCTTATGCCGATTGTTGATTTTTTTTCTCAAAAGGCTTTAGGCCGGTTCGCACGCGTGGGAGAAGGAAAAAAGCACTACTCACATAATTTGAGAAGGTTTTAAAAATACAATATATACTATCTTGTAGTATATGCTATATATATTCACTTACTATTTCAGTGAATATATATGCTACTGGAGTTTGAAATAGTAAGTGAATATATATATTCTATATATATTCAACCTTAAAGTTTCAAACTCGATTCTCCCTCGATTCTTCACCGTCCGTCACCCTCCTTATCTCGATTCTCCACCAGGCAGTGTGCCACTGGCCAGTGGTGCGGCGTGCCCACTGCCCAGTAACGGTTAACCTTATCTCCACCGTCACCTCAAGGCTCAAGGCTCACCTAACCCTGACTGCAAGTCTGCATGTTTATGGTTCTCTTCCACAATCGCCAGCGGCCAAACCTCCATCTCCTGGCCGAACGCATCAAGCCTTCAAGGTCTCCAGAGCCAAACTTCCAAGCTTGCTGTGCACACTGGTGACTGCAAGGAGCAATCGCCCTCAGAGGCTCAGATCAAGCCTTCAAGGGAAAGGCGGCACCATCTCAAAAATCGAGCCTGCCGTGGGATCGAACTTCGAAGCGTTGTCCCTTCCAGAGATCTGCATTATCGAAGACGAACAGAGCGGCAAGCCTGTCAACTTTCAACTTTCAAGGTAAAATTCAATGTTCTCTCCCTCTATGCAGCCGCCAAGCGTAGTATATGCTAATGGTTCAGAAGTCTGAAGTATTTCCTCAGCCCATGTCAACACTGCCATGGTGCCCTCAGCCCATGTAATCACCTTCTCCTCCACGATATATATCGACACACTCCGTAGTTCCTCCTTTGCATCTGTACAGGAAAGAAAGAGCTGTAGCCGCCAGCTCCTTGTTATGACTGTCTAGACTCTAAGGTTCCCTTCTTTCACACGCAGCAGCTGGCGCCGCTTGTCAAGAACAAGAATAGGGCTTTATACACGTGTTAAGCTAGATAAATGGACCATGGCTTATACATGTGCTGAGCAAGAGAGATTGGCCATAACTTACACATCTACTAGAGAGGTGCTTCACGGACATGATCCCCACCTCGATGAGAGGGTCTCACCCGCATGTCCCTCATGGGTGGCTGTCTGCAGGCTGAATAGCGTCTGATGGGTCCGGCATAGGTATAAAGAAGGTCTGATATGTGCTCCAGCCTCGTATGGCTTGCAAATAGAGACTACTGGCCTCAGCCTCCAGGAGCATCCAAGTGAATACTGATGCCCCAAATGCCTGAGTACGTTTCATTCTAAGCATGTACAACATACTGCACATCATTATTATCTCCATCTACATGAGATAATTTCTACATGATGTTCCCCATGATGGTTTCTTCAATTGGCCATCTAACACACATGCTTTTTGCTTGCTATCTAGCCACAATGCCATGCTGAGGCAGCTATGAGAGGGATGCTATGGCAACCTAGAGTTAGACAGCCATTGTGTTCTTGGACACATCTCAGTCAGAGCAACTTCCATGCTCTCAGGAGGAAGATGGCATGCCTCCAATGAATCAAACATAGTGCAATAATACTGCAAGGCTTTCATAAACCTCTCTTGAAAGACTGGTGGGCCGTTGCATGGTCCCCTTCTTGCTCTACCACAGTGACTATTTTTGGGTTCAAGCTCTTCATTGACTGCAGAACCTCATCTATGGGGGTGTGAGAATTCTCAGAATGGAGTAGGCGGTGAAGCTGCAGGACTGAGTTAATAGCGACAGCTTCTCCTTGCTGCACATGAAACATCCATGGCTTCACATCATCAAGCTTTGCAGCCACAATGCGTCTGACACTGCACAGACTTGATGTCCATAGAGGAGGGCTCGATGGAGAGCCACGGCCAACCACCAGCACTAATGACAGTATACCTGATTTGTCTTCGATTAGTTCTGCAGTTGCTAGAAATGCAGAGATGTCCATAATTGGTGGTAGATGGCAAAGATTTCAAAGAGGGCAAAAGGGCCCCTTTAATTCTAAAGTTCTTGGTATAATATTTGATAGTTTTTTGCGATTGAGTTTATAGCATGGGAAGTTTAAACATGTAAGCTGATTTGTTTGTTATAGTGGCTTTGTGTCAATGGAGCCCAACAATGTTGAAACCAGTAAAAGACAAGGTATGAAAGATAACAAAAAAAGGCAAGGTACGCTTCTCCAGTGGGCTGGTCGGATGGCTTCAAAGGTTAATGGCAAAAAAAAGAAAGGTGATGTACAAAGTCAGAATACTAATTCATCTAAAGCAAGTACTACTGATGAGGTGTTGTCTAGTTTGTCTTTGCCAGAGAGATTAGAGCTTCAAAGGAGAATAGAAGCAAGAGCAGCTTTCCAGGAGAGTTGGCTTCAAACATTTGATTGGCTTGTCTACGACGAGGAGAAAGCTAAGATGTACTGTAAGTTTTGTTTAAAGTATCCCCATCACCATAGTGCATATTCAAAGGATGGTTCCATTATTTTTAAGTTTAGTAATTTAAAAGCACATTGTAGAACACTTTGTCATGCACATTCTATGGAAGCAGTTCTACTTGAAGGGAAGGAAACTATTCAAACTAGCATGAAAAAGGTTGAAAATTTTAAAGATGAGGCATTGACAACTCTCTTTAAAGTTGCCTATCATATGGCAAAAAAGAGATATGCTTTTGTTGGTTTTCCAGATATGATTAGTCTTTTACAGGATTGTCATGTGCCATTCTCAACATCCTTGTATAATGATGACAAGGCTGCGCAGAGATGGTATTTTGTATTGGTAAGTGTTTGATGAACACCACATTGAAGAAAGTGTTTCGAAGTCCGTTTTTTGGTGTTCTTGTAGATGAATCAACTGATATTTCCAAGCATGGACACTTGATTATTTATTTGTCTTATCTTATTGATGATTGTATTCCTGCCTATTCTTTTTATGGTATTATTCGTGTGAGTGATGGGAGTGTAAAGACCATTTTTAACACCATTCTTTCAGAGCTAAAAAGAAGTAAGTTTGATCTAACGAAGCTAATTGCTTTTGGGTCTGATGGCTGTAGTACAATGACAGGAAAGGAGAAATCCACGTGTCAAGCACACACTATTAAACTCCCACTCCCTCAACACATGGGTGGTCCAATTAAGTAGGTGGCACACAATTGTTAACGCCACCCTCGTTTTACAGGTAGGTTACTACTTCGTTGTTGTAGATGGGTGCTCTCCTTGTTGGCTACTTATGTGTGTTCCCTTATGTCTCTTATATGTCTCTATCGTGATGTTGTTATGGTACTTGTTATGGTATTGTCTCAAGTCAGTTACTATAAGTGTGGAGTTGTCGGTTGGTTGCATGGGCATGGAAGTAATGCCGACTCTCTGATGGTGTGCATGCCAAGGTTCTAACGAAGTGCTTCGAATCTGTCTCTAATGAGGTCGTTTGGTGAAGATGTCGGCTATTACTATAATATACAAGGGCTATACCAATGTTTGTACCAATGTTTTTTGGCATTTTATGGAGCATCAATAAAGCACTGGTAGAAGCATCACTCGTGGTGCTTATTACCGATGCTTATTTTATTATTATTATTTGCACGGGTTAGTGACATTTATATCGATGCATAGAATTTTCATTATGTATTTTATTAAACTTTTCTCTTTTGCACTTGCTTTCTATTTTCATAATGTATTTTATTAAACTTTCCTCTTTTGCACTTGCTTCCTATTTTCGCACTCCAAACCCAATCTAAATCCTCTCCTAATCACACATTAACAAATGTTAATTCTCATGTTTTTCTTCTCTTCCTCTCTCTCAAGCAAAGGCGAGTGTTTTCATTCCTACTCTATATGCAAAGGTGTGTTGTTTTCCATTTTATTTCTCTCAATTAACCCTATGTTCAAGGTTTTTTTACTAAATAATGCTTGTTTGTTTTCTCAATTATTTTGTAGCTTCTTGTCCTTCCAATCCCCTTAAGGCAAGTCCAACAAACTTTCTGTCTTAAAGTTTTTATATGGGCAATTAAAGAATTTATTGCTTTTCTTCTTTTAGTATGAGCTTATAAATAGCTCTATGCATGTTTTTTAAACTAAATAATGTATGTTTTTAATTACTTTGTTTCTTATCCTTCAAACCCCTTAAGTTAAGTCCTCTCAAGTTTATATGTTTAAATTTGGTGAGTTTGGGTAATTAAATTTTTATTTCTTTCTATCTTTTCTTTTCGTTGTGTATGAGCTATTCATTAGCTCTATGCATATAACTTATGCATGTAGATGTATGCTTAGACCTATACACAAATGGGTTTATTTCACTACTAGAGCTTGAGGGCATACCGACGTTAAAATACCGACGCAAATGTCGAACGTCGGTACGCCCGTCGTAATCTTGGAGGAGACAAGTCGGGCGGGGTAATTTGAAATTTTCGTATACCGACGCGTATACCGAAGCATATACCGACGCATATTCCGAAGTATATACCGATGCACATACCGACGCTCGTAAGTTTTTTACAACCGAGAGCGTATTTTCTCTGTTTTTCGTGGCGTTGTAGAGAAGGTATGCAACGTCTCTTTTCTCTCCTTCTCCTCTTTTCTCCTCTCTCCTCTTTTCTCCTTCTTTCTTCTTTTCTCCTCTTCTCCTTCTCCACTTTTACTAATATGCTCTTGCTTTTGCTTTTTAATTTAGGATAAAGGACGTTTAGGGTTTTGTGTTTTTTTTGGCTCTCTATGCATGTTGAGAGCTCTCTATGTATGCATAGATCCCCTAATGCATGCATAGAGATTTTAGGGTTTTGTATTAGTTCTTATTCTTGTGTTTAATTTACTAATTATTTTGTTTAATATTTTATTTTGCAGCTCTTTCACCAATCTTTCACCAATCCTCTCCTTCAGCTTCGCAAAAAAGAGGTAGATCCTCTTTCGATTTTCCTGGTTTATGCTTTTTTCTACGTATTATTGCATCCCTGTTTTATGGTTTAGGGTTAGTTTAGGGTTCTTGTAAGCTTATACATAGGATTAATTCAAGATCTATGCATAAAACCTATCATAAGCTTGCAATCTCTATGCATAACCTTCTTGCAAGCTTTATGCATAAGCTCTATTCATAGAGCTTGCGAGCTTGTGAAATCTCTATGCATAAGCTCTATGCATAGGCTTTATGCATAGAGTTTGCAAGCTTATAAAATCTCTATGCATAGGTTTCTTGAAAGCTTGCATGGACATTGTACATAGAGCTTGCATAGCCTTCTTGTTGAAAGCTCTATGCATAGCCTTCTTGTAAAAGCTTAATGCATATGCTCTATGTATAGGCTTTATACATAGAGGTTGTAAGATTATGAAAGCTCTATACATAGGGCTTGTAAGCTTATGCAAGGTCTATACATAGGGCTTGTAAGCTTATGCAAGGTCTATACATAGAGTTTATGCATAGAGCTATATGAATCTAGTTGAATGCATGAATTAAGATCTATACATAAAGCTTAATACATAATGTTTTATGTATAAATCTTATGGATGAGCTTTATGCATAAGGCTTCACATGCGTTATGTTTTTATGCATAAAGCTTTTTTTGATGTAGAGTGCCTTGCATGGATGGAGAGCATAAGCTTTTTGAATGTTTATACTCTCTTATACATATAACATATATTTCTTATGCTCTGTTTTCTATCCATAAGGTATTCTCTTTATTCATAGAGTTTATATATGTTATCAAGGTAAGATCTCTTATCCATGTAAGACAAGATCATGTTTATTACACCATTGGGTGATGGGATTAAGGGTTAGCATAGTGCATAAGGCTTATAGCATAGAGCTTATGCATAAGACTTATGCATATGGCTTATACATAGAGCTTATGCATGTCTTGCATAGAGCTTATGCATAAGACTTATGCATATGGCTTATGCATAGAGCTTTTGCATAAGACTTATGCATAGAGCTTATGCATAAGACTTATGCATATGGTTTATGCATAGAGCTTATGCATAAGTCTTGCAGCCTTATTATGCAAGCTTATACTTAAGGCTTGCAAGCCTTACTATGCATACGATTGCATAAACTTAATTCATAAAGCTTGCATAAGACTTACGTATAGAGCATTACACATAAGCTTATGTATAGATCATTATGCATAGGCTTTATGCATAAGACTCTATGCATTCAGCTTTAGGTATAGGCTTCTATGCATAGAGCTCAATGTGTAGGCTCTATTTACAGAATCTATGCATATAGATTTTTGCATAAGGCCTTTATAAATAGCTATTTATGAATAGAGATAGCTTCTCTCTCCATCCTTGTTCTCATTACCTTCTTAATGCATTATGGAGAGAAGATAAGCTAATGTATAAGTTATTTTTAAAATCTCCCTGAACGACTGGGGAAAAGAAGCCCGTTTGACGCTTTTTTTAATATTTTTAAAGTCTCCCTCAACGGCGGCGGCGGGGAAAAAGAAGCCCGTTTGACGCTTTAAATGTTATTTTTTAAAATCTCCCTCACAGCTGGGGAAAAGAAGCCCTGTTTTATGGTTTACATAATGCTTTGTGTAATGCATAATGATTTGTATTTAATGAGCTACATATACATGTTATCCTGCTAGATGGAGCCTCTCAATCTTGAAGAGAGAATAGCGTGTCCATGCATGCGATGTAAGTACTAAATCTTTTGAAAACGAAGGATTTGTAACCAGCATGTTCATGACGCTGGCATATTTCCAATGGAGCGCTTGCAAAATTTACGGTTTCAATCGTACAACCAAGCAAGTGTGCAGCCGCATCTTGATAACATTGTGCCTGTGAATTCTCGTCCCCAACAAAGGATGAGGATATCGCAGGAGGGAGTGACAGATGGAGCTCAATTAACAGCACCCGAGGGAATGGAAGAAGGTCAGGAAATGGAAGAAGGTCCAATGGAAGAAATGTTGGATGCCTCCATCGAGCAACAAGAAGCTCTCTTCGAGGAGCATGAACATGAAGATCATCAACCACGACATTATCAACGGTCAAATTATGAACCAGAGGAAGAGGCCATGCGTAAACTTGCACGCCTTCCATTATACAATGGTGCCAACATATCTGTATTGCGTGCATCTCTTACGATGCTAAATTTGTAGTCAATTTTTGGATGGTCTAATACAAGTGTCACTGAACTATTCAAGTAAGGACTTTTTTTGGAGATTACACCTACTGTTGAAATGATAAATTTTCAACTTGTATTTGAGAAAATCTTAATAGTAACGATCAGATATTACCATACTTGTTGTAGGCTTTTGAAAGACCAGATATTGCCCCCTGGCAACGAGATGCCTCCATCTCGTGCAGATGCCAAGAAGTTATTGAAATCCATAGGCATGGATTACAATAATATTCATGCTTGTCGCAATGATTGTTGCCTCTTCCGCCATGAATATGAGCATTTACAAGAATGTCCCCATTGTGGCTCTAACAGATATAGAGAAGATGTTTAGGGGGAAGCTGTTCCGGTAAAGGTTCTTAGGCACTTTTCAATCATCCCAAGAATAAAAAGCATGTTCAGGTGCAAATCTATAGCAAGCTTGATGACATGGCATGCCACAACTCGATCCACAGATGAAGTGATGCGTGTGCCTGCTGATTCACCCGCATGGAGACACATTGAAGAGAAATGGTCGGCTTTTAAGGAAGAACCTCGAAACCTCCGTCTTGGCCTAGCAATGGATGGTGTAAACCCTTTTGGTTTAAGGAGCTCTTCATGGAGCACATGGCCTGTTTGCCTTGTGAATTATAATCTTCCGCCATGGTTAGCAATAAAGAAAGGTCATTTGTTGCTCTCATTAATAGTTCCAGGAAAGTACAAGGTGAAGAACATGGATGTATATTTGGCACCACTTATTGATGCGTTATGCACCTTCTGGAACGGAATTGAAGTGAAGGACATGTCAAAGCAGCAGAGTGGCCAAAGACTTACAACTGTGCAAGGTATTCTCATGTGGACAATGCTTGATTGGCCTGGCTATGGAGAATGCTCAGGTTTGTCTATATCGGGTTACAATGCATGTCCTGTATGTGGTCCTCGACTTGATTCAAGATACTCAAAAGCATTACGAAAGAATGTCTACCAAGGACATGTTAGGTATCTTCCAGAAAATCATGAATTGTGGGATGGTAATCTAGGAAGACCTCCTCCAATTGCATTGAAGACAAGCAATTGGAAGACCTCCTCCAATTGCATTGAAGGCAAGCAATTGGAAGACCTCCTCCAAGTGCATTGAAGGCAAGCAATTGGAAGATCAAATGGGAGGAATGTGGCAACTTGGCATGTCCTGGGATGAAGAGGCTCTCTATCTTTCACCAACTTCCCTATTGGGGTGATCTCCTTATAAACCATTTGCTTGACCCGATGCATATTTTCAAGAATGTAGCTGACATTCTGTGGAAGACCATGACAGGAAAAAAGGAGACTAAAGGCCAAAGGGATGACTTGGAAGAGATTGGTTGCATGCAAGAGTTGTGGGCTCGCACTAGACCCAATGGAAAGGGGCTACTTCCAAGAGCCCCATGGGTTTTTAGTAAGATGGAGGAACAACAAGTCAAGAGGACAATTTCAGAGTTTCGGACTCCTACAGGTTGTATGCATTGCTTGAAAAGTGCATTTACAAAGGATGATGATCTTAGTGGCCTCAAAGAGTCATGATTGGCACAAGTTTCTACAATTTGTGCTACCCATAGCAATAAAAGATTGCCTCACTGAAGACATTAGAGCTACTATCTATAAGATTGGCACATTGGTGCGCTGGATTTCTTCAAAAGAGATAAAGAGAGACACTTTGGAGACAGCGCGTTTAAACTCCATAGAGGCAGTCTGCATGGTAGAGAAGTTTTTCCCTACAAGTTTATTAACAATCCAGATGCATCTGCTAGTTCATGTTGTAGATGAGTTTGCAGTTGCTGAAACAGTCCATTCAAGATGGACGTTCTTTTTGGAGAGGTTTATGAAGACATTAAAGGGATTTGTTCGCCAAATGGCTCGCCCAGAGGGTAGTATGTCAGAAGGGTGGCTGATACAAGAGTCCCTTGTTTACATCACTGAATATTTAAGTTCCTCAGATCCAGAGATACCTTGACTATGGTCTCAAGAGTCTAACAGGCGAGTCATTGGTGAGGAACCTCAAGGCCAAGGCATTAAGAGAAAGATGGATAACAATTTGAGGAAAAAAATTCAACAAATTTTGCATCTTGAACTCTCATGTAGTGGAGAAGTGGATTGAGACATATGAAGCTCTCAAGCGACAGCGAGTACAAGATCGTTTAAGTTTCAGAAGGAATCGTACTACAAGAAATCTCCCATATCCAGAAGGTATGCAAGCTCTTCCGGACTTTCCCACATGTAGATGGCTAGAAGCTACAATTTTAGAAGCCAAACGTGCTGGTTTAACTATAACAGAGGAGGAGGAGGAGCTTACAAAAGGATGCGATTGGCATGTAAGTGTTTAAGTTCTACATGTCTCTCTTTTTTTTCTCTACATGTCTCATTGTTTGATTCTCCATCAACAATCTTTATGTGCTATTTGTAGTATCACAAATATGGGGCGTTTTGGTCACATGGACGTCATTTTCGAGTAGAACGAATAGACCAAAGAAGAGCAACCTTTGATTGTGGTGTCACAGCACAGTTTGTTCAAGAAAGTCGTGCAAGTGCAAGTGATGATAACACAATTACTGGAATGCTTGATTTTCTTTGGAACCATTCAAGATATATTAAAGGTTGGCTTCAGAAGTTTTGAGTTGTTTATCTTTGATGTGAAGTGGTTCAAGGTAATCACGAATGGGCCACATGCAACTGTACATAGAGACAAGAGTGGCCTCATCCAAGTGGACTCCACAAAGGTATGGACCGATCAGCAAGATACTTTTGTGCGCCCAGAGCATTGTGAGCAGGTTGTCTTTAAAGCGGATCTAAAAGATCCACGCTGGCTATTTGTGGTTCAAGTCGCCCCCCGCAGTAAGTAAATTTTTGAAGAATTTGAGCTACAACAAGGTGATGTGGGGCTACTCATCTTAATGAGGATGATAGAATAGATAATGATTTTTAAAATGATGTATCTTAATGATTATGCAAATAGTTATGACATATTTGTAATGATTTTATGACATTGAAGGTCCTTTCATTGTTTACCATTGTTAATGTTTACCATCATAGTCACTACTGTAGGAGCAAGTTGATATAGTTTTACCAATGTTGTTTATCATTGTTAATGTTTGTCATATGGTTCTTTCATTGTTTACCGTGTAATTTTCATTTCGCACAAGTTTGTCATATGGTTTTTTGTCCAACAGGCCATGGGTGACTCACTGCCCTCCCTACGACTACAGTCCTGATTTCTCATTTAATCCTATACCGCAGGGCATGAGTCCCCAACAGTTATATGGTTTTCTTTCGTCCATGACTCCAGAGAGCAGAGAGCCATGGCTCAGAGTTATTGGGGTTCTGGAGCAGGGATATCTGCCTCACCATCTGGCTTCCCGACACCAGTTCCCACACCTGTGGGTACGACAGCAGCTCCCACACCTCATACCACATAGCCTTCCACTCCTCTTACAGCTCGATCTACCACCTCTTCACATAGACGGCGCTCACGTAGTAGGTCTTCAGGGGGAGGTTGTTGTGGTGGTAGTGCCACAGATGCTGTGACACCACCACCACGTGAGCGTCGTCCTTCGCTCTCATCTGTTGATAGCACACCCATAGGGTCACCTTCCACTCCCTGGGGGGGGTGCACATGACCATGACAACAGCAAGATATACACAATTAGGGATGGGGCACCAATAATGAATAGTGCAGGGAAGGCAATGAAGACACGCATTCGACAATTGTGCACTATACAGTTTCACGACTCTGTCATGACTAAATGGGATCACCAAGATAAGGGGAAGAAAAATTATATAAATACAAAGATAAATCAAGAGTTTCAGTCCTCTGACCCTATGAATGTCATCTCTAATGAGTGGATACAGTATACAGCTCGCATTTTGATGGGGCATCGTAGGTCAGAGGCGAGGGATGCATTTAGAGAGGGGAAAGAGAAACCTGTTTGGCTAGATGACAGGGAGTGGGCAGCCATTGCTCAGGAGCTCACAGAGACACCAGAGAGGTTTCAACAACAAAGAGTGGGCAGCCATTGCTCAGATGACTCACAGAGACACCAGAGAGGTTTCAACAACAAAGAGAGGCGGCAAGGACAAGACTCCAAACAGTAGGGGCTTCTCATCTTGGGAGTGGTAGTTACGAAACCATGCGCCATGAATTCGTAAGTATTTGTAGCAATTTTATTTATGTAAATGTATGTATGTGGGCTAAATGTTGATTTCTAAAAGTTATAATTGTTAATCGTTTGTGTAGGAGTTGGCCATGAATCGCCCACCAAGTAGGCGAGAGGAGAAGTACGCTCACAAACATGGCCTTGTGGCCTTATTTGAGATGCTTGAAGAAGGAGAGACCATCAATTGGGAGGCATTACCATGATGTAAGATGACCTTCAAACTAATGGTATATGATCAAAACATTCTTGAGTATTAATGTTTAATTTAATTTCTTGTTTATCGATCTGGAAAATAAAAAAACGAGCACGGTTGTTTTTGTGCTCTATTTTAGACAGAATGGTACTATCTGTTTGCTGTTGTTGATCCTATTCATTGCAGGCAGCCAGGCAACACTATTCTGCCCAAAAAAAAATTTCTAGTAAAGCGTCGGTATATTCCCCGGTATGTACACCGGTATATTTATTGGTATATCTGCCGGTATTGACGTCGGTATAGATGCCGGTGAACGTCGATATAGCGGCAGGTATACACCCCGGTATAAGTGCTGGTATAGTAGCCGGTATAGACGCCGGAATAGTCGTCGGTATTAGTGCCGGTGAGACGTCAGTATAGACACCGGTATAGGCATCGGTATTGTTCCCCGACGCTTATACCGACGTCGTGGTTTCGGTGCGTATACCGGCGTTTATACCGATGATGACGGGGCTTTTTTAGACCCCATTGAATGACGTCGGTATAAGCGCCGATATTAGGCTAACATGTAGTAGTGTTCTAAGGCATAAGTTTTCATAGGCTTATGCATAAGTTTTCACAGGGTTTATCTTTATGCTTATGCATAAGTTTTCATAAAGCTTATGCATGTAGATGTGTGCAACCCAAAAAGCCTGTAACCTCCTAACCCCACAAGTCGATAAGTTGCCAGTAAGCCGCCAAGCCCACAAGCCCGTAAGACGCTAAATCGGCAAGCCCACAAGCCATTAAGCCAAAACATTTAGAATCCTTGGAAGATTTTCTTTCATATAAGGGGTATTTTAAAAAGTAATTTTAACAAAATCTTTACTAAAGTCTTCCTCAAAATGAGCTAGAAAAAGTTTCAACCAACATCAACATTCAAGAAAATGACATGATTTTTGGAATAGAAAAACTCCGACATGAACATGATTGCTTTACACTTTAAACAAGTATACATTGTGATTTATACCTAGCACAAAACCAAATACATTGAAAAAAACATTGCTCGTTATAAATAATAAAAACTTTGACACTGACACCATTGAGTTTAACTATTCTTCCTCATCGTCTATACCATCACTATTATCATCATCAGTTACATTACCAGATGATGTGGAGGAAGCATCTTCCTTAGTGATATATATAACAATATTATCTTCTATTAGGTGAAGAACATAGTTTAATAAACTTTGAGTTTACTTCTTAGTGCACACATCCCTTAGACCTTCACAAATATTCCTCTTATACAAGCTAAGAATTCTTCTTAAAATGGGCATTTTTAACTTCTTGAAATATCATGTCTTTGTAATAGTAAATTCCTAACTAAATAATCCACTTCATCAAGTTTCAAGGTACTAGTGTCACGGAAATTGTTTCTCTTTTACCACACTCCTCATTTCGAAACTATATTTTTCCTAAAAGTCATTTTTATGATTTGTTGTATATCAATGAATTATGGTAGATGGTATATCAATGAATTGTGGTAGATGGTATTGTCACTACAAAAAAGGGGGGTCAAAAGCAAAAAAAAAAAATTTAAGGGTTGAAAGGATAGATAAATGATCACCCTTTTGGATAATAAGAGTGGAAAGGATAAATGTTCTTTTGGATGAGTAAAGCTAGGAGGGCGGACAAAGCAGATGGAGAGGGAGAAGACAAAAGGGAGGTATTTTGAGTGGTGCTCTTTCCACCTTCAAAAAGGAAAAACAAGAGTCGAAAGTGTAGATATGAGGCCACCCATTAGAGTACAATAGTCAAAAGGGTGGACACATTACCATACACATACACACCCATCACTATTTGATTGGTGAACTCATTGGCTTTGGATGCCTTCTTTTCATAACTATGTCAAATTCTATGTGTGAGACTACAATTACTAATAAGAAGCTTGCACAGCTACATGGCAAATAATCTTGCTCATCTGATTGATGAAAATGAAGATTACTAGACTATTCAACTATTTACTTAATCATACGTCAAATTTCTTAGTGGAATATATAGTGTACATATTTAATATCTAATATATTTATTATGCGATTTACTATATCTATAATATTGATATATTATATCTATTTAGATAATTATATCAAATATATATTATGTATATAAAATTAATTAACTATAATTTATAGTAGTTATATATACATATACACATTTATATTATTTTACTTTCTCTCTAAATTGAATAAATGTATATATTTAAAATATGATTTTAATATGTTTATGATAATAGATTTATATAACCCCTGCTCTCCCCTTAACAACCAAACTTGGTGCATGGGATTTTTACAAAGATTCCTCTCTCTCTCTCTCTCTCTCTCTCTCTCTCTCTCTGAGTCTTTGAGGTTTAGGGTTTTTTGTTAGGTCATGAATTCCTTTTTCTTTTGGATATTAGGGTTGACTAAGAAGCCTAGGAACTCTTTATCTTATGAAAAGTAAATTCATGGAATTTAACATTTTCATAATTCTCATTATTAATGAATTCTCCTAGATGGGTTTCTAAATCTGAGAAAACTTTGAGCATACGCACGTGATTCCATAAAGGCAAGCAAGTATGGGTTACATCGTCTAGATTTATTGAGTTTCATATGATTATTCATATTTTTAATCAACTAATTGATTAGTATAGCTGATGTAAGTGCACATCCTTGGGTTGAATAATGGACGCAAGTTGGTGGTATTCGAAAGATTTCGAGACACTCAGCTTTGGGTGTCGGCAGATTATTACTCGATTTTGTGCACACATGCCATTTCTTTTATTTTGGGTGACGTTCATATTTATTGACAAGTGGATATATTTATTTGGATATATGAAAGCTTGCTTATGGACAATTGATTTTATTACAAAGGTTGTACACATTTAAATAGTTAAAGGTTCACACCTATTTTGAGTAGTACGTTCAATAAAGCAAGCTATTTTTTTTGCTTAAGATGGACATATTTGTAAAAGGGAAGCTATTTTGAGCCCCATAAGCCACTTCAAGATTACCAAGGTTTTTTATCTTTTGTGTTCTTGGTTTTTAACTTCTTGCCTTTTCTCTTGGGCTTTAAATGTTTGGCATTTGTAGATTCACATAATGAAGGCATGATTAAACTTTGTTAATTAAGGCTTAATCCTTGAAGTGCAAGGATTAGTGAGAAGACTCACTATTGTGGGGCAATAAAACTACAACACATTAAAATATGGAATAGAGGAACTTTGTAAACAATTAGATAAGTGTTTCAATAGCATGCTTTAAAGAACTTGATTAGCCTTAATACCTAGACATTAATCTCTATTTAAGTAATGTATCTTTCTGAAGAGTGCACAGAGCTAACCCGACTATTCCCAGCCACCATTCACAAAACTGAGCATATCAGCGTGTTGCCAAAGACCCTTAGGGGTAAAGGAATTAGGCAATGATGAGTGAGGTGGCCGATTTTGTGGTTTCCCCCAAAATAGAAGGCGACGAGCGTTTTTTCTCTCCCAGGCTACTGTGTGCACATTTTCCAGCATCGATGCTCCACGTCTCTTCGCCTTTGAGCTGAGAAGGGCCGACAAAAGGAAACTCTGACTTTGGTTGAGTGTGGAAGGAGGTTTAACCACTAATCCTAATTAGTGAAAATGATAAGACAAGATAATGTAATCTCAAGGGAGGTAAACCTACCTCTAATACCATGTTATAATTAAGTAGGCATGAGCAAGATGATAGAGCTCAATGTGCTGGCATTAGAGTAAACTAAATAAAAGAGGGATTATTGCTAGTCACATCTTAATCAAAATAGACAACATAATGACTCAATGAGTATGATAATGGAGGTGTACTCTTGCATTAGATGAGTGCCCTTAAATAGGTTGGAGTAGAAAGGATAAGGGTATGATTAACCCCTAAGTAAACCCTAACAAACTCTTGAAGTGAGCACCCATTGCCTAGATCTAGGTTCAAGCTTGATCCATCTCCTACTTGCTCTAGGCATCTCGAATGTTCCTCCTTTGCATAGATCATATATATGCATGCACGTATATCCGATCTATGCATATGCTCTAATATGCATGCATAGAGGCCTCTTTATGCATATAGCCCTCTATGTATATACTAGCAACATGAAAGAGAACTCCCATAGCACCCGAGGATTACCATTAATAGAAAGGGTCAAGGGTTTTGAGCTTACCTAAATAGGAAGGGCAAGGTGTTGGACCAAAACAAAGAAGACCTACTAACCGATTAGCCATGAACCATAAACCTAGAGCTTATTGAAAAAAATTGAGAGAGAGGGTTTCTCACCTTATGTGGAGGAGAGGGTTGCTCACCTTATGTGAAAATATCCTATAGAAATAAAAAAAATTAAATATTAGGTGAGATAAAACATAAACCCACATATCCCTACTTATTGGTAATAGAAGGAGAAGAAAAGAAGCAAGGGCAATAGCAAGAGGCACTCTTCATAGATGGAGGTAAGGATGAGTTTAACCCTAATCACATGTATAATCATTACATTAAAAAGCATATACCTTCATGTATTGCATGCTTGTGGGAGAGAAGAGAGGGGGAAATAGTACTACCTTTTGATTAGAGGGAGATGAGGTGAGGGTTTCTATGGAGGTATCTGAGAAGAAGGAGATAATAGATAAAGAGATGAGGTGAGGGTTGAGATGGAGTTGAAGGGATGGAGGTGCTGGGAAATGAGATTTGAACTATATTAATGATCCATAGTATAAACCTATGATTCTATGAGATTCATATCTCACGGTATTGTTTTAACGACACAAAATGTCGTTCAATGATACCCAACTTTTTTCTTCAAATAATGGTTGAAAGTGTCACTATGTGTGTGGTTTAGCAAGGCTTGTAATTTTTGTTGTTGGTGGCTAGTCTAGAGGTCCCATAAGATAATCGGCTATGCTGGAGACCCCCTTGTATGGAAAACTAGTAAGCCCTCCCATTGTAGGTCACCGTGCCATCCCATTATAGAAAGTAAGGCTATGGCATGAGCCAAGTTGTAGGAGGCATCTCTCATATAAAGTGATGTCTCCTTCCTCTTGTGAGATTTCTTATAGCCATATGCCATCCTACTCTACTATCACATGTAACCTGATAGGGTCCTCAAAATCATACATCTGTATGTGCTTAGTCTTGATCCTAGCATTAAATTCCCCAAGTAAGAGGACTTCACCTAGTCCCAAGAAGCTAGTATCATCCTAGGAGAGAGGTACGTTTGGAGACTCCCTTTGCTCCTTGTGGAGCATATCATGAAGAATCCAGAATGATTGCCACATGGATGCATCTCAAGGCTGTAATTTGTAATTGAGCCCACATGGATCAAGCCTCCTCATCCCTTGTATTGTGGGTTGTATGTGTGTTCTGAATAAAAAATCTACTCCTCCTGATCCCCTCACACCTAGCAGGTCTACTCAGGTCTCCTACCGTGATAAGTTGACTCTCCCACTAGTGGTAGTCCCCTCTCTTGGCTCAATGCACTAGTGGTAGTCTCCCACTAGTGGTAGTCCCCTCTCTTGGCTCAATGCATCTTCGTGTAGAAGATGATGCCCCATTGTGTGAAAGTATCCCTGAATCCCCTAATGTTTAACCATAAAGTTCAAGACTGCCATCCTCAAGTGTGGCATTAGAACATTTTGGAGATCATTTGTAGGGCCTTCTAAGAAATTCACGAATTCCTATTTTCTCTCTCTAGAAAAAATGTTCAAATATAAAACAACCGAATTTTAAGATGCGATTATTCTATTCTTGCATTTATGAATAGCTACAAGATTGTCATAAATTCGAATCCTAATATAACATTATTTTAATATAATTCTTGTCAACTTGTCATAAAGTAGTTATTTTTGAATCTTATACACCAAGATAGGGCTCTTTAATGAAGCATTTCGTGCTTAGAATTGAAATTCTAAACCCCTTCATAGTATAAGCAAGATATTATCACCCTCTCTTCACCCTTACACGTAGTCCATGGAGAGAAACAGTGTAAGTAACCATTCTACTAAAATGAGCTTAACGAAGTAGATAATAAGAGAAAATATCATCTCCACATTGATCTTGATAGTGAGTATGAGTCCATTCAAAAGCACAGAAAACAATCTGCAACGCTCTCATCATGAAATGATAAGGCAAACATGAGAGAGTCTGGTTTGCAGCACATAGATCTTTGGTGTGATGGATCAATCTATCCTATCAACCCTACAACCGCTTCCCATCCTCCCTTCTCTAATCCCACAACTCTATTACGTTTTAGAGGAGATGGAGTCAATGGATTGCTAGGATACTGGCAATACTCTCAATACCAAGCAGCTCAACTTCTTCATTCAATAGAAGAATGCAAGGCACTAAAATTGAGAATAGAGGAAAATGATATTGAACTTGCAAGACTATGGAAACAGTTTAGGCAAAAGGAAACAAGCATTGGACTACGACAAAGGAAGAGAAAGCTCAAGAACTTTGAGAACCTCAAGCCTGGCTCGGATGGGCTAAAGAAAAGAATCCAAGCAATAAGGTAAGAGATGTATTTAAAGCTTTGTTTATTTTGTGTTCTTGATGTTAGAACTTATCATTAGGTGGCTTAAAGAAAAGAATCAAAGCAATAAGGTATGACTATGTTAGAAATTATCATTGACTATTCCTTAATGTCAGAAATTATCATTGTTGTGACTATAGGGTTGTACTGCATCTTAATAAGGAAAATTTTGATCCGAATATCCATCCAGCAAAGCAATTTAAACCCTTTCTTACATCAAGAATGGCAAAGAAAATGTTGCAAGAAAAGAAGTTCAAGGTGGTTAAAAGAGATATAACAGAACAATTTGTGAGTAGTAATGCAGTCTTCAACAAACAACAGAAATACAGGAAGCTATGGAATGTAATGGAGTCAGTCGAAGAGGTTACAATGCTATTCAGAAGTCACTATCTTCAGTTCTTGATGCCAAGGGAATCAAAGGGAAACTACTTCCAACTCCTACAGATGTCTAGAGATTTTGGGACAAGATGAATGCAGAGGTATTGCAATACATCGGTAAACCCTACTACATTGAAGAGGTGTTCAATGGAGAAAGTGGCAACATTCAATATAGTCAATTCAACAATATATTGCAATACATCGGTAAACCCTACTACATTGGTGTTCAATGGAGAAAGTGGCAACATTCAATATAGTCAATTCAACAATATATTCCTAGAAATGGAGCTTTTGCATGAGAATGGTAGAGTTCTATGACATCACTTACAAGGAGACAGGGGGTGTGCTTCAATCATCAAGCTTGATGAATGTGAGATTATCAAAGAGAAAAAGGTAGAAAGAGTGACAATAACACTAATGAATAGAGCACTCAATAAATGCATGAAGAAGGATGATAATCCATAATATTTCAGCATGCAATCTGAAACAAATATATGGTGGCTAGGATCATTTTAGGTAAATCATATTGCATTTATCTACATACTTGTTTTTCTCTTGTTTAGGAAGAAAGTTGACATCATCTATTTATCTGTATAGGTCAAGAAAGAAGACCGTGAAACATTGTTTTGGGTGTTTCATCATACACCCATTCCTAAATTGATTAGCAAACAGATGAAGGGAAAACATAATCATTAGCCGACAACAAGGGAGACTTCCAAGTTCAGTGGCATCTTGCAGGTGATCTCAAGACTCTCAAGTGCTTATGCAATTGAAGCAAGGGAGCTAACGCAAGGTCACCCTGTCTTTATTGCATGGATTCCGCAAAAGAGCTAGACTCTAAGTGGTGGAAAAGACCACCAAAACGAAATTTGATTGATGAGAACTTTCACCCTGTATTTGAGATTTCTCTCATTAATGTACATATTTGTACCCTTCATGTGTTGCGTCGTATCATTGAGAAATTGGTGTTTCTTTACTTTGGCTTTGCTTGGAAGATAAACAAGGTGTTAGAGAGAAAAGAAGCCCTTTGCTCATTGGAAAAGGTGTTGTCTGAGATTGGACTACATGGAGGGAACGTTCGTATTCTGAAAGACACTAAGAAGTCAACCAATGAGAATGATGTATCAATGAAACCATCAATTGAAGGTGTTAAAGTAAGAAGATTTCTATCAAAACCCCTCCACATCTAGAAACACAAAAGCACCAAGATAGGAAAAGTACATAAATCTAACTACATTAGCAGAATCAAGTACAACCAATGGAAAAATCTCCATAATGCAGTGAAAGATCAAGAGAGTGAATCAAGGCATGCCAAGGCAAAGGTTTGGCAATCAATTGATGTTCTTTTTAGAATGTGTGACAAAGTTAACTAGACACAACAAGATAAAAAGAGCTTTCAAGACAACCTGCAAACTTTCAAAAGAGTCATGAAGATAGCTTGGACAGATTCCAACATAACACACTACATGGTAAGGTTCATGATTATGTTCTTTTAGTTGATATTCACAACTGATTGATGCATAACTAATTCTCTCTTTGTTGATATGCAGCATATTCTCTATAACCATATGCCATTTTTTATTCAAAAATATGAAAACCCTAGTATTTGGAACACTCAAGGGATGGAAACGTCACACTATATGGCACGAAATGCATATTTCAGGCATACACAATATGGTGGAGGAAGGATTAAAGCAAACAGCATGCAATGGTTCTACCATAGAATACTCCAAAAATATGAAAACCCTAGTATTTGGAACACTCAAGGGATGGAAACGTCACACTATATGGCACGAAATGCATATTTCAGGCATACACAATATGGTGGAGGAAGGATTAAAGCAAACAGCATGCAATGGTTCTACCATAGAATACTCCAACAACTACACAAGAAAGAAACCTTAAAGTCATCTAAGATAATTTAGACACTTAGAGATATAGAAAAGAGATTTCAAACAGAAAAGATATGAAGCTTTTAAAAACTCAAGTGCTATCCAAGCACAAAACAAATGGAGAGGAAAAAAGATTTATGTAAATCACCGTTTGATTAATTGTTGAGAGAGGGAGAGAGACGAGACAAGAGACACCATATACGCTCCACAAGAATGAATCATATTAGTCACAAGTCACATATATATAGGCAAGACCTAGAGTGAGTTAGGACTAGCTATATATAGCTCCAACACCCCCACTCAAATAAAGGTCTCCAACTGCGAGTAAAAAAACCCTTGGGAGCACAAGGGAAAAACCCGAGCTCCTACATATAAATGTACAATGCCACCTTAAAGTCCATGTGCAATGTGCTTCATGGAGTCCTTTGGTGAAAATATCTGCAATCATTTGATCAGTTGGACAATGTTTTACCATTATTGCTCCTTTCCTTACTTCATGTCGAACATAGTGATAAACATAGTGATAATGAACTGCAATATGCTTGGACTTGCTATGTTGCACGCAGTCCTTGGCTATACTAATAGCACTTTTGTTGTCACATCTAAGAGGAGTGCTTGAGGAAGGAGAATACCAATATCAGCAAGCAATTGTTGAAGCCAAACCAATTCACGAGCTGCAAAGATGCAGCTACATATTCAGACTCTGTGTAGAAACTGCAATACAGTGTTGTTTCTTGCTAGCCCAAGATACCAAACAACCATTGATAAAGAAGCAATTACCACTGCTTGATCACATGGACAAGTTAGAGCTTGCCCAACCAGCATATGAATAACCCAAAAGATTAAGAGAAGTTGATGAAGATATGTCTTCTTAACGGCGATATACAAGTCTGAAATCTACAGTGCCCTTCAAGTACTTCAAAACACGTTTAGCTTGAGACCAATGTCTTGTAGATGGAGAGGACAAGTATTGTCCTAACATATTTGCTGCAAACAGAATATCAGGACGACGAGTGCTCATGCCCACAAATTGAAGACAACCAACAAGATTAGCATAGGGTTGATTTAAAGCTTATGATTCAGCCTCAATATTTGCAGAAGTACTCCTAGTAGAGCTTGCAATACAAGGAGTGTTTGCCGAATGTGCAGTAGTCAATCCAAACTTTTGAACAATATCTTGGATAATATTTGTTTGATAAAGAAGCAAAATACCATTATGACAATACCTTTGAACTTGAATACCACGGCATGAATGGATGTCGCCAAGATCCACCATATCAAAGGCTGAGGATAAAACCTTTTTTACTTGTTGCATGAAAGATAGATTATTAGACACAAGTATAGTGTCATTAACATAAAGGGCCAATATCACAAAATGGCTATCCACATTGCGCTTGATATAAAGATTTGGATCACAGAAGCAAGAAACAAACCCCTGAGATGTGAGAAATTGATCAATCTTGATGTACCGTGATCGTGAAGCTTGTTTTAGTCCATACAAAGCACGGTGGAGTTAGCATACAAGATGTTCCTTTCCGGGAATTGTAAATCCTTCAGGTTGCTCCATATATATTTCCTCCTTTAAGTCTCCATTAAGAAAAGCTGTCTTAACATCCATTTGATGTATTTCCAAATCAAACTGAGTTGCAAAAGCTAGTAGTACTCAAATGCTTGTACTACGAACTATGGGTGAAAAAGTGTCATGATAGTCAATCCCTGCAATTTGTGAGTATCCCTTTGCAACTAAACTGTTGAAATTCGAGCATAATGATGAGCTATGGTGGATCAAACACTAGAATCAACATCATTAACAAAGTGATTAAGAAATAATTAAGATATAATTAGTGGGTAATTAGCAAATAGATTAATGTAGGCATGGATACTCAAAAACCAACAAATTCTCATTAGGGCTATGCCTCAATTTATAGAGTTATCCCATTGATTTCTCCATGATTCACTCCCAGAATATCTCCACCTCTTGCTTGATTCTCTCCACCTCTTCTCTTTTCCCTGATTATCTCCCAGAATAACTCTACACTCCTAAATTCTCTCATGCTACTCTTTATTCTCTCTCAGTAGATTCTTCTCATCTTTTCACAGGTTCTTTCACAATTACATCTTCTCTTTTACAGCCTCTATCCAAGAGCTTGTTCCTGCACACACCCTATTCACTTGTATTTTCAACACCTCCCCTCAAGTGAATACTCCTAGTACACCTAGACCCTATACCAAGTTTGCCTCCCCTTTACTTGGTAGTCCGCGACCAGTGTCTACTCCTCCCCTCAAGTTATCTCAGCACACCTGGACCCTGTATCAAGTTTCTTTCTCTTACTTGACAGTCCGCGACCAGTGCCTCAAGTCCCTAAACTCCATAGTCCTTGACACTCTCTCTCTCTATGTGTCTAAGGCTACTATAAGTGCCCGTGACCTTGACTAAAGTACTCACACATACATCTACCACGTGGCCTACATCACGGTGGCTCAGATGTGGTTTTACTTTATTAGGGCAGGTTACATTGGGTTGTGGGGTCTCTCTCTCTCTCTCTCTCTCAGAGATTTTCACATGGCTCCTCACTCTTTGGAGCCTCACATCTTCTCTTGTCTTCAGTCTTCTTCTCGTGGCAGCATCTCTCCACGCATCCGTCTCTTCTTTCAGTCTTCTTGGGGCAGCTTTTCTTCTTGTGGCAGCTTCTCTTCTCGTGTCCATGTCTTCCTTCAGCTTTTCTTCTTGGTGTGGATCCTTTTCTTGGAAAGAGATATTCTTCTTCTTCCATGGCTGGGGCCATGAGCTCGTCCCAGGTCATTTTGCTCCATGTGAGCAACATGTTTCAATGTTTTGCTGACAGTTCCTTTGGGTTTTTGATGTTTATATTTTGTCATTATGCAATGCAAACCCAAAATTATGCGGGAGGTCTTACCTCTTGCCTTATTCTGGACAAGGGTAGTGTCTGTTCCCATTTTTACACTGATGTAATGTGCCCAATACATAATGCGTATAGCATTCATTTTCATGCACATTCCAAATGCAACTCTGGCTGTGAATAATCTTGAATTTGAGTGATATTTATAGGCATTAACCAAGGGTTAAATGCAAAATGATGATTTTCATAAATTTTATCAGCACAATTTTACCAGAAATTTCATTAAATCAAGGGTAACCAATTTGTACGGGATGGTTGGAGTATCAAACCAACTCCGAATTGCAATCTGAAGTTATAGGGATGTGTATCAGATACCTAATGGTTAATTTGAACCCTCAATTGCACCAAAATACAGTGATTAGCACTGATTAATTAATGCTCTGTTTTGTGTGCAAAAAATGGAGTATGCGGGGAGTCCAGATCTAGTGCCTTCCACTTCAAATGAGCTCAAATGCTTTCAAAGGCATCAATAGCAATGAGTCTAGTAGAGGATTAAGCCAAGAAACACAAGATTTGACCAAATATTGAAAGCTTAATCTCTGTTTTACCAAAGTCACCTGTAGATTTGATGAAGAGCTTGGATCTCACTGTAGACTTGATGAAATTGAATTCTGTCTTCACCAGCTTGTAGAGCATGCTTGATTACCCCTTGGGCTAGGAGGAATTAGAAGGATTTGACTTGATGAAGTAGCAATGGCAAAAATACTTCAGAAAAATGGCACCCAGCAAATCTGCGATTTCTCCCTCATCGCTTGACGGTTTGCGCTTTTGTTTGGATAGGATTGAAGAGCTTTGAGGTGGCTACCATATGCTAGAAGGGCTTGCCCTAATTTTATGTGTGCAAGGTGCTAGAGACCCTCCACCACTGGCTGGGGGTGAAGGGGGAAGTGAAAAGCTCACTAAAAATTTGATTTTTTGCTAATTATCTACTAATCCTAATTAATTAACTAATGGGCTCATAAACCTAATTGATTCTAGGCATGGCTCTGATACCATATTGAAATTTGAGCATAATGATGAGCTATGGTGGATCAAACACTAGAATCAACATCATTAACAAAGTGATTAAAAAATAATTAAGACGTAATTAGTGGGTAATTAGCAAATAGATTAATGTAGACATGGATACTCAAAAACCAGCAAATTCTCATTAGGGCTATGCCTCAATTTATAGAGTTTATATCAAGCAACAAATCCCATTGATTTCTCTATGCCTCAATTTATAGAGTTTATATCAAGCAACAAATCCCATTGATTTCTCTATGATTCACTCCCAGAATATCTCCACCTCTTGCTTGATTCTCTCCACCTCTTCTCTTTTCCCTGATTATCTCCCAGAATAACTCCACACTCCTAAATTCTCTCATGCTACCCTTTATTCTCTCCCAGTAGATTCTTCTCACCTTTTCACAGGTTCTTTCACAATTACATCTTCTCTTTTACAGCCTCTATCCAAGAGCTTGTTCCCGCACACACCCTATTCACTTGTATTTTCAACATAAACGAGCTGTGAATTTATCAAAGGATCCATCTGCCTTTGTTTTAGTCTTGTAAACTCACTTATTTTTTATAGGAGTACGATCAGAAGGTAGATTGGTAGGAACCCATGTACCTTTCGAGATCAAAGACTCATATTCAGCTTCTATGGCTTCCTTCCATTGTTCCTTTTGTGGAGAGGACATAGCTTCTGCATAAGTTGAAGAATCTTCACAAACAACCAATACGTGATTAAAGGTTTCAAGATCATCATCATATACATGATTTGCACCATGCTCAAGTTCAATAGGAAGATCAACATAGATATCAAGATCTGTAGCAATCTCCTTTAAAACCATAGGAGGATGAACATCAATAGACTTGTCTCTAATATCCATCCAAAGAGTGTTGTCATCATCATGCAAATCATTGTCCAAAAGTAGAAAAGGAAAAGAAGTGAGTAATGTTTTTGTATCATCAGCATCATCTGTGGACCACAAACCTCCCATCAATTGCTCATTGAATATAGCATCTCGACTAACAATTGCCTTTTGAGAACTTGGATTGTAAAACTTGTAACCCTTTGAGTTGTCAGAATAACCAATAAAAATAACCTTCAAACCTGAAGGTTCTATCTTGTGTCGTGTCTCTTTTGGGACATGAATATAAGCAATACACCCAAAGACTTTGAAATGTGAAACAAAAGGAGTTTGGCCTATCCAAGCTGTGATTGGAATCTTACCAAAAGGTGCAGTAGTTGGAAGATGATTTTGAACAAAAACGGCTGTCAATACTGCTTCTGCCCAAAAAGAGCGAGATAATCCAGAATGAATAAGCATGCATCTGATTACATTCAAAATTGTATGATTCTTTCGCTTTGTAACTTCATTCTGTTGGGGAGAATATGGAATGGTGTACTCATGGTGGATGTCGTGGTTGATGCAATGATCATGAAATAAGTTGGAAATATATTCACCACCATTATCACTTCGAAGAATTTTGACTCTTCGACCAGTGTGATTCTCCACAGATATTTGGTACCTCTTAAATGTGTTAAATGCTTCTGATTTATGTCATAGCAAAAAGACATTTGTATATCGTGAATAGTCATCAATAAAAGTAATAAAGTAACGGTAGCAAGACTTGGATGGAGGAAAGGGTCCACAAATATCAATATGAATGAGATCCAAAAGATTATTTGAATGAATATTTGTAGACATTGGAAATGGCTTACGATGATGTTTGCCTAGAGCACAATATTCACATATCCCCATATGCGGGTGAGATTTGAGGTCCATACCTCTCACAAGATCATGATAATGAATATCAAGAAGCTTTGAGAAATTTGAGTGAGCAAACCGATGATGCCATAGCTTACAATCCAGATCTCCTAGAGCTGTAACAACATTTGCAACATCCTCATTCAATGAAAGTTCAAAGAGATTACCATGTCGAGGAGCAACTGCAATAGTGGTGCCATCCTTTTTGATGCGACACTTTGTATTATCAAATCCAACAAATAGACCAAGATCCACAAGCCGCACAACAAAAAGTAAGTTTCTTTGTAAATCAGGAACATATAAAACTCCTCGCAGTATTTTGGTTGAGGAAGAAGTTCCCAAATACAAGTCACCAATACCCATTACTTGGCAAGTTGTATTATCAGCAGCAAGAAAAACCACTTTCTTGATAGGAATTGGATGATAATTGTGTAACCCATTGCAATTGATATGTCATGTTGCCAGTAGCACCAAAATCAACAATAAAGAGAGAACCATCATGAACATGTAGTACCTTTTCTAGAGAGACATCATAATGAACCAAATTAGCCTCTTGATGAACATTGTCTTCATCATGAGGATTTTTTTGAGTAGCATAAGCTTGATTTCGAGCTTCATCATAACGCCTCTTGAAGCATCGATTGGATGAATGCCTTGTGCTCCCACAATATTCACACAGGTTGCAGAAGAGGAAGAACCCCTTGATAAACGAGGTTGCTTATTTGTAATACTGTGTTCTTCATCATACTCTCGTGCCCAACATTCAGATACCAAGTGACTAGTTTTCAAATGAGAAGAATTACCTCCTCTTTGGAAGCCACGAGATGTAAATTGGGAGGAGGAAGAAGGGCGTTGCTGAAATGGACGTCTTCGAACAGCAAAGGCTGCCTCTGATTCTGTGTACTCTTGGGCAATCATGATCGTTTTATGAGTTACCGACGTCTGACAATCATGACATTGAGAATATTCAATCAAAGAAATACATGTATGCTCAAAGTCAATTCCATCCTTGTTAGATAATATAGTGACAATATTATCATACAACTTAGGATCCTTCACCGTATCAAGAAGGTGTGTAACCAATTGAGTTCGAGGAATAGGATCCCCTGCAGGCAGAAAGTTGATTCATAATACCTTTGAATGATAGACATGGATGTACTTGCCTTGAATTGAAGCTTGCCCAGAAGATTACGGAGATACAGAATCTCTGTAACAGTTTTCTTCTCAAACATAGTGATAAGATAGTCCCATATAGCATATGACGTGGACAACGGATAAACATCTAGCGAGTGAATCGTTAAGGGCACAAAGTATATACCGACGAGCAGTCTTATCATGATGATGAATCCAGTGTGCATGATCAATTTTCCACTGTTCAAAAATAGGACCTTCGGTAATAATAACATCATTCTAAAGTGGATCAATAGGTTGAGGAGGGCATGCAAGAATACCAAGAACAATATCTGCCAATTCGTCTCCTTCCAAAATCAATAGCATCTTATATTTCCAACCAGGAAATCCTTGGCCTTGGAAAAGAGAAACAGAACACTGTTCAGAAGGAAATCCGTTAACAAGTATGGTGTTTGCCATGTTAGGTTGTGAGAACACGTACAAGAAAAGGTCGCAAAACTAGCAGACCATGTATGAGATATGAGAAACGTAGCCAAAAATAGGCATGCACCAGACACGACGAGCATAAAGTGATCATGTAAAGAATAGAACGTGAATCAAAATTAGAACTCTAAAAGTGGAGACCCGTGTCTCATGCACGTAAGCAAACTTAGAGGTCCATAAAAGACGAAAATAATAATAAGAAAAAGCACCGCGTTAAGAAAAAAAGCACCGCGTTATGATGCAACTTACACGGCAAGTTTTGTATCTAATTGTAGCTTGTATAGCAAGCATCTGTTTAAAGCTTTCACGGAAAGCTTTGATGATCAAATCCTGCTTATGACTCAGAGACTACCTGTTTGCTCTCACAAAGAACCTGTTTTACTGTTTTAGATGTAGTTTCCTGAACTGTCCTAACTTTTGACTCAGAACTCGGATTGACAAACCGTTTTGATAGGATTCACCAGCACTGTACCATCTACGCACGATTAAGAAACAATTATAATTACAACAACTGGAGCTCTAAAATCATAGAGGCAACATATAATCAAAGAACCAATCAACCCTACACAAAACTGTTACCAAAGATCAATCTTGTAAGACTTGAAATAATAATCATAAATTGAACAAGAAGATGTAGATGCTTCCCTTATGATTACAATCGCTCTAATACCATGTTGAGAGAGGGAGAGAGACGAGACAAGAGACACCACATATGCTCCACAAGAATGAATCATATTAGTCACAAGTCACATATATATAGGCAAGACCTAGAGTGAGTTAGGGCTAGCTATATATAGCTCCAACATTAATAGCATGTAACGATACAAGAAATTTTTGAATACAATCTCAGGATTCTTTGTCCCTGAGTAATTTATTGCTAACATGGTGTGCTAGTTGCTTGAATCTAAGTAGAAAATGTTTTTCATACTCATCTAACTCCTCGAGATTCTCTATACTTGAGGATAGAGCATTAGGAGTGTATGCAAGAAAGTAAGCTCTCCTAGAAGCTCTTAAGCCAGGGTAGTATCCACAAATATCTACTGCACTTACTTTCTCTACAAGAATTATCTTATCGTATGTCTTGGGTATTATTGTACCGCCAAGAAAGCGGGAGAGTGTATTGAACAAGAAATTTGCTATTTTGCTGGCATCCTCTTGTCCACCCACTCTCGTGTAGAGTCCTCTAGCTTATCAAAATCGTGATTCTCCTGAAACTTTTTGAAAGACTAATTGTCCGGGACTAATCCATCCTCCCTATACTGCCTTGCCTTATTTGAAACACTTCCTTAGACAGTCTTTGCCATCAAAATTCAACTCGAGGGCCTCATCGTCACTAGAGTCCTCTGAAACAAATCCCTCCTCTCCATCATAAAAAGTGACTATGGCAGGTAGAGCGTAGTCTTCATGTATCCTAAATGTATTCTGTAAGAAGGCACTCAAAAGGAGATACACCTTCCCACCAATATTGAACTCTGGGAGTACAGCCAGGATCAGCTGGCTGTCTTCTACATTGAACTCCTATAGATCATCTGGCATCTTCAAACCTTATCTCGTGAGTCCTACAAGGTCTAGGGTCTTTGCTTCTTCTGCCTCCCATTCAAGCTAGACCTCATTAACAACCTCTATGTCTTGGTCATTAGGCCGGCTGGTCTCATCTGTAGGCACATCCTCATCAACAGTCTCCTCATAGAACACCTCTTCCCCTAATCAAGGGAAAATAGTGTATAGATAGTGAAGGAAGCATAGAAATCCAATCGATTCCTCCAGCAACCTACAGTGCCTAGGGTGGATGGGGCATGTTGCTTTGCAGCCAGATGGAAGTTGCAGATACCTTTTTTGGAGAAGATTCTAGTACTTGGAACTTGGAGAGGAATCCATTAACACTAGTTTGGTACCAAAACAGGACACTTGAGTGTCCTTTTTTGGGGGTTGCGAAAAAAAATCAAACTCCTAATGTAGGCTTTAAAAACCAAAATGCTTCATTGGGCATGTAGAACATAACCCTATGCTTATGTAAAAAATGCTAAACATATAAAATGCCTTTTTATTTGGAAGTACATAAGCAACAAAGTAGCATATGTCTTGAAAATGAACATTTTTTTAGGATTTTTCAGGATTTTTCCAAATATGCAAGCATCATTCTCTCAAAAAAAAAATCCAATGATATCAATAGCATTTTTCCCAAGATATTTTGATAGCATACATCAGTCCAAGGAGGTAGAAGTTCACCAAAAAAATCATTTTCCTTTCCTAGAATTTTTTCCAAAAAATTTGTATAAAATCAGCAAAAGTAACGCGTATTATCAAAACTCAATCACGCCACTAAAAAAAATTGTAGCCATATCAAGGAGAATGTTGATTATTGGTTTTCATGCTTGAGATGAGATAAATAAGCCATAATTTGATGCGTATGACACTAACTTAGCCTCCACTTAAGTAGGTTCTTATCGCCTAGTTCTAAAAAAACTGTAAAAAACAAAAATACAAAATTTGATCATCTTTTTTCAAAAACTAATCATAACTATGCTTGCACAAGTAGTCTACACCTATAGTTACAACAAATAATGCACTTACATAGCTTTCCCCTTTGATGAAAATCAAAATTAGGCTCATAATTAGACATTTTACGTATTAAAAACAGGTTGCGCAAAAGGCCATGTATGAGAAGAGGCCCAAAAAGTGGCTCTAAAGTTTTGGAAAATTCAAAACAAAGTAGTATTTACCCTACATAACATGGGTGCACCTCAAGTTTTACATTATTAGCTTGCATATGGAAGGAGAAAAATTCATGCTCCACCTGTATAAAAAACATCATTTCAATATTAACAAGTCAAAAATTTATCCAATAATTATTGTTTGATGATTCCAAGATTTAGTTTACATCATGGGCTTTCCATCAAGCCAAGTTTCATGATCAAACTATGTCCCTTCTAAAAGTTATGTACAAATTACTACTATTTTGAAAACAACAAAAAATCATGCGTTTTATCAGCATGTGTCTAAGAAAATTAAAATATTGCCTTGCAAAAGCTAAGAAAAGTGCAATTTAAAAAATCTCAAATTTTTTTTTGGGTCTTGAGGAACATCTGTGGATGTTAAGCATTTCAAAACTCTTAATAGATTGTCCACAAAAATTCAAGAAAAATGCTAACTTTCAGGACACTTCAGGACACTTTAGTGTCCAATTACAGAACTAGTGTTAAATGTACGTAAGCTATCCCACAAATAGGGACTCTCCCATTCCTGAGAGAAGCTTCAAAATCAGACCTGTCCTTTGATAAAAACTCTGCATGCTGCTCCAAAATTAACGAAATGTCAAGTG